>NC_056725.1:1099418121-1099419406 GCF_019279795.1 Protopterus annectens | reverse complement strand
AAATGGGTATATCACGTAAAAACTGGAATACATATGCTCACACAGTTTATGTATTCACACGCTCCTGTATGTCTTGACACATAATAAGTGGTGGAGCAGAGGTCACAAGCCCATATACAACCCACTAGTTAGTGACATACATCTGTACAGCATCCCACTGCTTTGTCAGAAATACACAACAGTTATGGTGGCCCGGCAGTAGTACATCTGACAAATATCTGGACATAACATCACACTGGGGAAGTACACTGAGCTGCTAGGCATTCCAAAAAGCACTGCGCAAACTACAGGCAGACTGTACTGGCCTATATTTCTTATGGGGGATAAACATGTACCTGCAAATATAGCAGGCTCTACAGGCATGTCACAGCATGGAGTAACAGACACCTCTGTGAATGCGCATATCCACAACTAGTGTGAACACAACCACATATGGTAAGCATGCTTAATATTACAGTATATGGACTGTCTGATCAACACTATCCTCATATGTGCCATTCACACACTAACCCTACATATACTGGGCCAATACACAGTGTATTCTGATGCCTGACTGTGGTATGGGACATGTGTGTGTTTGGCCCTACAAACATGTAAACCGATAGGGTACCATACACTGGAGTAGCATGCAACATCAGACATAACAGGACCAGGAACAGTGACATCTACCAAAGTCTGTACACAGGTCAAGGTACATATTCACAATGCACACACTGTCGACAATCAACATAAGTACACAGACCTCACTACTGCATACATTATAACAGAATGTCCAAGTTTTGTCCTCAAATATAACCCCTACTATACATAACATGTCTAGCAGTCTGATATCTCACTGGCTTATCAGGTATGATGTCTAATAATGGTGTACTGAACATATGCACCTCTTACTGCATGACATATGTACAAAGGTTGATGAAGTTGTGGCTGGAGGCACAAACACAGGGCCAATATTGACATGTTGATGTGATAACCTCATATATTTACTGCCGTAACAGGGTTTGTTGTGACATATGTCCTATGAGGCATATGAAGTCAGTAACTCTCATGGCTGTCACCATGTACTGACTGCAATCCTCAGACTATGCTTCTGCAGTTCTAAAGATAGGTAATCTGTGAGTAGCACAACACACAAAAGACTCCAAACACTGGCCAGTCTGCAGATAGCCCTACAGGTGGCAGTTTCCTCAACCACATAACACTGTCATGACAGGTATTAATTCAAGTTGACCAGCCATATTCACACAAACCCTGTTAAACCAACATTACTTCAAATGCAGAAGAG
>NC_056725.1:1099378121-1099413121 GCF_019279795.1 Protopterus annectens | reverse complement strand
AGGAATCCATCCCTCCAGCATGTTTTGTTCATTGTGATGACAAGATTTGGATCCCTGGAATGTGTGGCTCTGTGGGATTGGGATTTCTTTAAGTGTTGCATGTCCAACAGCTCTGGGTTTCACATGGCCTTGAATGTTAAGCAGAGATCGCCTCTGAGTAGACGATATGTGACAGATTATAGCTGGATGATATTTAGATGGTCAGCATAGGGCATCTGTTTTAGGCCTGTGATTCTTTTAGTGAGGTATTTCTGCAGCCTTTCTAGTTGTTGTAGGTGTCTTGAGAGGTACATACCAAATGGGGTATTGTATTCTATACTGGGTCTACTGAGAGATGACTACAGTGGGACAATGACCTCCTTTATTCTGGATGAAAAACCTTTACAGATGAGATGTGCCACATAGGCGGATTTCCTGAATATTGTGGTGATCTGGTTATTGAAGGTGAGACCACTGTCCACTTGTATCCCTAAGTCTCTTATCACACTTTTGGTGTTTAGTGTACTGCCACCTATGTGATACCTCACGGGTACATGTTTCTTCCCAAAGCAGATAACTATACATTTCTTGGCATTGAGCTTGAGCCCATGGCTCTGGCACCAAGCATCTGTTTCTGTAATGCCCTTTTGTAGAATATCCCCATTATTTGGGGTCCAGTGTTTGCAGGTTGCCAATGTCTTTGTTTATAAGTTCCATGATAATATATTCCAAGGGCTTGCAGATCAGGCTCACCAGACTGATGGGGGTAGTTACTAGGATCCAAGGTGGATCCCCCTTGTGGAGTGGGATAACTGTAGTTGTGCACCATTCAGTGGGCATGAAGCCTGAGGTGAGGCTATGATTAAACCTGGCACTTAGGTGAGGTGCCAGTTCGTTTTGCATTTCATGTAGTACACAGCCGGGGATGTTGTCTGTCCCATGGATGCTGTATTCTTAGCTTTGGAGAGTGTGCTTTTTACCTGTGTGGCCATTATTACCGGAATCTGGCAATCTTTTGGTATTGAGATGGGTCCTTTAGGGGGTGAGTGGGGGTGCAGTTGGCACTGAATTAATCTGCCAGGATATTGGCAATATCCTTGGGATCAGTATATTTAATGCCATTCTGTTGTAGCTCAGAGCAGGTTTGAGCATTGCCATTTAGATTCCTGACATAGCTATAGAATGGCTTGTGGTTGTCTTTGGAATCTTTGGCTATATTATTTTCATAACTAGCTTTGGAGGTTTTTATGAGGGATCTCAGCTTTTTACTGAGGCTGATAAGGAAGTTTTTTTTTGCATCCTGGGAGTTTCCTCTTTTCTGCAACAGTTTCTTTCTTTTTTTTAAAAGTTTGTTTATGGCAGGGGACCACCAGAATGGCTTCCTTTTCTTGGATGAGAGCATCTTGGTTCTATTTGGGATGGCAGGATTCATGCACGAGTGGATGTGCTCATACAGTGCCTTAGTGTAGGAGTCAGCAGTCGAACTTTCAGTTCCCGTCTGCATGGGTGTTATGAAGTTTGTCACGTCTGACTTGTGTAGCATGAAGTTGGCTTTGGAGATGTTTTTTTACGGAGGTTTCTTTACTGGGGTGTGGGGGAGGGATGTGGATGTCAAGGGTGTTTAGCATATGGCCAAACCTGACCACCGATGAGGTGACCATAGGTATGGAGCATTGATTTCCCATGTTGGTAATGACCAGGTCTAGGATACTGGAGCCCCTGGTGGGACTATGGGTTAGCTGATTCAGGACATTGGGAATTATGACTTCCAAGAACCATTGGGGAAAGGTGTTGGTACATGAGTAGTTTTCCCAGTTAATGGCAGGGTAGTTGAAATCACCCAGTATTAGGGTGTTTGGTTGTAATATTTTCCAGTATGTTTAGAAAGGTGTAGTGAGAGTCTAGGGGCATGGTGGGGGATCTGTAGCAAGCTATACAATTTGGATTGCAGTCGTACCTAGTGTTAGTTGCACCTGGAGAATTTCAGATGCATTGTGCTGGGCAAGTATCCTGGTGGTGTACATATCCTTGGTGAGTATGGACACTCCTCCACCTTTAATGTTTCGGTCCTGGTTTTGTGGCCAACAGGTGTGGTAAGAGCTGTACCTGGTATTGAAGGAGTGCTCTGGAGCCTTGAGCCAGGTCTCTGTTACTGCACAGATATCAATGTTCTCCATTTTTAGGAGTACCTAGTAACTGTGAATGACCACAAAAGCAATTATCCATACACACACACACACACACACACACACACACACACACACACACACACACACACAAACACAACCAAAGCATTGATCCCTACACAGATACGGTCACCATGTCTGGGATTAGAACTCCTACCTAACTAGTACATCACACTATAGCATTATGCAGTTCTAGCATGTGCCACGGAGGTGAAGGATGTCAGCAGGCTTGCCAAAGTAGGATAATGGGGAGTGCAGTGACTGTGAATGGCCACAAAAGCATTGACCTCTACACACACACAATCACCATGTCTAAAATTAGAACTCCTACCTAACTAGTACATCACACTATAACATTACGCAGTTATAGCACATGCCATGGAGCTCATAGGGCTACTCTTTCACCAAAGGTGTATTTCAAGGTGAATTACATCAGCAGGCTTGCCAAAGTAATGCAATGGGGAGTGCAGTGTGTGTGCATGGGTCATAAACCATGCATCTGGAAGCAGACACACAACACTCAGTCACACACAGGTTTACATTTAACAGGTACATGTATACAACTGCTAGAGGAATAATGACTTGTACAGTCATGTTACACAGTTATCACAAGTACCACAGACACTATAGTGCTGAAGGATACCAGAGGCAAATTTCTACAGTGATTGACATTTGCACATCATGTGGTTTTAGCCAATTGGATGTGTGCTGGGTGGGACAGGCCTCATGATGGGAGGCTCTTTGTCACTGTCTGTCACTGTCTTCCACACATCTATGTATGTTTAAGTTTGGTCTATTATAGTGTGTTGACCTTGGATATATGTGTGTATTCCTATCCAATGTCTGTGCAAAGCATGACTGGTGTGCCATGTGGAGTGTGTGCACAAACATCTGCAACTGTCAGATATGTATAGTCCACTGTTGTTTCCAGACATGGGCTTCTAAGTGTGGGAGCATGCCCAGTATGACCTTTCATTATTTTGTTGTCAGACGTGGGCTTTGCTTGTCTAAGTATGGGAGCATGCTCACTATGACCTTCTGTATTGAATGTGTGAATCCATTCCAAGTAGGTTATACTCCAGTGCAGGCTTTTGTGTTCTACACCTACAGCTAGCAGCCTGTTTCTGCAAGATATGTGTAAATCAGTTGACAATATGGAATCACAATGGGCAAAGGATAGTGGGTTACTGTAGGTAATTGTGCCTGTGTTGCTTCTGCTACATGGTTTTGGTGTTAGCAGAGATATTCAGACATGTGTACTGTTTTACACTGTGGTGTTTTATGTCATCAACTACTGTCAGGTATACATATTTGCTTGCAGTAATTTCCTGGGGAACACAGGGTGAATGAAGCTGTGTCCAGTATTGTGGTCTGCAGCCTACATATTCTTGCACAATCAGACAATTCTGGAGGGGAAGCTGCAGACACGTGCTGATGGTTCTGTGTAAATGGTTCAGCACCTTGGTGCAGTGGTAGCTGAAGATCCCATGATTGTACATCCATTGATGTGAGAGTATGGCCATATCCTGCTGTGGCCATACCCCACAGCTGTACAGATTCACACAGGTTACCCAGAAGCAGAGCTCATATTTCTGGTCATTACCCCTTCACATTGTTGCTTACAAGCAGGTTTGTAGCCACCCATTCCTGTGTTTGCAGGCGGGGATAGTATGTGCACAAAGCTGAGTTTCAGACTTCATACACTCCATGGCGTCCATGCTCCTACCCCGCCCCCTCCATTATTCTGTCCTCTTCCAAACATTTTGCAAGCATTATCCGATAAGTTCCCAGTAGTAATCATTTAATCCCAGCTGTATTCAGGGGTTGGTCTGCAGTTCATGCAGTAGGACATGGTGGACATGGTACTGGGATTTGTCGACATGGCCTTGCATTTGGGTTCTGTGGACTGTGTTATGTTGTTATTTGGGAGTCCATGGGATAACTTACATTGGCATTGCGGGTGAGATACAGGCCTTTGACAGAGGACTGTAGGGCATTTTGTAGTGATGCAGGCCATCTGTAGCATGCTGCTGCATGGTGTCACTCTTACAGCCTCAGGTTGCAAGCCACTATATTCCCCTGGGGTGACAGGGTAGGTGTGTAAGGTGTTAATGTCAATAGCTACTGTCCTTATTGATCCAGTGGTGTGGATGCTGGCAGGGTGCTGCTTACAGCTAGGGACACACCTGCATGGGAAACCTCTTCAGCATGCTGCATTCTGTGCCTATTTCCATACAGAGGTGGAGGTCATATTGTATTTATACCTTACAGCAGGGATAAGACCTGTGAGGTACCTGTGGCTGATGGTGGGGTGAGCTGGGTGCATGTGTGCTATGGAAGCTACTTGCAGCTGACTCACAGATATATGTGGGGCATTCCACTTATGCTGGCTTGTACAGGGACATCAGCAGTTTCTCAGTACTTCATACCTGTGACTTTTGTGGTCTGCCAGTGTTTGGCCAGACGAAGTTAGTATTCCATACTACAAACCCAACTAATGTGCTACTAACCTGTATGTACAATTCCAAAGGTGTGTCCATTTGACAGTAACATTTTATACACTCTCTGTTTAGGGTACTTCCACCTGTGTCCTGTTTGTATGTCTGGGCCCACATTCATGCCATGTCCATCTTTCAGATGGTGACAGATATTACATCCGAACAATTAGTATGGCTTACTGCTGGAATGTGTCTTGCTGGGATGCATTGTGTTTGGCACTGAAGGTGTGAGAACTTGGCCCTGTCTTCGGCAGTACTGGCCAGTGGCCACCAGGACACAACCCATCATGCTTACATGCTGACCACTTTCACACAATATACAGCACACACCAACCTAACACACACATCCCTGCATACTCTACACATGCTACAATCTATCCTGCTACTTTGGCCAGCTCAGGTAATATGTGCTCCACTGTTATTACACTTACACATACATGTTGCTACATTTCTACATAGGATTGTGGTGGGAGGCACACCTGACAACTGTACACATTTGCTATGACTGTACTGGTAGTTCAGGTACTCCATTTCATTCTGTATTCTGACCTATCTTGCAGACTAGAGGCATATCAGGGTACTACAGCTCTTAGGCTTTATTGACCTACATTTTAGTTTCAGACTTCTTACCCTTCAGAACTAACATCCCACTGCCTGACCTGTTGAAGTCTGTCTGTGTAGGTCTGGAGGGGGGCTGTTCTCCGTAGCCATCAATAAATGGTCTTAGCATAGCCTTTCTTTGTGTTTGTCTATACCTGTCCTGCTGGATCAGGCTGCTGTTTGGTATGTGAGCCTCAGTGACGTGCATGTGTGTGTGTTTGGCCCACCACATTTCCTGCAGTGGGTTTTGACACCTTGTCTACTACTGGCTACTATGGTGACACCACTATTTGTTACAGATTTCATGCTGCCGATATCGGTGTCTACTATCTGCTGGCATCCCATTCAGCCACCCAATTCCCTTGCATGCTCACATTCATACCATATATACAAGTAACAGAACATACTACTCCATTCACCAATTGATAGGTAGAGTGACTTACCTTGTGGTTGTGCCAGTAGTGAGGATGGTGCTGGGGGGCTGACTATGTCGGATGCACATAGTACACTCCCTATACATGGTTAAGCACAGGTAGTGTCATGTTTGGCATCCCTTTTACTGTATGTGTGAGTCAGAGAGAGGTGTCATTCCCTGGGTTCCTACCATGGCAGTCTATTTGCTATGTGTAGCCTCTTTGCCAAGGCCTGGGTATACTGGGCACACCTCCTTCTGCCTACTGGGGCAGGCTCAGGTTGTTCCTCTTCTGAGTCACTCTGTGCCTGTGCAGGCCTTGGCAATGGTGGGGGGGGGACTGTGTGGCTCTGCCCCGTGCTGTTTCTGCTGCAGCTGTTTCTGCAGGATCATATTGTATAGCATGGCACAGATGATGACAATTTGGGTACATGTAGCTGCTGAGTACTGCAAGGCAACAGAGGATATGTCCAGGCACCAGAACCATAACTTGAGCATCCCAAACACACACTGTATTATGATTCTGATCTGTGCATGTGCCTCATTATGGAGTTCTTGTTCGGCTGTGTGTGCATTTCTGATGGGTGTCATCAGCCACGGCTCCAGTGTGTAACCAGCATCCACCACTAGGTGGCCGTATGGGATGTCCCATTGGCAAATCTCTGGTACAGCTGCATCATATGCCAGATGTGGGAGTCGTGATAGCTTCCAGGGCTGCCAGCACACACATTCATTATAATGCCCTGGGCATCGAACACGACCTGGCAGTTGATGGAGGAAGCCCTTGTGGTTTATGTAGGCCCTACCCAGCTCGGTGGGTGGTGATTTGATGTGTATGTGCATGCAGTCTATAGCACCCAGTACCTCAGGGTATTCTGCTATTTGGTGGAAGAGACGTATATTGCTAGTCAATGACTCACGGGTGTTGAGGAAATATATGTGCTCACTGGCATGTGCTGATATGGCATCCAGGAACTGGTGGAGTACCCTGGATGCTGATGCCTGTGAGATCCCCATGATATCACCAGTTGGTCTTTGGAAGGTACCTGTGGCTAGTATTCTTAGGCCTACACATACCTTGGTATCCACTGGGATGTGTTCTCCTCGTTTGGCTCTGTGTGTGAGGCGTGGCCAGCACATCTCAACAATTTGCTGTAGGAGGCCCTGTCCACCCAATAGCACTCCACTAGCTCCAGCTCATGTAGCCCCTGGTAGGTTACCCTGGGTCTGTACACTCTTCTCTTTCTCCTTACTGTGGGTTGGTCAGCAGCATTCTCATCATCACCACCCTCATCCTTTTCCACATGTTGATTTATAAGAACAAATGCAGCCCCTATCATTTTGTTGCTTTTGTTAGTTACAATTTCCCCATTTGTGTACACCGGTGGTGTAAAGTTTATTGAAAAAAAACAGAGGGAAAGGTGTTTGCATGGTTTATAGTAGTGTGCTGGGCTGGGATGGGCTGGGCTCCTGCCTGCGTAATTGGCTGACTTTGATACATTTCACCTGCCAGCTATGCTAGTTCTCCTTGATTACCTTCCTACTGCTGTTTTCCCTTTCCATTGCCTTCCTGTTTAAGCCCCGAGGCACACCACGCAGACACAGTGCTCAGATGTGCACAGAGCTGCTAGTTCCCAGTTGACTATTCTTTTTTGGTTTAAAACCCAGTGTGCGGTGTGCACACGTTTAGGCAATGTAAAGTGTGCTTGGCAGCTTCAGACATACCCCCTTCCTTAGCTCTGCTAAGCTAAGGGCAAACATAAGCTACAGGGCTCCAATAAGCATACACGATGGCTGACACACCCCTCTATGATGCCAGCTAGCTCTTAGGCATGCACCATGGTCTTCCTGCACCTACACGGATGGGTGCAGGATAGCCATGAGGGGAAATCTGTGATTCAGTATTATTCCCCTCCTCCTTGATCACTAATTCACCTCGTTTCCATGGTTTTCACCTGCAGTTGGGGTAATTATCATACAGGAGCTGTGTCCGTGCAGGAAGAGTGCAGATACGCTCGTGCACATCCCAGGAGCTTGTTCCTGGATCACTCGGTGGCCATATTGCCTCCAGCAACTCCTGCACTATTCTTGCACACCGTGCAGAGCTTGCTGAATCCTGGTCCTGAAGCATAACAAAGTCAAGGAAATTTTTTTTGCACTTAAAAAATAAGATGTAGAACTGAGTTGCAAAAACTAGATAATGAAGGCATAACTAATGGGCCTAGGTTTTGTTCATACAAAGAATGGAAGCGGTTCAGAGGACATGTAAATAGTTGATATTCTTTTACCTTAATAAGGCTTATTGGATCAGGGGTTTTCTAAAATGGGCTATGAGGAAAAGGAGGACTGGGACCAAGGGTCAGTGGAAGTGATATATAACTGTTTTTGGCTGGAACTCATAGTAAGTAGTGCAGTTTGAATGACATAGAATACACAGGGGAACCAGGCAACATGGACTCATATCACCAGACGTCCTTTTATTAATGACTGAACAGGCAGTGGGAGAAGTGAGGGGTTATTTTAAGGACTCTTTTAAAACTGATGGTCATGACTGGGTAAAGCCAGGTTCCCTGTGTTTGCAGATGATTGTATTCAGATGGCAGCTAACAGAATGGAGATTTTTGCTAGTCTATTCAACAAGTCTGGGTGAGCTTCAGGGCTTAAGTGTAAGACTGGCAAGAAAAGTCTGGGGAAGGGGAAAATGGGATGGAAGGGACTAACATAAACATTCAAACTAAAATATCTAGAATTATTGGTTTGAAATCCACACATGGAATGATGCTCTGAAGACAAATTCAAAGCAACTTTCAGGAGACACACAAGTGGCTTTTGCTGAAGGAGTAGCTAAGTTCTGCAGCACTCTGGGTAATATAAGTGTGACTAAATATATGGTGGCTCCTCACAGCTTCCATATTTTAAGGCAACTATGTACCTCATGAAAACAAGAAATACAGGCTATTTAGGATGACGCAATGAGATGCCTTCCTGGGGAAAATGAGCATAAGTATTAAAGAAGATAGTCAGGACAAGGATGGAGCATGGAGAAAGAACCATAGCTATCTCATGCCCTTTGCAGATTCCCCTAAGTGGCAGCCCCCACAACTCAGAGTTGAAGAGAAAAAAACACTTTTCCATTCCTCCTCCTTCTACTGTTGTTTTATTGCTACAGATACACTTATCTCACATTAAGTGTTTCAGTGATTTACTCAAGTTGTAAAGGCAGTGTTGCTATTTATTTTATTTATTTATGTAGCCACAGTTTCCTTGTAACTTCAAAATTCAGTGTCAGAACTCCAGTTACCACCATCTCCACTTGTGTCTCCCAACAGCTTGCACCCAGGGCACCTGCCCCCTTCTCCCTCACTCCAGTTACATGTCTGCATAGAGATTGCTTTATTTTACTGTACGTGCACACTGGCACTCAGCATGACAAAGTAGGTTAAAGGAATTTTTAAGAAGGGACTGGTGAATAAAAAATGGGAGACTATGTTACATAGAAGGAGGAGGGAGGAAGCAATTGGTCAGCTAAGGAAAAGATAGCAAGACATTAGCTGCAATCAGTGATGGAAATTATTAAAGAAGGAACCAAACAGTGTTCCAGCCAGCAGTAAAAAATTGTCGAATCACCAAATGAATCTCATAAAGTGAGGAAACAAAAAAAAAATCTTGTGAGTAAAATAAGCAATGTGATTTAAAAAGAAACCTTTATTAGGCACACTTAGCCCTTTTGTCCCTATAATACCCCAGGACTTCTTCAGAGTAAAAACTTCCTCTTAAGTTCCTTATATAAATGGTTGACTAAAAGCAAACACTTGTGTCCTCAATTAGTTAGGCCCCTGAAAAATTAAAGAAACAGGACCATTTAAATTCACATTATTACAAAAATTTGTAAACAAGGGTTATTTTGGTAGATGTATGTAGACTGATGGTTAAAATAGGTGGGATATAGCTGGGGAGGAGTAGAAAGATGAGGAGAGCTAAAGGTGGAGAAGAAATGGAATCATGGAGGAAAGTAAGTTATTTATATGGATGCAAAATATCAAGAGCAACTTATCAGTTTTGAGGACATTTGTAGTGGTGAGTAGTTACCAAAGAAGCAATGCTGGTGTTTCTTGCTTTTTCAGATAACCTGTATAGAAAAGTGGAGGTCAGATGCAGAAAGGAAAATTAGGGTGTTACTTGGAAGAAGTGAATGAGGGTTCAAGAAATGAAAAGACATTAGATATATTCAAACATTTGGAAAAGGCATGCGTGTGCTAAAAATATGTCATAAGGTGGAAGAGAAATGAGGGTATAAGACTAAAGGATGTGAACTGAAAGGGAATATGGGAGATGTGCAACAGGCTTATTTCTGAGTTTGGTAAATTAGAATACTGAGGATTTTTTTTAATGTCTGACAGGTAATGCAAACAAGGAAATACAAGTTTGCAAGGAAGTTTTAGGTATGATCCTCCATGTTTTGGGACTGTGATTGGGGTCAGAAGACAATGGGACAATGTAACCAAGAAATGCCTGGGCAAGAATGGAGGCAATGCTTATGGGTAAAGATGGCAATTGTGATGAAGAAGTAACTGGTAGTGAAACCATGATAGCAATGAACTAGAATGAAGAAAAGGAAATGTGGAAATGAGGAATCAATGAATGAAGATCTGCTGTAAGTTCTAACTACTGAGAAGGCTGATTGATGCAATTATTATTGAGGAAGCTGGGGAAATGCAACAAGAATGCAGTGTGGAAATCATTTTTTATTATATGCAGATAATATGAAGCGGCAGTGGGTTGTTTAGTGGTATCTACTCATATTACAATCTGAAAGGGAGGACAGGAGTCTAGAGGTAATCAATAGACATCAGGGAGAGTTAGACAATTCATGCTGAAAAAAAAAGATTAAAGTAAAAGGTGAAAAAAATCCCAGTCATGGACTGCACCATAGGGAATGCTGGAGGGGAAGAAGGTGAGTTTGACAGACAATGGGCTCAAATAAAATATGAAAGGGAATGAAGGTAATGGCATGCCTTTGGTTAAACAGATTTGCATATACTAATTTGTTTTATCATTTTTTTTATTTTTAACTCTGGTAATGAGTACTATGAAGGTTCTTGAAAACTGATAAATATCAAGACATGCAGCCATGGGGAGTGTCCACATGTGTATTTAAATGCTGATAGTCTGTATGCATATATTTAATTAGGTAAACAGTATTAAACACAAAAGGCTAATTCCAGTATTGCAGGTGTATCCCCTTTGCAGCAGCTTTAGCCTTTAGTAGTATTTTCATAAAATGGTGACTGATCTAAAAAGAATAAGTAAGTATGCACAGTACAGGTGTTATATCAACAACATGTCCATGCACATTTTCTTTGTTTCTCAGATTAATGAGTCACCAAGTAGTAACAGAACATTGCCAACAGAAATGATAGTGGAAGGTGCTAACATGTTTGGTATATTATAACTTAAAATTTTTAATTAACAGCTGGTATAATGTGGTCTTTGAAAACAGTTAAGCTCAGGTAGTAATACTTCTTGGTGATGTTATATGTTTATAATTATTTTTTCATAATCTTGCCAAGTTAACATTCTAGTCTAGATGCCATCTGAACGTATAAGATATCTTCTTTTTGATATAGCAAACATTTGGAATTGTTGCAATATTATTATGATGCCATTTTAAGTGTACTAATACTTGGACAATGGTCAGTGGCCTAACAGAGAAGGAGATAGCAGTTGAATCTACATGAACTACCCAAAGTTTGGCAAAAGTGTTGAAAGAAGCCCAAAGGGATGCAAACATATAGCTAAATTAAATAGAAAATTGTAAAAGAGAAGACATGAAAATGGAAAGCAAAGGTGAAATTGGAAAACATGGACAAACTGACGAGGGTCATGGAAGGTGAGAAGCCTAAAGAACTGCATTGATTCACAGAATTAAATTAAGACCTGGAGGTACCAAGAAGGGAGATGTGCATACTGAGAGTGGTGGTTGGAAAGACCAAAGTTGAAAGGCCAAAACTGACAGTAGATCAGGATCCAATATGGAGAGAACTGCACCATCTCATATCTAAAGTTAATGAGGTGAAAAAAAATATTTTAGCGGAAGAATGTAATTCTTCTAGGCAAGCCAGAATGATTACAGGAGTGTTAGTTAAAAGGACTAAGGAAATGGGATGGCCAGCAATGATGAATGCTTCTGAGAGGTGGAACAAATTTACTGAGTGGAACTGCAACAGCATATGCCACATTAATTTGAATCAAAAGACATGCTATGTGTTTCCACGAGTTATCTTTTTCAGCATAAGGAGCAATGGAGAAGAAAGGTATGATTTAAACATTAAAGTGACATCCTGTAGATGGAACAAGACTATGGCTTCATAGAGACCAACAGTTCATCTTACTTTTGTATAGAGGAAGCGCCAAAGATGCAAAAACTACAGCATACTTATTTTGGAGGAAGCTGAGTGATTAATAATTGGAAGAAGAAGAACAGGATGAAGTGTATGAAGTACCCTGATGAAAAGGTCATATTATGCTATCATTGGGGCACAGGTCAGCATAAGTATATACCAAGAAAGATGACGTCACCTATGGAATCCCTTGAGCACAAGAAAGCCAAAGAGCATAAAGAGGTAAGCGATGATGAGCTGCTGAGAGAAAGAGAGAGGGAGTGGGCAAGATGGAGGAGATGACTGGACCTGAGAAGCAATCAGAAGGCCCAACAGAAGAGACTGAAGCTCAGAGAGGAGTGAAGTGCATTTTATTTTTTATGAAGCAGTCCCAGGAAGCAAACGTCTGAGTAGGAGGAGAACAAGTCAAGAGGTTAAACATGGAGCGAGAATGTGGTGGGCAGTGGAGCTGTACAGAGAGAAACTATGGGGGGCAGTGGAGCTGTATGGAGACAGAGTGTGGAGGGCAGTGGGAAAAGGTAAGCTGTGAGAGAAGGTAAGATTGGAGAGCTGGGAATGGAGGAGGTGAATTTATGAGGAAAATGAATGAAACAAATATGATATCCTTGATGCTGATCGAGAAGGACAAAGGAGTCAGATGGAATGACTGTCACAAAGCCACAAGTTAACACAATGAGCAATAATGGTCAGTTTAATTCATGCATCACTAAACTAGGATTAAGGTTATATGAGGAACCCATTAAAATATTGGCTGAAACGTTTCATGAGTAGAAAGAAAATGTGGGTAGGAATCATTAAGAACTGGGAATGGGGGACAATAATCATATGAGCAGTAGAGTAAGGATACTTAGTCAGGAATCAGCACAGAAAAAAATCTATTAGAAGACAAGGAGCATGACAGAGGTTAAATGGGAATATCAGAATTGCCATCCTGTAGCCTGAATGTGGACAGAAATATAAATGGTTCATAAAAGCAAGAGGAGCATGGTTACAATAAAATGATGATTGGCAACTTTTGGTTGTTATTGGTAGATTAAAAGGATGACACAGAAACTCATATCGGCATAAAATGGGACAGCATAGTCACTGCAGAGCATTTGTAAGCCAGCAGTAATTTGGGATTGCATACAGATGATTTATAAGAATGAGTTGGGTTTATATGCCATTGTGTGCATGATGTTAAAGGGAGGAGAAAGACTGTGAAAAGTTATGTGTACTAATCCTTAGAAGGACTAAACAATTAAAGCAGTTATGTACAGTGGGGAAACAATATATGCTGGAAGATGGAGAGCTACAAGAAAAAATACATTTAACAATAAGGAATACTTGAAGTAATTGATAAATATGCTAAAGTATAAGTAACATTGCAGAGCGACAGCATACTATGTTAGCTTGGGACAAGTTTAACTTACTGCTGCAAGGAAGCAAAGAAAAGGGAGGGATGTTAAGTCTCACTGTGAAGAGGGAGAGGAAAAGTATAATAAGGCAATTTATAAAGGCAAAATAAAACTGAATGTTGGATGATTTGTAACATAGGAGATTTAGATTTTCAGAGAAAAGCCTGGGGGAATATATGACAGTGGACCTAAGAGCAGCATCCCAGAGGAGGAGTAAATATAACAATTTCAGAAAGTATAGTCCTGAAAGATGGGGGTTAATATTTTAGCAGGAGGTATTAAAATACAATAGGGAAGGCTGAAGGATAAGTTAAGGAAGGAGATGGAGAAGAAAAAAAGGTGTTTGTGCAAAGGATGAATGGGAGATACATTTAAGGAGTATATGGGTAGGATGAGTGGAAATATGGGATGGTAAATGAAGGAATGAGGTAGAGTGAAAAATTCTGCAAAGGTTGCCATGGCAAAACAAGAAGGCCAACACGTGCCAGACAGTCTTTTAATTCTCAGCTGAAGGGAGGCAAATAGATTGCTTCATCCAATTGGCAAACAGAAAATCAAATTGTAATGTATTGATCCCATTTTACCAAAGGGAATAAATCAACAACAACAAAAAAGAAACACTACCTGAAGCTTCGTTCTCCTCAGGAGTAGTCTTCCCTGTATTTCAGATCTAGGAGCTATGTCACCCCCATTTATATTATAACTAAGGTTGCACAAACAGAAAGTACAAATCAGTTTGTTTTACTGAAAAACAAAATATTTAACTTTTCCCCTAAGTTTATGTTACCTTGTATTTATTATCCAAAAGTAGGGGGATGTAGGGAAATTGCCCCCACAACCAAGTAATAAAAAGTCTATGACCTTTGTAGGAACACAAATCAAATTCTACTAGTTAGCTGTTGTATAACTTCATTTCATTTGAATTTCTCCAGGCACAACATGAATGGATTCATTCCATAGACAAGGTATAATTAAAGTGTATAACATTTGTAGCACTTCAGACTTTGATGATTCACAGGAGTGATTTTCTCAGTACCTGTACCATTCCCAGATTTGTCCTATTCTGTAGCTCATATGGGGTAGCATTTGTTAGAAACTTAATTAAGTATGCTTTGAATTTTTTCATAGTAGTCCAATTGCTCCACCTTCCATCGAAACTGAGTATCCTTGCTCCACAGTGCTCTAGTTTCTCCTCACACACCTTGTTATTTTACAGTTTTATGGTACTCAGTACGCAAGAAGCTGTAGTCACTAGCTGTGACTATTTCAATAAGTGATGATATGGTTGTCCTTTGGATGATCACACATAACATTATTTCTTCATTTTTGGTAATTCTTTGTGGTTCCTCTCTACAGTGCTTTACAACTACTTGCATTTTGTAATGTTTGCATTGTGTTTAGTGTAACAACTTTGACACATTGTCATTCACTGTGCAGGCCATCAGCCATAAGTATATTGCAGCCTGCATCAAGATGCACAACTGCTTTAATTTATGTACTGCAGAACTTTCTTTGCTTGCATTATCTCTTTTTTCTAAAGTTATGAACACACATGCAAATGTTTCTTTCAGGAATAAATAATTCCTTGCTATAGTTCAACAATTAAAGGGGTATTATTCCCTTTATAACTTTATTTATAGTAATACCAGTTATTTTGAAGTCAATATAATGTATGTATGTTAAATACTTAAAATCTTATTTTGTTTAGGAATGAGCATTATTTTAGCAAAATTGAAGGGATCAGTCATCAGCAGGAAATTAACTCTTAAAATGTTTTGAAGTGACTGCAAAATGGCTTAAAACAGAAGAGAATTAAACCTGGCCATGGAGACTCCCCGTACAACAAATGGTGCGTTACATCTAAAATGAGCTATGGTGAAAGCTGATCTAACATACTTTCACAGTTTTGAGGAATGCTATTAATATTTTCTGATGTATAATCTGACTGTAATTATAAGGTCCGAGTAAAAGCTGAAAATGCTTAACTGCTGTTGTTAAAACAACATTAAACTATCTGCTAAAGGAACTTTCTTAATATAGTTATTGATAGGAAGTGGTATTCATACACACCAGACTCATTATGAAATAGATGATCTGGAAATCAGGTATCTCAGGCATGTGATAGGATGTATAAATTAAGGAGGCATGCAGAGCTACAATATCCTGACTGCAAACCATGCATGAACACATAACACAACTTTCTACAACAATAAATGTATGGGGCATTTGTAATACAGTACACTACACACTGCCAGAATCTAACCACACGATATGTTGAGTATGAATAGCAATACAAAATGAAACACACAGCCAATAGGCACCAACTCAAAACTTTGCACTCAACATAACATGCTACATGCATGTAGCCTGTATGCTTGTATCATGATGCAGGGATACTGGTATCACAAGCAACATTTAGGGACAGCAAGCAATATATCCCTCCTTTTAAACTGAATAGTACTATATGCTGGCAAAACATGCCTACCATTAGGGCACATTGTAAACAACACTGCAAATGTTCCCCTTGTCAAAAACATTGTTGTATGAAGGCAGCAACCTATCAATCAAAATACAATAAGAATGTGAGTGTCACTGCAGGAGAGGAGCACTACAAAGCACAATATAGACTGGAAGAGGTAGTGCTGACAGAAGTGCAGATATGGGCATATTACACATGTGCATATTACAGATGCATGGCAGCAACAAACTACAGTGGTTAGTTTAGAAGAATAGTACATGGATAATTGATGACAACTATGGTACATGTATACAGAGCAGGCAATATGTATGTCATGTACATGTGCACATAACAGGAAAATCACACAAAGTGCAATGGTGACAATATGTAATTGTGGAGTATGTATGGCAAACATTATCAAATCTAGCATAAAGGAGAGAAACAACATCATACTGCTCACAATAATGTGGTGTCAAATAACAAGTAGTAGCAAATGACAAATATATCACTGTGTGTAAACAAATGCAGTAGATATGCAAATAACCACAGAAGGGAGCTCAGCAGGCCCCAAATCGGTGCCTGAACCAGGTATGCAGTGATAGTGGCAATGTAGCTCTGTAGCCACCACTGTTATGGTATGTATAAATCAACCAGGTTCATAACAGAAAACAAAATGACCAAAATTTCAGTGGGTCAGCATATGTGCTAAAATGACAGCATAGCAAATGTTTGCCAGAAATAAAATTTAATTTGCACTGGAACTGCACTGGTGCATAGGTGGTTTAAAATGTGTAGTCAAAGATTTTTATGATCAAGCAACATGGTCTTTTAATGAAAATAAAATGCTACACTGGGTTAACAAATATTATTAATGAGGGAAATTAACATACATCATTTTAAAGTTGGTTAAATGCATTGCTTTCACAAACATTGCTTATCGTATGAAAGGAACATACTGTATAGCGCAAAATGCCTTGTTTCAAAAATACTGTTGATAACAATGAACCAACATGCATCGTTTTATTGTTGATTAAAAGAGATATTGCTTTCACAATCACTTGTGATTGTGGGGCAGCTGTATGCACACAGGCACCAATATATAAATGGGCAATCCTATATTAAAGACAAAGAAGTAAAACAATGTACCTAACAGCAGAGCCAAAACAAGAAACTTTTTTAAATAATAAAAAGTTTCTACCATATTGTAAAATCAGCAAAAACTATAAATAAAAATGAATTGTAGCTGAAACCATAAAAAAAAACTGTAGGTTTATTTTCAGGGCTTAAACTATAATACTGCTAGTCCAAAATGATTGCACCAAACACCACATAGCATTTTAATGTTGATAAAAACAATTTTAACAAAAGCTGTTGATCACAGAAAAGCAGTACGCAGTATCTATTGATTAAAAATAATATTGCTTTTATAAGCAGCACTGACCATGGGGAAGCATTATACAGCATTATGTCGTTAATTAAAGAATATATGTCTTTTACAAAGACTTTTGATCACTGAGAAGCAACTCATAACATTTTGAAAAATAACTGGTGGGAAGTAATGTTCAGCGTTTTAATTTTGGCAAAAATCTGCATTATATTAATAAGTACGTTGATCATTGTGGAGCAGTATATAGCAGTTTGCTGTTAATTAGTGTTTTGGATAATGGAAACAGCAGAAAATGGACACACTTCTATAAGTTGCCTTGAGCCGAACATAAGATGTACATCTCAGCTTTTTCTGAGTCAGAGTTAGCCTTACCATAGTGCTACAACATGAAGACATAAGGCACTGCAGTCATGCTAAATGCTAATGAGGCATTCTGGGGGATGGGCATATGATAATTAGCCATTGTGCACTCCCCCATAATTGCCTATGGTAAGTCACATACCTAGACAGCTGCATAAATTAACATAGCCACTTATGTTAATGAACATGGCCAAAAGCTTGTGTTTACCCAGCGTTGCAGAGGTAAACTCCGGGGACATTAGCAGACAGGTACTTCTGGAGGAGGGGTTTATATGTGTATGTCTGCATGTGAGGAGCTGCATGTGTGAGTGTGTATCTATCTGGGATGGGGGTTAGTAAGCATGTCGGTTAGGTGTTGTGTGAGTGTGTGAGAGTATCTGTGAGAATGATCAGGTGGGGATGTGTGTGTGTGTGTGTGTGTGTGTGTGTGTGTGTGTGTGTGTGTGTGTGTGTGTGTGTGTGTGTGTGTGTGTGTGTGTGTGTGTGTGTGAAATGAATGTGTGAATATGCATGTATGGGGAGGTGGGGAGAGGGCTGTCATACCTCTGCACTCCCCTAGACTAAACAGCAACTCCTGCCACATTAACATTAGACACCAGCTATAACATTTTCATCATGTCTCAAGGGCACTTAACAGAGACACTGGCTGGGGTAAAACACACCGGAAATAACTCTTACGTCATGCCTTAAAGACACTTAATAAAATGTGGGTCAGGGAAAACACTAGACATGAGGAATATTTTTAACAATATGCCCCAAGGGCACTTAACAGAGACATGGGTTGGAGAGAACAATAGAAACCAGGAATAACTCTCGCATTGTGCTTTAAGAGCACTAAACAAAGATATGAGGAAATGGCTAGACACTAGAAATAAATCTTAAAATGTGCCTTAAGGGCACTTCAGATATAGGGAAATGGCTAGACATCAGGCATAACTCTTACATTGTGCCTTAAGGGCACTTAATGAAGTTCAATAAATCTTTAAGAAATGTGCCTTAAGGGCAGTTATAAAAAAGAAAATAAAATAATGTCAGTCAGACAGGTCCACAAGACTGCAGGGATACCCAAAATAGTATGTCTTAAAGGCACTTAAAATGATTCAAACCCTGCACCCTCCCACCGGGGGCATTAATCCTCAGTGCCACCATTAGACACCAGGTATAACATGGAATAATAATTAAAACTGAAAAAAAATGAAAAAAAGTAAAGTACAAAGGCAGAGAGAAAAACTTTGAATCCTGCACCCTCGACACAGGAACCAGTAGTATTAACCTACTGTTCTAACTGATAAATTAATGTTTTGAGCATTTTCTTGTAATATAATGAGATTCTTGGGTATTACTGAAGGTCTGCAACAGTGCATGGTTACAAGGGAGTGAGACAGGACACAAATAGTCATACCTCTCATCTTCATAATTCATGACATCTAGACAAAGCCAAAACTAATGGGAAATACACATACTACCACATATGGATTGTAATTAATCCACTTATTAACCTAAAATGTCTCCCTGCTCCTTTCCTCCTTATAATTCATGTATTAGCAAGTGAAATATGTAACTCTTTAAAAGTAATCAAAGTTCTGAGCATAGGATATTTGAAAATAGTTATGTCTGAAGTTTCCTATTTGGTAGAGAAGGTATCCGTCCTGCAAAAATAATGTTATGTATGCCTATAGAAAAAAAAAGGAAGAAATGCTTTGCCACTGAAATGAAACTGTTAAGGGCAATTCACTGAGTGGACCACATATCTTTGCTGGAAGATGGTGACTGAAGTACTGATCTACTTATTGCTGAACATTTTACTGCTATGGTAATGTTGCAGTTAGTTAGTTAATTTCAGGAAGGCCAGGATCTTGCAAGTGTTGCTGTGGTCAAAAACAAGTTTCTAGTGTTATCAGTAATCTGAACTTAATTATTTTGATTGCTGTTCCCTTTATAGTGCGTCCATTTTGAATGGCTAGTGGGTATATGTCTTTGCAATGATATCTTCATCAGTAGCACAGCATTAATGTAAACCTAATGAAAAAATATGTACTTTAATAAGTGCCTCTTCTGCCACCACCCTCTACCTCTGTGTTTTGTTTTGCCTCTGAATGTATTATTTGCAGGAAATTATATAAGTACTGGACCTCTCCAATATATTATCAGTACTATTTTACATGCCTTAAAAAGTGTTGCAATGGCCCTTCTGAGAGTAATACAAAACAGCTAAGGTAACCAAATTCATTTATGTCTGGAAAAATTTATCAGTCAGAGATTAGAACAGGTCAATTAAGGAGTCACACATACATTAGAACAGGTCAGTTAAGGTTAATCATCTGTGCACTGAGTGGGTGCAGCTAGGAACTAAACCTATTTAAGAGGTAAAATAAAACATTTTACAGCTTTACTGGAAAGGCTCACCTAGACTTTGTCAAAGTTTGCTGTGAGGGAAAGCTTAGTTTTATTTTTATTTATTGTATTTTGTATTACTTTATTGCCCTTTTCTATTTTGTGTATTGTGATTTGTTTTCTTTACACTGTGTTTTACTTGTATTCTGCTTTTAACTGCATATTAAAACTTGAAAAGAGACCACAGCTCTGCCTCTTGTGAGTCAGACAGAATTTTTTCCACCCTCCCACCCTGTTGCTGTTGTGTTCTTAAACACCACTGTCTTTCTAGTTGCCTGCCCCTTAGTTAATTTGACCATATATTTTGCTTCCTCTCTGCTTTTTCTGGCTGGTGTGAGTAAGCACAAAATTATCATTTTGTGAGATCACACCCTTTCAAGTATTTAAATTTATTGGCCATCCTACTGTATTCCATAGTACCAGAATAAAAAAGTGCCCAGCACCTTTCAATCTATCTTGCTCTTTTAAAAATAGTGTCTCTTCACTAAAACTTAACATTTTAGACAAGTTACCCACTTTCAGATCTAACTGTTTAGTGCACACTGCAGTGTTTAGGATAAACCATTTTTTTTCATCTTACCTTGAAGCATCTATTGCAAGACTACTAGTTACTGGGGAGCCCACATTCTGCCTCTCAGTAGTCATCTTGGGATTAGTGCTTCTGTTTTCTTCTGGTGAGTGAAGGAGTACAGTGACATTATTCCTTGGAGACTGCTAATCACCAGAAAGCCCAATAACTGCTTTATAGGTGACAGCTTGGAATCTGTGCTTATATTCTGATCCTGGTGAATGTAGGAGCAGAGTGCATTCATTCCTGACTCTTTCTGGTTGGAGAGTGAGTGTCTGTGCTTAACGTACCTAATTGGTATGGTTGCTATTTGAAGCATCTTATAGAAAAAGGCTATGAGCCTACAGACCCTTACATCACCTGGGGCAAGACTGTGGATCACCAAACAGGCTGTGGCCTGCTTCTCTTCTTGGGATTGGTGTTAGCATATTGCTTCTAGTGAGAGAAGAAGCAGAGGAGTATTGTATCCCAACAGAGTGAAGCTGTGGTGAGACCAGCTTTAGTAGTAGCCAGGCAGTAACCATTCATGTGACTCCCCTCTTTTCATCATTCTTGACAAGCTAATTTTTTGTTTTCGGTAAGTACTGCTTGATTTCTTTCTAACTTCAAAATATCTGCCTAAATACTTCTCCTTAAATTTTTAGGGTATACATCTTAGTTTCCGCCTCAAGTGTGTGGCAGTGCTCTGTACAGACTCAGGCACCATGAGTGACATTTTTCATGTAAAATCACAACTGAAATTTCTCCAATACCTAGTTGCACACAGGACAACTAGTTTGCAGTGGCAAGCACTGTTCACATAGTTGCAAACTGGATACTCCTGAAAGTGATTGATAGTCTCACTCCAACAGTCTAATCAATAAAAAAGGGACTGTTGCCATGGATATGAACTTTCCTACTGTCTCCATTACTGGCTTGGTGGATATGGGCATCCTGAGGCAATGTAGAAATTGTTTCATGTTTACTGACAACCTGTTAATTCTCTAACAAACTGATACAGTATGTGACAGATTTATTTACACAATGTCACTGGGGGCAAAGCTGTCACATAAAAATACTCCTAATGTCAATAAAGTTGTCAGTAGTATACATGCTGAACCCATCACGCACAATTCAAAGCAGACATATAGACCCACATATACTGAGGCACTTACATGTAACCTTCCTAAATCACAAAGACCTTCTAGAAAAAGTACACATAAGAAATACCCTTAACAGCCCCAAATGCACTATTTCAAAAGAACACCCACATTAACACATCAAACTTCATCTCATGGAGCCTCTACCTGTAAGCCCATAAGGCAAGTCACCACACAATCCAACATTCTAGTCATTGGAGACTCCATTGTGAGACACATTGATGTCCCTCTCACCAGGCTGAGTAAGGAGAAAGCTACAGTCAGTTGCTTATCAGGGGCTAGGATCCACCACATTATGCATGCACTCAGGTCATTGGACCACAATTACCAATATGACTCAGTCATAGTCCATGTGGAAGTAAATGACCTGAGACATACCTCCCTAGACTATATGAAGAGAGACATCACAGAGCTTTAAGAATATGTGTCTCAGGCTGATATGAGCCTAGCATTGAGCAACATTTTACCTTCTCCAAGGATGATGCCACAATACAAACCAAAGATGATTGACTTTAATAATTGGCTTAGTTTCTAGTGTCATTCTAAGGGGGTGCAATATTTGTCAGCATGGGAGGAGATGGTCAACGGACCATGCTGGTTTGCCAGGGATGGTCTGCACCTCACCCCTCTAGGCTTTCAAATATTAGCTAAAACATTGTTTTCCCCCATAGTGCCTTTTTAGGCAATGCCAAACTGAAAGTACTTCTGACATAGCAAATCAAAACTAAGGAAATCTAAAGGTATTACTGCTCAATGCTAGGAACCTAAACAAAAAACTCCACTCCTTGGAAGCTCTCTTTACCCTAGAGAATGCAGATGTCTGTGTGGTCTCAGAGATGTGGTTTAATGCCGCAGACAGTGCACCAACAGCGCAGGGTTGTTATGCCTTCCACACATTTACACCAGCTACTTCAAAGACATGGGCTAAAGGTGGAGGATGTCTTTATTTACATCAAAAATAAATATACTTCAAGGCTGATCAAACAGAACAATGCACTTCAGCTGCTCCATGTTTAAATTACATAGGTAAAATCCAGTACCACTTCCTTGCAAGCAATAAGTCCCCCTCTATAACCCAGGAAACCCATACTATGTATTTAAGCATTTATACCACGTTATCAAAAGATGAAAATAGCGAACGCTATTTAATCGGCCCCAAAACATCTAAACATGAAAATATCAAACATTCAAAACAGCGAATTTTTTCCCATGGAAAAAATTTGCTGCTCCGAAACACATACACACAACACAAGCACATCAAACAAACAGCAACCACACACATACACTTAAATTCCTAAATCTAACGCTACACTAAACTAAACATACACTACTATCTACCCACTTACCTTAACCCAAACCCTAACCCTAAGGTCCGTCACTATCGCACTCTCACCTAACCTGCGCCCTAAACCTAGCTCACTTAAACCGCCCCTAACCCTAAAGTCTGTCACTATCACACACACGCCTAACCCGCGCCCTAACCCTAACTCACTTAACCCGTCCCTAACCATAACGTACAAACAATCGCACACTTACCTGAACCCAACCCGTAACTTTCCACCACAGTGCTAAGAAGAGCAAAGCCACAGAAACGGCCAACCAAATTCTTTCCCGAGGAAAGAATTTACTGTTCTGCAGCTTCGCTATTCTTAGCATTCGCTGAATAGTGTTCGATATCAGAACATTCAAAGTTTTAATACTTCGATGTTCTGATATAGACCCATATTTAAACTTATTAGAAACACTAATCATCCAACCCAATACCATATTCATGGGTGACTTTAATTACCCCACTATTAACTGGGATTCCTATGCGACAGCAACTGTACATGTACAGAGGTTTCTGGATTTTGTAAACACAAACTCTCTGGACCAGATAGTCAGTACACCAACTAGGGGTGCAACCACACTGGACCTGCTGCTGCACACTGCCTACTGTAGTGCATTCCCTGGTAAGGTCAGACCACAAAATGGTCTCCTTTGAGGGAAAAATAAAACCTGGTCCCCCAGCTAAACCGTGAACATTCAGCAACTATTCTAAGACTACCCTCCTGGTATTATGTGAGAACCTGGCAAAATGTCAAACCCCTATAAACCCTGAGAACACTTCTGCCTTTGCAGAACTCTTCACAGAAACCCATGCACAAGCATATTAATAACTGCACAGAGACAGCTGTACCCATCAGGAAGAAGTACACAACTAACTCAAAAAACAAGCCACCCTGGTGGAATCACAAAATCAATCAGATGTATAACAGGAGGAAGAAAATCATGGCAAAAATTAGGAGGTGCAGCACCCAGCAGGATAAATGCACTTTCATCAAACTAAACAAACAACTCAGAGGACAAATAAAGTCTACCAAAGCCATATTTGATGTAAGTTTGGCCTCCTAGGCCAAGGAAAACCACAAAGCATTCTTTAGCTATGTCCTCAACCTAAAAGGCAATACACGATTGTGTGCAGAGCTCATTGTAAATAGAGCCACCTATACTGAGACAGAAGATACAGACAACCTCCTGCCTGATAAATTCAGCTCCAACTTTACTCCTCTCTCCCCCTCAACCTTCCCTCAGGAAATATCATCAAATGTAACTCCCCCTACTATCACTAGGGAACAGATCCTTAATGCTCTCTCTAAGACCAAGAACACTGAATCAATGGGCCCAGGCAATATCCCAGGATGCCTTCTAAATAGCATGAAACATGACCTATCAGGGCCTCAGGAATTACAATTTAATTATAGCTCCCAAACAGGGTTCATGACTCATGAATGGAGAAAGCCAACAGTCATCCCTCTGCATAAAAGTGGGCCATCTACAGACCCTGGAAACTACAGACCCATAAGTCTCACTAGTCTTATATGTAAAGCCATGGAAAGAATTATCATGGAGATAATCAATAGAGATATAGTAAACCTAAAGACACTGGACCCAACCCAGTTTGATTTCGTAAAGGGCATCATGCCTACTCAACCTGGTGAACTTCTTTGAGAAGGTCACCACAGCAATGGATGAGGGCAAAATAGTTTACACTGACTACATTGATCTGGCCAAGGCATTTGACACAATACCTCACTCGGGCATTGTTGACAAACTCAAGAGGTTAGGTACAACCCTGTATCTCACCCGGTGGATAGGCAAATGGTTCACAGAATGGACCAAGGAAGTTAGAATTGGGGAGTCCACCTCTACAAAGAGGCCAGTCACAAGTGGAGTCCCTCAGGAATCAGTCCTTGGACAAGTCCTCTTTGGCATTTACTACTCAGAAGTCAAGGCCAATGTCAGTGGTCTCTGGTTGACTAAGTTTGCAGATGATTGAAAATTAGGAGCTGTCATTGAATCTCATACTGACACAAATGTTCTCCAGGAGGTGCTGACACAGACAAACAACTGGTGTCAGTCATGGACTAAAACTAAATGCCAAAATATGCATAATAGTATCCTTTGGGAAGGCACCCATCCCTGGTAACTATCATATTGACAATACACCCCTTAGAGCTGACCCAGTAGTTA
Organism: Protopterus annectens; assembly: GCF_019279795.1. Classification (NCBI taxonomy): domain Eukaryota; kingdom Metazoa; phylum Chordata; order Ceratodontiformes; family Protopteridae; genus Protopterus; species Protopterus annectens. Next base: position 1,099,387,829 of record NC_056725.1, on the reverse strand, counting down.
GGGACTTAGAGACTCACATAGATAGTAATCTAGCCTTTGATCATCATGTGTCTACAGTGGTAAGGAAATCATTCTATGTTGTGCAACTTGTAAACAAAGGTATGGCATCTAAGTCCAAGGAAGTCATTGCTCCACTGTATTCGGCATTCATCAGACCTATCATTGAGTACAATCCCCCCTTTGGTATGTACCTAACCAGGCATATCTAACAACTAGAATGTCCACAGAGGTTCTTCACTAAAATAATACAGGGAATAAGTAATATGTCCAATGCAGACTGCATCAAGTCCCCATCCCTGTATTCTATCTCCTACAGGTTTTTGAGGGGAGATCTATGTCTGGCATACAGGGCATTGTCAGACCCCACTCTGATGGACCTCCTGCATATCCACAAAACACATAGTACCAGAATTAGCCATTCTAAAGACTTGCCTGTGATATAAATAAAACATGCTGGAGAAATAGGTATGTATCCCAGAGACTACCCCGTCTATGGAGCAGGCTCCCCATCCATGTGAATCAGAGTTCCTCCCTAATCCAGTTCAAGTGCAACTTGGACAATTGGATGGGAAATTAAAAATGTATTCCTGGTTTGGCACCTATGTCTCTGATGCAGACAGGTAGCCTGTAAATGGTTCATCTCCCAGGCCCATGCTTACACTTATTACGGGTATCAGAACTCATAAAAGATTTGGGATCCATGGCTAGGCTTAAAAAGGCTCTTGTGGTCAGTAGCCTATTAAATGCCTATGAACCTATGAATCTATGAGATATGACAATGGTGATATAGCAAACTAACTGCATCAGTAGTGTGCCAAAGCAGCTTTAAATGGTTATTATTGTAGTGCAGTTACTATCACAGTACATCAGTTCTCTGAGATTTTATAAAAAAACAAATAAATAATAATAATAAACTTTATATGCAAGCCAGCAACTAGTGCCTCAGTGTATGTCATATACAAAACTTTGCACACTTTTCCAATACACTTGTTCATGACATAGCCAGTTTACCATAGTTAATATAATTATAGCCAGTTTACCATAGTTAATATAATTATAGCCAGTTTACCATAGTTAATATAATTATAGCCAGTTTACCATAGTTAATATAATTATAGCCAGTTTACCATAGTTAATATAATTATAGCCAGTTTACCATAGTTAATATAATTATAGCCAGTTTACCATAGTTAATATAATTATAGCCAGTTTACCATAGTTAATATAATTACAGTAAGATCTGCAAAGCAGAGGCAGGAAGAGTTTGCATGCACATGTGTGAGCACTTCTCAGCTCATCCACAACAGTAGGAACCCTGCTATGTCAACAAATGCAGTTACACATTCATGTGGATTCCCAAAGGAGATGGTAATCAGGCTTTTCCAAACTTCCACATCATGTGGTAAAAGTTCTCAGTCAAGGTCAAGTGCCCACAGCACTGTTTGGTCAATATGAAGTGGTTCCTCAGCATCCATTAGATCCCATCATCAGAACAACTCAGCATCGAGCTCATTTGCCTGCATTTGCTAATGATCTTTGGGACTATCAGCAGCACTGTCTTTGGGGGCATTATAAATCCACCCATCCATCCATAACCCCTTTTTCCCATTTTTAACACATGGGGTTGGGGTGTCACTTCAACAGTGGCAATCATCTAGAGCTAAGGTTTTTACTGCAACATCTTCCAAATGTAATTAAAGTTTGAATGGCTGTAACACAGAATTTACATATCAGGAAAGCAATTTCCAAACTGGTATTGATGACATCACATCACATTTGTTTCAAATGAGAAATACCACACTTGTTCCTTGTTCCTGAAAATTGGCAGAAAAAATGAGAACAACTGCAGCAGTGATATATTTCACAATGGAAACAAAATACATTTCCTTTACCAAGTAAATGCAGCTTAAGTAACACATCAATTAATTACTCAGACTTCAACCCAAAACTTTGGTCGCAACACCTGTTACTTTACAGTTTTTATAAACTCTGCCAGTAATGAATAGCAATCATGTACAAATGATGATGGTGATTAATATTTGAGCACATAATATGAGTATGATGGTCTGATTTACAGTGTAAGTTGATGATCACATCACGCATTATAGCCCACAACTAACGCTGTATGCACCAGGTATTATGTTTATAATTTTAAACAGTCATGTAGTGAATGTCATGGCCCATAGTTGTAGACTAAATACTGCCCCTTTGCCTGTGCAGTTGTGTACTGTGCATGAGCCTACCAGAGGGGTTGCCATGCTGCTGCTGTTGGCTAGCAACCATTGCCATCGTCCCTGGTTGGACAATCAATAGACAGAGCTACAGTGCCACTTTCAGTGACTGTCAATGACGATTGTGAACCAGACTGACACATGATCATGTTATGCAGAATGCAGTAGGTTGTAAACTTTCTGCATGCAGCAGCAGGCTCATACTGAAAGGCCCACCAGACTCATCCAGACAATGGAAACAGGCTTTGAGCAGACCAGACACTCACTCAAAAACTAGCCATGTCTGGAACAGAGCTGTTCCCTAGGGATTGCAAATTGTGTCATTAACCAAGATTCAAGTGGGTAGCCCACATCATATGAAAAGCAAAATGGGGAAGGAAGACACAATAAAAAGGGGATAGAATTAGTCACTGCTACCTATGGCACTTTATAAATAGAGAAATAACTATCTGTGTACCTTTACATTGTCAAATAGTGAATGTGATGGCCCAACATTGTGGACTAGATGCTACCCTTTCACCTATGGAGCTGCATACAATGCCTGAGCCTGCCAGAGGGGTTGTTGTGCTGCTGCAATGGTCAGCAGCAGTGTTGCATGACTGACTTATCACCACTTGAAAAAATAGATTATGTCTAAGGGTGGGTACTGGCAAAGTGCAAATGGCCACTTGACCCAGTTGTCTTGTATTTTCTAAGGTTAATAGCATTATAATACTCTGCACTCACCAACTAGGTGACCATAAGGAATCCTACCATGCAGAAAGTAACAGTAGAGCAATCCACTGTGCCAAATGTCAACATCATGGACAAAGCCAGGATGCAGGGCCAACACATTTGTGATGCACCAACATGCATCGCTCACTGTCTGGCATCAGATGAAATGTCAGGGCTTCTTGTTGTGGTACCTCCCCACCTTGGTCTACTTTGAGCTCTTATAGCGATATGAGTGCAATCTATCTCAACAAGTACCTCAAGAAAATGTGACATTCTGTAGAAGACATGAATGGTACTGTCTCAGTCCTGTGACAGTGCTGAGAAATAGATATGCTGACATACATGTACCAAGAGTATATCAAGGAACTTCTACAGTATCCTCAAAGTAGAAGTCTGTGAGATACCCAACATGTCCCCAGTCTGTCTTGGAGGGTCCCTGTAGCAAATATAATGAGGGATATACATACCTAGACATCCACAGATATAAGAAGGTCACACAGTCTCCCAGTTCCTGTCTGTGGGCTTTACAAGATCATCAAAGCCCTTATTATATCCCTATCACTCTAAGTCAGTCCGTTAACTTCTGTTCAGCAAATCTAAAATGGGTAATTCTCTGCCTATTTCTCCTTCTTCTAGGCTGATGAACACTGCTGAACACATTATGCTTTGGTATAGCAGAGATAAGCACATCATAGTGCAGAATGCAGTAGGTTGTAAACTTTCTGCATGCAGCAGCAGGCTCATACTGAAAGGGTAGCATCTAGTCCACAATGTTGGGCCATCACATTCACTATTTGACAATGTAAAGGTACGCAGATAGTTATTTCTCTATTTATAAAGTGCCATAGGTAGCAGTGACTAATTCTATCCCCTTTTTATTTTATGCAGCTCCATAGGTGACCAGACAGTGTCCCGGGCTGCGTCCTACATGAACTCCAAGAAGAGCTAAACCCAAGCATAAAACTACTGTTCAATCTCAGCCTTACTACAGGATATGTACCCAAAGAGTGGCGTACAGCAACTGTGGTCCCTCTCCACAAAGGTTGTGCCTCAACGGATCCTGGAAACTATCGCCCCATATGTCTGAATATGCTTGGTCTGCAAAGCTATGGAAAGGATCATCATGGACCTCATAAATAAAGATATTGGGGACCTACAGACACTGGATCCTACCCAGTTCGGCTTTGTTAAGGGCAGATCCTGCCTCTTAAACCTGGTTGATTTCTTTGAAACAGTCACCAAGGCCATTGACGAGGGGAAGGTGGTCCACACAGCCTACCTGGACCTCGCAAAAGCCTTTGATACAATACCCCACTCGGGCATTATAGATAAGCTCACCAGCTTAAATATAAACCCTATGTCACCAGATGGGTTTTAAACTGGCTCAAGGACAGAACCCTCATGGTTAGAATTGCTGGAACCATGTCAGACTCCAAACCAGTTACAAGTGGCGTCCCACAAGGCTCAGTCCTGGGACCTCTCTTGTTCGGTATATATTTCTCGGAGGTACAGGCCAACACGGAACGACTGTGGCTGACCAAGTTCACAGATGACTGCAAACTGGGTGCCATAATCGACTCTCCAGCTGACACAAGCATCCTCCAAAAGGGCCTCATAGAAACAGACAACTGGTGCCAGAGCCATGGCCTCAAGCTAAACGCCAAAAGTGTATAGTCATCCCTTTGGCAAAACAAAGTGCCCACAAATTACCACATAGGTGGTAATCCATTAAGTACAGAAGAAGTAATTAGGGACCTGGGGACCCAAGTTGATAGCAATCTATCATTTGACAACCACGTGGCCAAAGTGGTTAGAAAAACATTTTATATAGCCCACCTAATCATGAAGGGATTCACATCTAGATCAGGGGAGGTCATCGTGCCTCTTTACTCATCTCTCATCAGGCCCATAATTGAGTACAATGCCCCTTTTGGGATGTACCTTACCAGACACCTGCAGCAACTGGAAAGACCCCAAAAGTACCTCACCAAGAGGATTAAAGGGCTCAAACAGATGCCATATGCTGTCCAGTTAAAGAAACTCCAGCTCTACTCAGTGGCATACCGCCTGTTCAGAGGCGATCTGTGCCTAACGTATAAAGCCATGTCCAACCCGGAATTAATGGACATGCTGCACCTCAGAAAATCCAAATCCCATCGAGCTACACGCTTGAGAGACTTGTACCTCAGCACTGAAATAAATAGGACATGCTGGAGGGACAGATTCATAACCCAGAGGCTCCCTTCACTCTGGAATAAAATCCCAGTCCAGGTTAGGCAGAGTCCCTCATTGACTCTCTTCAAGAGGAATCTTGATGAGTGGATGGGAGATCGTAGGTTTACCCCGGGTATCACTTCTGTGTCACTGTTAGACAGAGGCACAGTATACTAACCTCAAAAAAGGGCATAGCAAAATTAATTTAAAATGGGTGGCAAAAGCCAAACACATTCTGGCTAGGCTTATAAATGCCCTAGGGCAGATAGCCTAGTATGAACCTATGAACCTATGAACCTATAGTGGAAAAATAGTAAGGCTTGCAGCAAAACCAAGCATCTTCACCAGTTGCAATCTGATTGGAAAATGTGCTAATTCATGACATAACAGAACTGCACATATCACAGTTGTGCATCAAAAAGCAAGTATGAATTGCAAAAGGCAGAAAGAGGACCCTTATTTACATAATTAAGTTATCACTTTTCCACACATTTCTCATTTTCATCATATTATTCCATTTGCATACGATTTTCTAAATTGGTTTCTAACTGCTGCATATTACTGTTTACAGTAGTTTATTGCTTATTTAATAAAATTTAAAAACTTTTTTTTCAGTTTGTTCAGCTAATCTTACCTGCCTGCTTTGCGTCTGAAGAGTTGTCTGTATATGTGAAGCATCCATTATTAACCCATTCTAGTTAATCTCAGTGTTTTTTTACCTGTGTTTTTGCTCTTTTATGACTTATTTTTGCATTAAACTGAAGCTTATTTAAAATTGTTGATGTTGCACATTTCTATGCCGTTTGGTTGTTTTTGAAGCTAATATATCCTCCATTTTGTACACTGACAGTTCTCCTTTGTAAATGAGTTAGGTAAAACTCCATCTAGCTCATAAAAGTGTTTTCTTCAGTGACTGCCCACTGTTTATGGTACTTTTACAACATTTTTCACATTTAAGTACATTTTTGGTTAGTTTTATAGTCTAAGTGCAAACTTGCTGAGTAGAGGGTAATATGCTTCTGTTTTGAGGTGTGGATATTACTGACTGTGCTCCAGCTATGTTTGTATAGGTTATTTCACTTTTACCAATTTGTTTAAACATTGCTGGCAGCCATTTCCTGTGTTTTCCAAAGACTTCAAGGATGTTTTTATTCTAATACTCTGACAGAATTATTTTTAATGAAGTTTGTTCTAAGTCCATCATTTTGGGGTCTATATTATATAAATGAAAGTTTACCTTAGTGAACGCTATAATAATTGAAAATCCCGGACCTTAAAGTTGCTATTGTGGGGAGCTGTGCCCCTCACACCCCCTGGTAAATGGATATATATATATATATATATATATATATATATATATATATATATATATATATATCGAAGATCGCACTACAGTGAGGAAAGGGCAAATATTCTGATCTTCACTGTACCGCAATCTCACAAAAAGCATATCTAGGTCCGGGATTTTCAATTATTAGAGCGTTCACTAAGGTAAACTTTCGTTTTTCAAATATAGACCCTCATTTTGTTATTTAACTAAACAGATTATTGCAGGCCTATAGTTCTGTGGTCTACAAGGTTTAGTGTCTGGCTTGTTACAGTTCTGTTGAACATCAAGATCTTCCAAGAGGGTCTTTCCATACAAATTGCTAGTGTTAAAACCGTGGGCTAAAACTAAATGCCAAAAAATGTATATAGTGTCCTTTGGAAAGCAAACATACCATACAACTATCACATTGACAAACCCCCTGAAAATCAATATAGTAGTCATTGACTTGGAAACCTATATAGACTCTGCACTGCCTTCCAATCACCATGTATCCACGATTACAAGAAGGTCATATTCATTTCTCAGTTTATTAATAAGGATATGGTGTCCAGGTTCAGAGATCTGATTATTCCACTGTATTCTGAACTTATTTAGGCCAATTATTGAGTATAATGCTCCTTTGGACATAACTTGAATGCACACAGTGTTTTCTCAGCAAGAAAATCAAGGGTCTTAATCATGAAAACTGCACTGATCATCTCAAAACTATGTACCTGTTCTCAGTATCATACAGGTTGCTGAGGAATGACCTCTGCCTTGCATACACAGCCTCAGCAGATCCTATCCTCTCAGACCTGCTGCACATTCACAAGTCCAGTGGGGGTATAAATACCTGCTCAGTATATTTTAATCTCTTCTACAACATAAAAAGAACATGTTGGAGGGATAGATATGTATCACAGAGAATTCTATTTCTTTGAAAAAGTCTTCTTCTCCATATATATAGCTAAGTATTTCTCTTATTCGATTCAAACATAACCTGGATGAATGGATAGAAAACTGCAATTTCATCCTTGGAGTAGTAACCTTGTCCCTTATAGAAAGGGATAACATGTACATATTTTACCTGCTTTGGGTTGTTCATATTTAAATTACAAGGGCTAAAAAAATAAACTGTATGGAAAAGCATGTCTAGGCTTCTAAAGATGCTTTAGGGTCAATAACTTAGTAAGAAACAAGAAAACTTTGAAATGTATGTCTCTGAATCATATCTCACTTATGCTTGCATGCAGCCAGAGTACCTATCTGGTACACTTATGTGCAATGACTCTGAATACCACCTTAAGGCATTCCAGCAGCAAATAGGATGTAAACAGACTTATGGTTTTAAAGGTGTGATATGTCCTCCAAGTAACAGAGTAGGATGCAGGTATAGTCTGGGGTAACTGAATAAGGTTGAAATATTGACTGAGGAGCCTGAAAGGAAGCAAAAGTCCCTAATAGCTGAAGCTGCCTTGAGCAGAGGGCTAGTACCAAATATCAAGGGTTTAGCCTTTTTAAGTTTAAATATAATATAGATGCCTTCAACTGATTCTTTTGATGAGGGATGTAAATTCATCTTCAATATCTTTCTATACGCAAATGTGTGTTGATAAAACTTGAAAACTACTACAACATGCATATTCAACAAGAATCGCATCTGTAGTCAGTTTGGTAGTGCATTAATAAATATTGAGAAATTAATTGGTGCCAAGACTGATCGCTGTGGCATTCATGAAAAGCACTTTACTTCCAAAGATAAAGTTGTCCTAGTGTGACCATTAAAGGACCTATTTAGACAGTGTAAGAACTGAACAAGGGGTCCATCACCAAGTCCTATGTATTCTAGTATATGGAGAAAGATAGAATGATATCTGACCCAAACACCTTGGTAAAATAAAAAAGTCCATAGTACGTGTTCTGTCAACCAAGTTGTACAGAACAGTATTGGTAAACAATCATAGTATAGATCTGATGTTCCTGTCTTCTCCAAAGCTATTTTGTAGACAGATATTTCAAAGTATATCGGTACACCAGCTACTTCAGTATCTTTTTTAAAGGGTGAATAGTGAGATTAAGTTACAGTAAGATAACTTTGTGGAGGAAGCCATTTTAAGTAGAGAAAGTATCAAAGCTGTCTTCTGCTGTTATGGTATAGAACCCTTTGATAAGAGAGCCTGCATACAAAAATATGTTGCTTAAATATATAAGGTCTGCACAACTTGAGGAACCAGTAATGCATGGAAAGGGTCTTCTTGTAATGGATTACGGGCACCCACGACTCCTTTTCTTTCTGTTGTAAAAGTAATCTTGTGTAGAATGTTGCATGGGAGGAGCTAAGGTGCCTTTCATTGAAATTACATGACAATGTCTCTTTCTGTTTCTGTATTGTGGGATTGCGTGGTCAGTAAGGGGTGTTGGTAAGATGTATATCAGTAATACAAAGTAAACCCAGCAGTCATAAAAGATGACCGCTTGTTACAGCTGCAGAGGTTAGGGCCATAAAAGTTAACCACTTGTTACTGCTGCAGAGGTTAGGGCCATAAAAGATGACCACTTGTTACTGCTGCAGAGGTTAGGGTCATAAAACATAACCACTTGTCACTGCTGCAGAGGTTAGGGATAGAAATGAAAATGCACATGCCAAAAGAAAAAGAAAAAAAATCAGAACTTTGATATATAGCACAGCATTCTTCCTCACAGACAAACACACACACATACTCACACATGCACACATACATAAAGCATACACTGTATGTCATCACAGTACAGTAGCTGTATGATATCATTTAAGGCTAGCAAATAAAAAGTCTGTGTACAAGTCATTGGATTAAGAAATGGTTGCTTCAAAGTTAGAATCTGAGGACATACTGTTACTGCTGCCCAAAATCTGTCCTCAGATACTCAGTTCTCTTTCACAAGAAACAAATCCAAAAACCCCTCATATCCAATGTTTCCTAAAGAAGAATTTAGGTGCCATACAATTGCTTTAGAAATTCTGAATTGCACAGCTGCTGTCACTAACCTGTACAAGTCATGCTGTTAGATCCCATGATTAAGGGTCACAAAAAGACGAGTCCTCCAGTGAACCTACTTTTCTTACCTGCAAAGTGACTTACATTGACTACAAATGACTACAAATGGATGTAAAAAATGTTAACAAGCAATCACCTTTATGAAAAAGTAAGGCCTCACTTTCTGTCAGAGAATGGTAGAATCACACTCAGACAGAGCAGCTAA
>NC_056725.1:1099340621-1099373121 GCF_019279795.1 Protopterus annectens | reverse complement strand
TCTCTTTCGGAAAGTTTACCACATCACTGCAAATCCTGGGGGCTCTGAATATCTTCTGTGAAAAGGGATGCCCACTGTCAAAATGTAAATAAGAATTTGAAAACGTGTGTTTTCGAAAAATCTTGGATTAGAAGCAGTTATTGGCATAATCTCTGTAGATTGTAACCTCCAAGTAGTTAAAGGTTTGTGTAGATGAGTTGTGTGTAAATTTTAAAAATTCTGTGGTACTATTAATGTAACTCAGAAATTGAGTCAGTTTATCCCCAGGTCCCAGCCAAAAATGACAAATGACATCCAGGAACCTGGTATAAAATGTAATATATCTAAACCACTCAGTTTCTAAGACAATCTTTCTTTCCCAATAGTATAAAACACAATTTTCATACAAGGGGGCATAAGTGGCCCCCATTGCTACTCCCCTCTCCTGTTTATAGTATTCCCCATTGAAAAACACAAAATTCTTTCTCAAAATGGTCTCCATAAATTCTAGTATAAGGTTCACCTGCTGGGGTTCCAGATAGTTGATTTCTAACAACTCGTGAAACAATTCCAAACCAACAGTGTGTGGTATACTGGGAAACAATTCCACCACATCAGTAGTAACTAATTCCAAGTCCTTACTGAACCTGTCAGGGGTAATATTTTTCAAAAAAATCCCAAAAATCCCTAGAGATATGTTTCAAAGAGTTAACAAATTTCTTGACATGGTGGTCAATATATAAAGCTAGGGGCTCCATAATAGAACCTGCACCAGCAACAATAGGATGAAAAGTAAGGCTCTCTATACTTTTATGTGTTTTGGGTATTGCAAGCAAGGTGAGAATATGTGGTCTACTAACATGCAAAAAGTCATATAAACTTTTGTCAAAAGTGCCCTGCAACAAGTGGTCTTTTAAATAATCCTCAATTTTAGAATAAGCTATATTAATCTCATTTTTGATGCAACAGCATATTTAGTATCATCACTGAGAATCTCAAACATATGTGCCTCATAGTCAATAAAGTCCATTAACACTACCCCACTCCATTTGTCGGGTTTCGTCACCTTGTACTTATTGTGTGAGAGAGTCTGCACAATGTCTTTTTCAATTTCACTAAAATTACATTTAGTATTCTGCTTCAAATTTAATTTCTTGACATCTCTCTCTACCAGTTCTTCAAAAATTCATAAGGTGGGGTTAAGTGGGGGGTTAAAAACACTCTTTCTGCTTAAACCAGAGTTTGTGTGCTTCATCCTTTTAAAGAATAAATTCAAGTTTAATTTCCTTGTAAACAGCATGACATCAATCAAAATTCTAACCAAACTCAATGGCCTTGCTGGTACATATTGAAAACCCTTAGTAAATAGTTCGAAGTGCTTATTTTGAATTACTAAGTCTGTATATTTAAAAATGCTGGAACCATGTAGTATATTCTGTATACTAGAATGAGTAACTACAATGTTATCTGCATGTTCTACAGCCTCTCTCAGTTGTCACAATATTGGTCCCTTGTGTAGTCGTTGAGAATGAGCAAAGGGATAGCATAGAGATAGAGCCAAGTCAACAACAGTTAGATTTTTTTCAGGGGAGGGACAGGCAGAGGAAGAGGATGGGATAGGGGAGAAGCCAACACTGGAATACTACACGAGGAACCAAGCTGTGTAAGTGTTATTAAGCCAAAGATGTAGTGTTTTTATAATTGATGATAATGAATATAAATTCTAGATCTGGTAGCCCTATCCCTCCTGCTGCACAGTCTCTTATATGATGGTTTAAAGCAATTCTTTGCTTATTGGGATACCAGAGAAATCTCAAAATTAAAGTGTTAAATTCTTTAGTACAACCTTTTTTTGTGGCCTGTAATGTTAGTGATTGCATAATATATAAGACTTTTGGTAACAAAACCATTTTGATTGTAGATAACCTCTCTACTATTGTGAAACCATTTGTATTCCGTTTGTCTATTAGATTCTTTATATTGTTTATACTGTTAGTATAATTTTAATTTATTATATCTTTAATGGTATCTGTTATTCATAAATAATTCATATTCTTCTCTTTAGCAATGTATTTAATGAATTTATTTTTGATTCTGTTCTTATTTGTATTTATAGGTAGGATTTTTGTTTTGTCATCGTTAAATGTTAAACCAAATTTGCTTTGAAATACATCCATTGCTAAGAAAACTGCAGCTACAGAATTATCATTGTCATTTAATGTCAGTAGGATGTCATCAGCAAACAATTGTTAATACCTTTCATATCTATATTTGATCTGAGAAAATTAGCAAATGGTTCCATAATTAGTGTAAAAATTAGAGGTGAAAGAGGACATTCTTGTCTGTTTCCTTTTAAAATTTCTATATAATCAGAAGTAAAAAATACCTATTTTACCATATGCAAAAAAAAATCATTATAAAGAAGATTACTAAGATGTGTGAAGTCATTTGAGAAATTATGTTCTTCTAAAACCAGCAAGAGATATTTCCAGTTTACAGAGTCAAAAGTATTATAAATGTCAAGATCATCAATGTTAAGTTCTCTTTTGTTTTATTTGCATAGTCAATTATTGTGGTTATTATTTTAATATTCAAAAAATGGAATTCCTGCTGTAAAATGGAGAAGAATATATCAGATAAGAAACACCAACGTTGAGAAGAAACTTTAATGTAACAAACAGCAAAGCTTTTGGGTCTACACCCTTCTTCAATATTAAAACAGTTCAACATTGAAGCAATCAAATTTAAATAAGAGCCAAACTCATCACATGGTCACAGCCAGCCAACCATATGATGGTATAAAATGTAAGTTCAGTATAATACATAACACTTTAAATATCTATAAAATACATATAAAATTGTATAAAAAGTTACTATAAATAAATAAATAATAAATAGGAAACTTCAAAATTTAGTATGTTGCAGTTTGACTAGGATTGGTTTCAAAGTCACAGCAGTATTAACATCAGGCAAATGGTCAGCAGCTAATCTCAATATCCATTCATATTCTTTAATTTCTAGGGGGTTATTGACATCTCCGCCTCTCATAGATGTATGCACCATGTTCATCACTCTAAACTTAAACTTGTGGGTATCACCATTAGTTTTAATATGTTTAAATAACGCGTTATTTTCATTACTTCTCCTAATTTCAGATTTATGTTCTATAATGCATTCTTTTAGTTTTATTGTAGTCTTCCCCACATAAAACGAGGGGCATTGAGCACAAGTAGCCAAATAAACCACATTTTTGCATTAGCACAATTGGATGTGACCTTAAAGGTATACACTCTTTCTGTAACAGGATGGATAAAGGTCTCACTGCCTTTACCAAAAATGTCAATGTAACATGTGTAACCCAAACAACCAAACGTACCAAACCTTATGTTAATTTAGGGGTTACACCTACCAGTAAAATCCTTAAAACATAATTTATTTTTCAATGTTCTCATATTTCTATATGAGAAATAGGGTCTGGGTCCTAATGCATTTTTGACTTCTGGTGATACCAGCAAAACAACCCATTTTTTTCTATAACATGTTTAACAGAATGAGTTGTGGCATTAAAGGTTGTTACATATCTAATTCTAGGTGTGTCCACTCTATCTTTCTCCAAATCCATATTAGACACCAACCATTGTAAAAATAGGTCTAAGCAATGTGTCTCTATCCTTTATAGTTTTATCCCTCAACTCCAAAACCAATCCTGAGTCATAGCCACAATTCAAAAAGTCAATTCGCATTTCATCTAGTTGTTTCAAGAATATAGAATCATCAGTGTTAAGTCTACTGATTCTACTAAACTATGCCATTACTATCCCCTTAAAAACATAAGTGGCATGCATACTGCTCTTATGTATATATCTGCCAGCATGTACATCCTTTTTATGTATGCTAGTATGTATTGTGCCCTCTTTCAATTCTACCTGTAAATCTAGGAACATTAACATTTTAAATTTCAAAAAGCTAGTTGTACCATTTAAATAGTTAACATAATTGCATAATTCATCAAATGTTCCCTTCCAAATAAGGAAACAGTCATCTACAAATCATTGATATAAACAAACATTATGATTTAAAATAGTGAAGTCACTGTATACATATTTTGTTTCCCACTGATGGAGTACTATGTTAGCATATGTATTTGCGACTGATGTCCCGGTCGCTACAGCTCTTAATTGCAAATAAAATTGATTATTAAACAAAAAAACATTCGCAGTTAAAACCAACTCTAACAAGGAACAGATGTTCTCTACTTGTCTAGCTGGTAAAGAAGCCTGCATGGTCAAAAAATCCCTAATGGACTCAATCCCATGGTCATTGGGTATGACCGTAAACAAAGATGAAATATCCAGGGTCACAAACAAATAATCACCCTGGTGTAAATCACTAGAATGTAGGCTTTTACAACAATTCCTTAACTTAATAATAAAATCAGTAGTATCCTTCAAAACATTCTTACAATTTGATAGACGATGGTGCAGTTGCTTCTGTAGATATATAAAGATAGGCTCAGTTATCCAGCCATTGCCAGATACTATGGGTCTCATGGGGGATTGTTCCAGTGATGTGTGTACCTTTAGTAGCCCATAAAGTTGTGGAATAACTGGGCATGGGACCATGAAAAAATGAAAAAGATCCAGATCAATGCTGCCATTGATCTGTAATTCATAGATCAGCATACTCACACTACTTATACATTTCTTGATATCCATCGGCGTAATACACTTAAAGGCATTTTCATCCTCTAGCAAAACAAGCATGGATTGCACATATTTTTCATGGTCCATAATTACCACTGAACCCCCTTTATCTGCTTGCTTGATTACTATAGTGTTGTCAGTTTCTAGCATCCTTAAAACTAAAAATTCTTCATAACTCAAATTATAAGATTTCTTCTTACTATAGTCAGAATACAACTTCCTAAAATCAATCTCACATAAATCATGAAATGCAGTAAAGACAGGTAAACTTAGCTGTGTAAATGTACTTCTTCGTTTACAGCACAAAGATGAATTAGAAGCAGGGTCTTTAAATAATATTTTTAAATTAACGTTCCTTGCAAACTGTTTTAGATCAGTTAATACAGCCACAAGATCATCGGTAGCCGTAGGTATAAAATTAAGTCCTTTCCATAATAAGGATATATGCGGCGCCTCCAAGGCAATGCTAGATAAATTCACAGTACCTTGTATTATCGTCTGATTATTTTCCCTTGGTCCATTGGACTCTCGTTCTTCCACTTGGTTCCACTCAAAGACTGTCTCTGTAAAGATCTGCATCTCAACGTGCTTCGTTCATGTACTTTTTCCAGATGGTCCAGCTGAAAACGTTTCTGTGAAACGTTTAAAATCAGCTGTTGACTCTTTCTGCATTCTTTTCCATTTTCATTTTCAAATCCCATTGCTTCATTCGTAGTGTGCATTGAAGCACCAACATCCAATGGCTTAGACAATGCAAAAGAAGCAGAAATAGTAGCTATAGCTTTAGATGAGTCAGGTGGTACGATAGGAGGATCAGTAGGCGTCACATCACTGGTATTCATGACTGCCGGTCTAAGTTCAGTAAAATCATCCAGTTGATCTAAAAATTTACGTGGACCATAAGTCTTTTTTAAATTATTAATAGAGTCTTGTTTGGGCCAGGAAAAGATATGGCCCTTCTGGAAATCCCCAATATCCCTCATTAGCTTATGTTTTTTCATTGCCTCGAGCCTATCATCCAATGCTCGTAATCTGTCAAGCATCTGTTGATAGATATTAAGCATATTATTGAAACACAGTGTTGCCATTAGATTATTCTCCATATTAATGATCTCATCTTGTAAATCAGTTTAATTCTTTGAAAAATAGTCATTCATTAAAGACATATAGTCAAGGCTCAGTTTGAAGTTAAGCTGTTGCCAATGCTTAAGCAAATCCAGATAAGCGTTGCCATATGAAGGCATCTTTAAAATTCTTAAACCTTGTAGGACAATACCTAAGTCAAAATAAGCAAAAAAACTAAAGCGCTGCCATTGGAGGCATTTGTAAGCAACCACTTTTCTTTCCAACAACTCCAAATTTTTATTAAAATCCATTGTAGTCTCTGGAAATACGGAAGTAGAAACGCCAATAGCTCCGATACCAGGCATCAATTTAAACAGTGGGTTAGTCTCCTTCACTAGAAGGGACTTAATTGAGTTTGTAATTTCTATTAATGAGAATGGACTGGCTGAGAGGGCTCTCTAAACAGTTCCCAATGACACAGCAAGAAAAGCAGAAAAACAAATTAAAAAAATAGAATTCCTGCTGTAAAACAGAGAAGAATATATCAGATAAGAAACATGTGATTATTTGTTCGTGACCCTGGATATTTCATCTTTGTTTACGATCATACGATCATACCCAATGACCATGGGATTGAGTCTATTGGGGATTTTTTGACCATGCAGGCTTCTTTACCAGCTAGACAAGTAGAGAACATCTGTTCCTTGCTAGAGTTGGTTTTAACTACCAATTTTTTTGTTTAATAATCAATTTTATTTGCAATTAACAGCTGTAGCGATGGGGACATTGGTAGCCAATACATATGCTAACATAGTACTCCATCAGTGGGAAACAAAATATGTATGTAGTGACTTCAATATTTTACTTTGTAATGTTTGTTTTTATCAATAATTTGTAGATGATTGTTTCCTTATTTGGAAGGGAACATTTGACGAATTATGCAACTATGTTAACTATTTAAACGGTACAATTAGCTTTTTGAAATTTAAAATGGAGTATTCAGATAGTATTGTAACATTCCTAGATTTACAGGGAGAATTGAAAGAGGGCACAATACATACTAACATACATAAAAAGGATGTACATGCTGGCAGATATATACATAAGAGCAGTATGCATGCCCCTCATGTTTTTAAGGGGATAGTAATGGCATAGTTTAGTAGAGTCAGTAGACTTAACACTGATGATTCTATATTCTTGAAACAACTCGAGGAAATGCCAATTGACTTTTTGAATTGTGGCTATGACTCAGGATTGTTTTTGGAGTTGAGGGATAAAACTATAAAGGATAGAGACACGTTGCGTAGACCTATTTTTACAGTGTCTATTATGGATTTGGAGAAAGATAGAGTGGTCACAGCTAGAATTAGATATGTAACAACCTTTAATGCCAAAACTCATTCTGTTAACCAGATTAAAGAAAAAACTTGGGTTGTTTTGATGACATCACCAGACGTCAAAAACGCGTTGGGACCCAGACCCTCTTTCTCATATAGAAATATGAGAACATTGAAAAATAAATTATGTTTTAAGGATTTTACTGGTAGGCATAACCCCCAAATTAACATGAGGTTTGGTTGTTTGGATTGTACATGTTGCATTGACATTTTTGGTAAAGGCAGTGAGACCTTTATCCATCCTGTTACAGAAAGAGTGTATACCTTTAAGGTCACAACCAGTTGTGCTAGTGTAAATGTGGTTTATTTGGCTAATTGTACTCAATGCCCCTCGTTTTATGTGGGGAAGACTACAAGAAAACTAAAAAAAACGCATTATAGAACATAACTCTGAAATTAGGAGAAGTAATGAAAAGAACGCGTTATTTAAACATATTAAAACTAATGGTAATACCCACAAGTTTAAATTTAGAGTGATGGACATGATGCATACATCTATGAGAGGTGGAGATGTCAATAACCTCCTAGAAATTAAATAATATGAAAGGATATTGAGATTAGCTGCTGACCATTTGCCTGGTGTTAATAATGCTGTGACTTTGAAACCAATCATAGTTAAATTGCAACATACTAAATTCTGAAGTTTCCTAGTTATTATTTATTTATTTATATTAATTTTTTATACAATTTTATATGTATTTTATAGAAATTTAAAGTGTTATGTTTTATACTGAACTTAGATTTTATACCATCATATGGTTGGCTGGCTGTGAACATCTGATGAGTTTGGCTCTTATTTAAATTTGATTGCTTCAGTGTTAAAATGTTTTAGTATTGAAGAAGGGTGTAGTCCCAAAAGCTTTGCTGTTTGTTACATTAAAGTTTCTTCTCAATGTTTGTGTTTCTTATCTGATGTATATATTTTAATATTATCATAAGTATTTCTGTTTAAGATAAAGCCACTTTGTTTTTTGTCAATCATGAAGTGTAGAATATATTTTAATCTATTAGCATGAATTGCCATCTACAATTTATAATCTACATTTAAAAGTGAAATCAGTCTTTATAAAGAGTATTCAGTAGGATCTTTGTCAGTTTTTAAAATTGGAGGGATAAGGGTATATTTCCAGGAAGAAGGAACTTTAGCTTGGTCCTTGACTATAGAAAAAAAAAACTTGTGTATTATGTCTAGAGCTTCTTTGGGTAACAGTTTATAAAGTCCAGATATAACCCCATTATCACCTTGTGCTTTACTAGGTTTCAGTTTAGAAATTTGAGTTTGAAGTTCAGACATAGAGATCGGTTTGTCAATCAATTTCATTTGGTTATCAGATAGTTTAGCTTTTATATTTTTTAATGAATATATTCATTATTTTTCTGACTCTATTAATATATTATTTTGATTGATTTTATTACAATAATCTCTGAATTCCTTTATAATATCTTCTATTTCTGTTACTTTTCTTCCTATGTGAGTAAACTTCTTTTATGTGATTGAACTTACTGAGTAATTTGTTTTTTCTGGCTAAATTGTGCATAGATTTGGGGTTAATAGAGAAGTTAATCATCTCAGACTTCTCAAGGTTGATTTTAGTTTTATGGTTTAAGATTTCCAATTATTTGCTGTTTAGCTTATTCATCTCTTCTGTATTATTATTTTTATTTGTCTGATTTTCTAATTTTAACTTATCAAGTTTTTCTTGTATTACATGTAATTCTTTGTCCCATTGTTTTTTTATTTGACAACCAGTTAGTTACTCTACCAAAAATATATGCTTTTAGTGCATCCAATAAAAAAATTTCTGAAATATCTTCTGCATTATTAATTTCTGTAAAGGACAGGATTTCTTTAATAAAAAATGTCCTTAAAATCTTTTAAACACATTATATATGATGATCTTCTGATTTTAACATTATTATTAGATTTCAAAAACAGCTCAAAGCTAATTAAATTGAGATCTAAAAGCAAACAGGTTACTGTTTTGACTTTGCCTAATGTATTAGTCAGGTCATTAGAGACACAAACTCCATCAGTTCTGGATTGTGTTCCATGTCTATCGGAATAATGGGTAAAAAATAATGAATTTGGTTCTGAAAATGTATTTACGTCTCTAAGATTAAACAATTCAGTAAATTTTATTAATGCCTTTGCAGATGCCTGTATTCTACTTTTACCCATTGTATTAGTATCATTTGGTGACAATACACAATTAAAGTCTCCTGAAAGAATGATACTACCTTTCGAGTTTTGAATTACTTGTTCTGGATGTTGGTCAACTGTTTTAATTCCTATTCCAGGAATCCAATACAAATTAATCAGAGTTAATATTCTCTTATTATACTTTGTAGTTACAGTACAAAGTATACCTTTAGCATCTGAATACGTTTCTATGCCTGCCCCTTTTTTGATTATATTGTGAACTGGATAATTGTGTAGTTTTTAATATTTAGACCATGTCTTTTAGAATGTAGAATAAGTTTGTTTCCTGTACAAACATAACTTGAGAATTAAAGAACTTCAAATATCTTTTTAAGCTACCCCTCTTGCATCTGTTATTTAATCAATTGACATTTATGGAAATATAATTATCATTAAACATTTGCTTTTAAAATGCCTCTTATGGCCCATGGAATCTAACACTCCTTGCTTGAATAGTCTAACCATCCAAGCAAGCACATCTATCCCATATTCTGACAAAAAAACAACAAAAAATAATAATCCAGTCTACCCTACTACAATCAAATATGAAGCCATTAACTGTAAAATAAAGATGAATCTGTATCCTTTAAAACATTAATATATAATAGTAAAAAAAATTATTTCACATCTTATTTAACATATATATTCTCCAGTTTTATGTGTTCAGTAAGGTGTTAAAGTAAGATATGCTTACATCTCTTATTGTCGTTCCTTATCTATGCATAGTTTTGAAATTCATCAGCTAATAGTATAAAATATAAAAGACTGCTTTACAGCAATTAAAAATGTTTTATGGTGTGTCCCACCATAAGACCAACGTACTTTCAGACCCTTCTATCTCCTCTTTGTAAGATTATATTAAAGTAAATGAATAGGTGTTCTACAATATTTAAACAATATTTCATTATTTGTTTATATTCAGTAGTTTATTACTGTAAATTAAAGCCTCCTTTGTTATTTCTGTCAAGTATTTAGTTTACTGCTTCTTTTGCTTTATGTATGAGACTTTTGCGTGTAATTACAAAATATTCATGCCATGTATGTTAAGCCTCTAATTATGAAGTTCTAAACATCATGTGTATCTATCTATATATATATATATATATATATATATATATATATATATATATATATATATATTTATGGGTCCACTATGTAATCTCAAAATACTGAAATACTGAATTTCAGTATTTCAAAATCAAATCGCCGGAAACCCAACTACAACACACATTTCCAAAACCGCATAACCGTGAAATTCAAAATCCTGAATCTACGCTACACATACAGCACACACATAAACATGCACACCCCCCCAACAATCAAATAAACAATACTACACTAGCCCCCCTGCAATCCCCATGTGGGGGGCTGGGCCCCCCCCACTTATATATTCTAACTCCGAGATCGCACAGATACACAAAGGAAACTCACACCCACACATTTTACAGTTTCTCACACACACACATCACAGTCACAACACACACTTACAAACACTAAAGCCCCTAACCAACATACTAACACGTACATACTTAACTAAACTTCCACCGAGCCATCCACACACCACACCAGTGGAAGTAGAAATTCAACATCTCCGTGCTTTGGGATTTTAAATTTCACGCTTCTGCCGGTTTTGGAACTTTGAGTTTTCGGCTATGTGATTTTGAAATGCTGAAATTTAGGATTTCAGTATTTCGAGATGACATACTGGACCCATACACACACACACACACACACACACACACACACACACACACACACACACACATATATATATATATATATATATATATATATATAGGGTCATAGGTAGGTACTAGGCTATCAGCCCAAGGGCCTAAGTAAGCCTAGCCAACAAGGTTCCCTGGCTTATGCCACCCAAGAAAGTTATTTTCCTGTGCCTCTATTGAGCAGAGCCGCAGAAGTGATCCCTGGGGTGTATTTCCTATTTCCTATCCACTCATCAAGGCTTTTCTTGAAGTGTGCTAATGAGAAACTTTGCTTGACATAGATGGGTAGCTTGTTCCAGAGTATGGGAAGTCTCTGGGGCAGGAATATATCTCTCTAGCATGTCCTGTTTATTGTGGTGACAAGGTTTACGTCCCTAGAGCATGTAGCTCGGACGGACTGGGATTTCTTTAGTTATAGCATGTTCAACAGCTCTGGGCTTGACATAGCTTTATATGTTAGGCAGAGATCACCTCGGAGTAGTATATATATATATATATATATATATATATATATATATATATATATATATATATATATATATATATATATATATATATATATATATATATATATATATATATATATATATATATAAATATATATATATATATATATATATATTCATTTTATCAGTTGTTGACAACTCTCAAACTTTAAATCTTTGCTTTCAAATATATTTGTTTATAAATGTACTCAAAGGTATTTCACAGCATGTGTAACATTATAATTGTTTCCCTTCTTTAGTACCAGTTCATATGTTTAACTATAGTTGCAGTAAAATTTGAGCTAATGCATATTTAAAAGGTTATGCCTTTTTATTCAAATTAACCTTCTAAAGCTGCCTGTCAATCCAAGTCTCTGAACATGAACAGTTCTGTTCTCTTATTTAGGCAGGAATTCCAACTGAACTCTAGTTGTTAACCAGAGAAAGCTTCATGTGTTCTAAATTAAGTAAAAAGCTCAAGGTATGGAGAGAAGGGCTTCATATATAGCCACCACATAAGTACCTCACATAGGGGCAACCCATAAGTCACAACAATTTCCATATCTTTCATATTGAACATGAGCATTTCATCTATGAATAGAGTTCAAAGCCATTTAAA
This sequence comes from Protopterus annectens, assembly GCF_019279795.1. Lineage (NCBI taxonomy): Eukaryota > Metazoa > Chordata > Ceratodontiformes > Protopteridae > Protopterus > Protopterus annectens. The sequence continues at coordinate 1,099,360,946 of NC_056725.1, read as the reverse complement.
ACTTCACAATCTCTCCATTGTTAAATAACATCAAACACACATCCATAGCAAATGCAATCACTCTCCTCCACCAATCCAGCACATCATAAAACATTCTATTAAATATAATAGTAGCATATTATCTAAATCTATGCACTAGGAAGGCAGGCAGCTTTTAGGTTTCACTATTAGTTTTTGTGAAACAGCCTTTCTAATGTTACTATAGCTAATGATTAAACTGAGTTGCTTCCATACTTAGGTGAAAATGTTTATTTGTCATTTATTTTAGTATACCATTTAAGTAGCAGTTTTAATTTAACAGTGTTAATGCCTTTTCCTTTTTATAACAAGAAAGCATGATATTTCACTCATAGTGTGTATTTCCCCATTACTAGGTTTGTTTGTGTCTTTCGGCTTTTCCCGGTTAGGGGTCACCACAGCGGAACTCCGGTCCGCTAATGATTGGCAGTAAATTTTTATGTACTGGCTTGCCAGGCCTAACGCACAACCTTCAACAAAGGAATGCCCATTCACGCATCTCGCCACACAGAAGACACTCTAACTGAGAATCGAATGGGCAATGTCTAACTGTGAGGCAACAACGCTACCGCAGCACCACCACCGAAGTATACTAAGTAACTGCAGTTTATATGAATTAAACAACTTTAAATTCAGCTATGTGTTATACTGCAACCATTTTCTACTTCAAATATAAAGTATGCATTAGTTCCTAAGTAAGCAATTTTGTATGCAACCTTTCAGATCATATACTAGTATAAGTGTCGTATGCTTCATTTAAGGGAAACTAATAATATTTTGTCATGATTTTTTTTTAAATTATTCTTATCTGTAAATTAGACAAGCATAAGACAGAAAAAAGGAATTCAGTTACCTTACATTAATAGACTGCTTGTTGATTTTCTGATTCCTGTTCATGTTATAGTTGAGCATGTTGTTATTTCATGTTTTGCTCTTAAAGGTATGTAAAAAAGTAAAACTAAGTGTGTTTACCCAAAAAGAAAAAAAATCCTTGACATCTTATTTCCTTTGTGAATAAAGAAAAGGGAAAAGGAAAGCTCTTTATTTTCCTCTTAATTTCTTCTTACTTTCATTTGTTTTATTTCCATTTGTATCCATTTGTCTTTTTAAGGATATAATGGACCAGTCCATATCCTCTGTTTGTTCAAACTTTTTTGTTAGTTTGTAGATATGACAATGTAAGGGCAATATCTTTGAGGAATTTAACCCCATTAAAAAGGAAAATCTTCAGCCTGGTGGGGAACAGTAAATGTACTTTTATCTGCTTTTTCTTAAGTTCTCTTATAAGGGGAAGGAATTGTTATTTTTTAGATATCACTGTTGCTAATATTCATTATCAAAACAAATAATATTTCCTTCTGTTTAAGTGGTAAATTAGCCCAGACAGTTTTGAGTACCAGTTCTTCATCCTGAGATGAAATAAATTTAAGCATGATGGACCTTAGGAAAGTCCTGGACTTTAATGTACGATTAACCAGAGATCTGTGTGCTCTCTCTATACCAAAAGACAGAGTTTCAGGCAACTCTAAAGTTTTAGGGTGCCAGAAATTAACCATATTATTACCTTCTGTTCCTTCTGATAGACCAAAAATATGAATGTTGCTCCTATGGGACCTGTTCTCAAGGTCATCTATTTTGGCTAGTAAAGAGTTGTTCTGTTTTGACAGGAATTCAGTATTGTTCTCCCCTTCATTTAGTATTCCTTCCATACCATTCAAGGAGTCTTCAATGCTAGAAATCTGGTTTCTCTGTAACTGCAGAGCTTCATTAATTTGTTCTAATTGTTTGGAACAGTTTTTCTTAAAATCATCTATTTTGGTGTCAAATCTACCTATTTTCAAGAGTAATTCTTTAATATTAGTCAGTAATGACTTGGAATACTGCCTTTGTATAACTCATGGTGATACAAGATATAGTGAAGAAATTTTCTCTCACAGATTTTGACAGGAAAATAGTTGTATTTTAAGAATTTTTTTTGATATAATCTTTTAGGACACCAACATTTACCATAATTCACTTAATTTAGTTGTTTAGGATTATTTAGAAATAAAATTTTCTGTCAGAAGAAAAGTGCTGCTATCCTAGTTTCATCTTGGCAATGCCCCCCAGGAAAGACATTCTTAATGTGAGGGAGTGATACATTGATATGAATGGCTCAATGAGTATCTCTACCTGATAGACTGGAAAATATATAGGCTACCTTGACTTAATGGGAGATTTTAACTATGCATTGTTAGTATGATGATGGAAGTAAAGAATGTCATCTAACTGTATACTAATATATATTTTGTTGCTTTGTTAAATGCATGGAATTCACATCGAGATATAAGATTAATTAAGTGATATTTTTAGCTAGCCTCTTAGCTATACCAAATAACATGATTGAGAAAGTTGTTTTTATAGAGAGTGTTTTGTGAATAAAGCAGTTCTAAATAAGGGCAAAGTCATTTTGTAAATGTATCTACCTGGCGGGTGGACTGGTGTGCTTATCTGCATAGTGATTTATATTGAGATGTGGTAGATACCAAGGAACGCTGTTTATGTATAAGAAGAAGAAGACCTGGGGGCCAAAACAGAAACTTTGAGGGCTCTCATATTGACAAAACCTGAAGAGAAATACCCATGTTGACTAGTTAAATTGAAAGTTCTGTTATATAGATAGCTCTTAAGAGAGTCAATTACTACTTCAAAGAAACTTTAGTATGTGAATTAATTATGATGATGTGATTAATTGTTTCTAAAACTATCCTCACAGCCAGGAAATGGCCCTTCTCAAAAGATTTTTGTTTTCCACATGTAAATAAACTTCTGAAGTATGGTTAGATATCTGAATGTTGTGTTTAGGGTGAAAGCCATGCTGCTTGCTAGATACGAGATTACAGTTTTGAATATATTCAAACATTTGACTGTGTATGAGCTTTTATAGATAATTTTGTTAAGGGACAAAGACTTGCTATAGACTTGTAGTCAGGGGCAGTCTTAGGATGGGAGACCTTAGGTAATAGGATTATAACAGGGGGTCATGAAGAGTTTGTAAATCAAAATCATCTGATCAAACATGTTTATTTTAGTATTGCATGTTTTTGTTTAATATACAGTTTAATGCCATGACTTTGGAAACGTTATTGCAATGAATACTGATAACTATTTATTAAGTATTTGTTTACTTTTTTACCAACCATCATTTCAGAAAGTGCTTAAGCTTAAGTATGTAGATAAAGATTGGGTGACTGAATCTTATGTTTGGTGAGTGTCTCTGATTTTACATGTGTGGGTGTGTGTGTGTGTGTGTGTGTGTGTGTGTGTGTGTGTGTGTGTGTGTGTGTGTGTGTGTGTGTGTGTTTGTGTATCTGTGTGAGAACCAAAATGGAGATAAAGCAGCTGCAGCTAAATTTTCATATAGGTGTTATTTTTTTTTACTAGAAATACCCTACAAACAATAGAGAATAAATAGTCAAAATGATAACCTGGCTTACAGAGTGATGTATTAAGTTGTTGTCAGATCACTACCTCATTTACTTATTTGTATGTCTGCTAACAAAAGCAAGTGTTTGGATTTTACAAGACCATTTCAAATATGACTCAGACAACAGAATTAGGTAAGTATTAACAGCAAGAAAATAAGGATATGACAGGTAGAACTCAGGAGAGTGGAGGACTCTTACACACAAATTAATGCATCATTACTCAAGCAATGTCAGTCTAAACATTTAGGAAGCAGCTTCAATGTAAGCAAAAATATTTCAGGGATGCCATCCTCAAATTATCATGAACAGAGAAAAACCTTCCATCATTCATTCACGCACTTCAATAATACAGTAGCTTATATTGACTGTGCATTCAGGTACAGTAGCTTACTTTAAATGTCAATCTAACAACATATCCTTAGAGTGTGTACACCACCTCTAAGAGTACAAGTATCTCTGTGAAGCAATGAATCCTATGTACTGCTGTAGATGCTGAGCTGTCTCTGTGCCATAGATAAATGTTCTTTCTGTTTCCATAATTCTTCCCCCTTTCCCCTGTGATATCACATGTGGCAGGGTTATAGCTGTAAGACTGCAAGAGGTGATCATCCTTAACAAATAAATAAAACTAAAAGACATATGGCTTCTGCAACACAATCTCATACTGTGACATAGTAACAGAGTAACTTAAAGCTCCTTAGGGTTCCTATTTCAATATTTATTGCACATTGGTGTTATGTGGCTTTTTAAGTACAGATTTTATCACTTTGCATTCTGCCCCTCTTTTATCTCATTCATATACATTTTATAGCCTATATTGTTTATATCTTCCTATTTTGAAGTTCACACACGTATAAAGGCACACACATGCATGTGCGTGCGAGCGCGCATGCACACACACACACACACACACACACACACACACACACACACACACACACACACACACACACACACACACACAAACACACACACAAGCACATGTGCAGATACTACGTAAAGCACAAGTCTTGCTTCCATTCCCTCTAAGTCTTTTATAGTCATAAAAAATCATCCAGATTTCTATGCAGTCTGCAAGGGACTATGATTATTTTTCTCTTTATAAGGACAGAGATGCAGCAATTATAGAAAAGAAGGTAGAAACAAGGAGCATTAAGATTAGTCAGAAAATGCAGATAACAGCATTGTGACACATGCAAATAATTTGATACTAATGGCAAATGAAGCACAGGTGCTAAAGGAGATGATGATGTTAGTAAAAGGGTTAACAACATTGGCTTAAAGATTACTTGCAACAGAGAACAGGGATAACATAAATTTAATTTGCAATAGGGGGTTCAGTTTATAAGGGTATCTCTTCAGGGTTATTGAATTAAAACAGAGAATTTAAAAGGAGTTCTGAAGTAACTGAATGAAAAAGTTAAAAACACAGATGAGTTACAGCATTTCTCCAGAAATAAATGCTTGGAAACTGATTTGGTGAGGTTATACATTTTTGTTGATTACAAATATGGAATGCTGTATACATATGAAGAAAAGGCTGAGCTTAATATGATAAAGTCAGTATGTTTTATCGGTTAATGTACATAAATCCAGCAATAAAGAACTGGACAAAGAAGGAGAAATGTGTATATAGTAAAGAATGCAAAAAAGACAACTGGGATAAAGTCATGCAAAAAAAATGTTAAAAATTGAAGATAGCTTGGGATGGATTATTCAGAAACAAAGCAAAGTAGTAAAATAGGGACTTTTTAAATAGTCACACCTCATTAATTCATTTTGTGATTACTCAAATTCAAATCAAATTCAAATCCACTATTCAAAATAACGACACTTCCAAAATGCCAAGACCCCACAAATGTGTTTTTGATTTGGGTAAACAACTCTGCAACATATATATATATATATATATATATATATATATATATATATATATATAAAGAGAGACTCAGAGAAGAGGGAGAAAGTCAGGAATATGCAAGACTCATTTTATCACTCTTCTCTGAGTCTAATCACCTTGGCAGAACAGCACTGATTAATTTTTAAGTGTCAATCAACTGTACTCTTAGTTGTTTATGCAACCAGGATGAGATGCAATACTAGAAATGTAGGCACTGTATCCTGATTAGAATAATTTGCATATGAAAGGCAATATTAAGCAGAACACTAAGGATGAAAGTTTATAGTTAGCCAAAAGATGCTATAGTAATTATACATCTTCAGCTTTCTACCTTCTGAATATGCAAGAATTGCTGTTTTTGTTTTCTTTTTTTGGTCTCCCCACTGCTTGCCAACCATCAACTTTCTGCTATCATGCTTGCTGTGTGCTGGAAAGTCTCCTTGACTTTCCTCCCCAAAGCATAATCCTTACACTCTAAGGAGCACTTACTAAGTCGCCCATTGTCCTTTATCTTGACCAGTGGATTACACTGTATATGCCAGTTATTTGCACTCCATAGTTTCCTGATTTCTGCATTCACTAAATGAAAGAAAACCTGCTCTACTTTTTGCTTCCTTCTTAATTTCTCAATATGCTGCACTCCCTACCCTACCCCCAGTTCACAACCACCCCTCTTACTCTAACATTATACTTCTCACATACACATTTCACCCGTGTCACCTAATTCCTAACCTTCCCCAAGCAACTTTACTATCATAAAAATATTCCTCTATTTTACTTTTTCCCAAATTCCATCTAATATTTAACATCATTCCCAACATTTCTCCTCCATTCTATTTTGTACTATATCCATTCATGTTCAGACCCTCCTCAAAGATACTTATCCATTATTCTACATTTCAGCTTCTACTTTCTCACAATAAACCCTCACTAGTTCCTATCTTAATTACATAATCATACTTTTTCATTTGAAACACCCCTCATTTCTTACATTTAAGAGGCATAAGAGAAGATACCATCTTACAGTCCTGCAACTTCTTCTTTCTTTCTTGCTTCCTACTTCCCCACTACCTGCATCAATAAAATACAGGTCCTATTACTTAACAATGTTGCTCTTCAGTTTATCATCTATCCTTTTCCTGTTACTGAGCCATCTCTTATCATACCATGACTCAGTAATAGTTTTTAGCATCTCTCCAGCTTTGTCCCAACCAGCTATCCATGCTTCCTTCCTAAACTCTCCACATGTCACACAAAACCTATTTAATGATGCCCCTTACCTTCATCCAAAATGTAAAATGATAACACCATTTCAACTCTAATCAAAATAAAATTAACTGAAAAATATGCTGCTAAAAATCAAGAATCAACAATACCCCCAGAATACTAAAATCCTCATAGGAAGAGACAGTCACTAAAATCCTGGCCCCACCTATCACAACTAACATCAAGACAATTCCATTCTGTGCACACTACTCTACCCCCATAAATATCTGCCCCCACCAAAGTAATCTAACATTTGCTGCCAAAATTATTAAAGCATAAGAAGTAATCTGGAGCATTTCTCCCCGGGGCTCCGCTGAAAACAGGATCTGTGGAACCTAGTCGGACATTCCCGGTCAACAAATGTTAAATAAATGAATAAAATAAAATAAATATTACTGAACTACATGCCTGGATTACCTAACATAAGCCTGAAATTCTTGGTATAACTGAAACTTGGCTTAAAGCCAACATAAATTACTCTGAAATTATACCCCTGGCTATAATATTATCTGTAATGACTGGATACATAGGAATGGTGGTGGTATTGCTCTAATATTTCCCTCTACAACAAACAAATACCAAAATTCAATTCAGCAGAGCATCTTATTGCTTTCCTGAAATTAAACAAATATGAACAAATATTTATTACTGTCTATTATATCCCTCCTGATGACAATACAGCTACACTTGGAGATATCCTACATTGGATATCTATAACAATTCCACAAGAAAACAAATACTACTAGGTGATGTCAATATTAGTTGGTTTCGCATAACCCCTTTTTTCCCTATACCTAGCATGAATTTATACAGTTCCCCACAACTAATTCATAACCCCATACATTATAGCAAGACATCAAATTCCTTATTAGACTGGATCCTAGTATCAGAACCTAGAAAATTCACTACACAGGTGCATTGTGAAACTCTCTCCCAATCTGTTCAACCAGACATCACACAAATCCACTCAAACAGCATGTTTACAAAACAACTTGCAACCTGTCCAAGTTTATCCCAGAAATATTCATTACTACCCTGTCATCTATTAATTGGAACATCCTAAAAATCCTCCCCTTAGATGATGCTGTAAATGAATTCAGTACAACTTTCCTAAATACCCTAAATAGCCTTGTGCCCCCAAGAAGGAAAAGACTCAAAACAAATAATGCAATTTGGCTATCCAAAAAGAGTAAAATGTTAATGCAAAACAGAGAAAATTTGTGGAAAAAATGGCAAAAATGTAAGCCACTACACTATTTTTAAAATTTCTGAATGCTCTACAACCATACTAAAAGACAAATAAATGAAGACAAAAAACTACTTAATAACTTTCAGAACAATAGTAAACACAACCCTAAAGTACTCTGGTCAGTCTTTAAAGAAATCTTAATTCCCAGCCTGAAAAATTCAGACTCTACCAATAGCTCACCACTTGAAACTGCAATCAAATTCAACTCTTATTTCATAGATAGTATAATGTACCTAACAAAGGATTCCCCAGCATTTACTCACAACCCTGCCCAACAGCCAGATTTCACCACATCCACTTTCACCTTCAAACTTGCATCCACATCCTTTACACTATAGTCAGACAAACTCAAACCATTCTCTTCTTCAGATGATGACCTTCCAAGTGAATGCCTTAAAACAGCAGCCAGTAATATTGCTTTTCCTGTCTCAGTCCTTATAAATAGGTCAATACAGGAATCCCATAGTCCATCTCTCTTTCTGAAAAAAAATCACACATTATCCTTCTTCACAAATCAACAGGCATCACTGTCTTTAGACCTACAGCAATAGTACCCCCCCAAATACTTGCAAAATGTATTCAAAAACAATTGCTAAACTATCTTCTGAAGAACTCCGATCTCCCACACACACCATGGCTTCTATCCCTCCCATAGTACTAACATTGCACTTCTAACCTTTGTAGATACTGTAAAGCTAGAGATAATGGCAAACACGGCCTGTCTCTATTTCTAGACTTGTCAAAGCCTTCAACATGGGTTGTCACAGCAAACTTCTACTTGAAATGTCCTCACTAGGACTGTCTCAGCCACATCTTCTATGGTTCAAAAGCTACTTGTCCAGTAGGTATCAGTTAGTAGATTGGCACTCCACCCTCTCTCCATACCTCCCAGTCACCACTGGTGTACCACAAGACTCTGTCCTTGGTCCCCTTCTCTTAATATTTTCACCAAAACTTTCCTCATATCCACACAACAGGCCTTGACTCAACATTCATATGCATATCAGACAACCTGGCACATCTCCAAAAAGTTACTCAGGAAACTTCATCAGACTCTGAAACAGGGCTTTGTAAGTCGCACTTCATGCTCATCCCCCACCTCAGAAAAATGAACTACTTATTTTGTCCCCAAATCCGTCTCTCATGAAAAAAACAAAATTTAAAATCCCATCTCCTAATAACACAACCATGATGTCACTAAGCATAGCAAATCATTAGGGATGCTAGTGGATGATAATCTTAAATTCAACCTGCATATACAATGCCACATAAAAAATCTCTAACCAAAAACTCAGGATGCTTTACAGAGGAAAAACTCTCACCAATGTAACTAAATCGACAATTGCCACTACTTACCTTCGTCTCTCAGTACTTTATGGTGCTCCCATCCTTACTAACCTCAAGGCATGAGAATGTAAAAATGATATAATAAAGGGGCTAAACTGGCTGCATATACCCCTATCAGACCCTACCAATGTATAGCACTAAAAAATCTAAATTGTTTAGAATTATCCCATCAGCTAGCATATACACAGCTTCTCACCACCTATAAAATTATCTGGCATCCATCTGCTTGTCCATTATTAAATATCCTTCTATGCAATTATGTTTCAATCAGTCATTATAATCCAAAAACTCCTTTCTATACACAAACCTATGAAATCTACTGGGCATGGTGTATACTCATGCAATGTTGCTAAAGCCTGGAACTCCTTTCCTGTATACATCAAGCCAATACCTTCCCTCCAGTCCATTAAAACCATTCTAAAAGACTTCCTAGCAATAATGCGGCTCTGTTTTTTCTCAGTCCCATAATAAACTATATCCCTAAATATGAGCAAATACCTCTTCATACCTTACACCTCCTTACTCTCTCTCTTCTTAACTCACTTCCCTACTTCAGTCAGAGAATCAAGGAAGAAAAACTTTCTGAATATCCCATAATCCTGGCTATAATCTCACTTCATATTGCAGTTTCTGTTTGTATTATACTAATTTACCTTTAATTTCTCTATAATGTGGCTAAAATTTCTCTAAATACTAAATCATTGTCAAATAACTAGTATCTACTATTTTAACCAATGCTTTTCACATTATGTCTAATTGTGTATATTTTTTAAATTGTAGATGATTTTGTATTATTTCTGTAGATTGCAAAATTATTGTTCTAAAATGTTTTTGTAATACTTTGGTGACCCCCCCCCCGTCTCCACTAAATATGGGCACCCAGTAATCAAATGCCAGGAAATAAATAAATAATAAATGAGAGCTGTTCCTGGCCCATCCATTCCATGAGAGGTAAGAGCCAGTTGCAGAATTGTGATTCAGTTAGCCATTACGGCCTTTTTTTATTCTCTAACCTGGCCTTTTGGTGAGTGACATCAATAGCAATTTCACCGTATAAGGCCAGCTATGCCTCATCTAATATGTGCATGCTTATAAATCCATACTGGAGAGGAATGTTACCATCACCAGTTTGGCTGAACCAAGCCTGTGTCTCCAGTGTAAGGCCCTTTTCATTGCTTGTAAGCCTTTCCTTGCAAGCTGGCAATTGGCTGGCCAGAGCCACTAATCCCTCCCCCAAGATGGGCAAGCCAGGATTTGCTATTCATTCCCTCCTCCCCCAAAGTTTTTCAGCACTGCATCTGAACTGCTAGAAGAACTCATGTCGTCTAAGGTATAATTAGGGCTTCATGCCTTTACACCACTGAGCAAGATGCAAGATCCAGTTTTCCACACCAGTGAACCCTGTGGTTTCTGGGAACACATTGGTCCTGGGGGGGCCAAAATACAGCAAGTTATTTTATATTGATATTTTGTTACATGTTTGTCAAACCAACAAAGGCTAGTGCAGCAGTCTTGTATACTTAATAAACCAGGTGGGTAATAATAACCCTTATTTATATCTCCTTAAAAAATTCAAAGAAATTTCTGCTTATTGTAACATTGTTTCTTCGAGTAATGGGCTTCAAAATTTCATTAAATGTTTCACCACTAACACAGTTCCCCCTGACTAACATCATATCTGGTCTTAGGCACCTGTAATAGCGGTGGATGTAGGGGACCCAGTAATCATCTTTGTGTGGGGGCCCCACAAAAGCTTTAGCTGCTGCTGGCTAAGAAAGCATGAGGGAAAAAGGATTCTGATTAGGTGCTTCATCAAAAACAGGACTGTGATATGACTGTTAAGATAAAGCCAGGAATCACTGAATGAATATGAAAAAGGTAAGTGTATAGATCAGCATTAAGAGCAGCAGATGCTTCCAATCTTCAGGGATGGTTTTCTCTTGCAGGGAGATTTATAAATACTGTCAGAAACCAGATACTATAACTCTCAACTTCCTTGATCAATAATTCTGGGCAAAGCCAAAAATAATAGCAGAATAAAGGCTAAAACTCATAAACATGGTTAAATATTATTGTAAGTCACTTAAAACATTAACAGAATAACACCTTTTGTAGCAACATGCATTCTTGGACAATAAGAAGTATGAAACTCTAATGTCTGGATTTATTGACTGACTGTAATCCTAAATGATCTACCAGCAAATCAAACTTTTTATGAGGAACAGACCAACATTTTGAGATGAAATCAGTGCCAGTGACAGGTATGCATTACTTCTCAATGAGGTAAATAGAACTGACTTAATTATGCTGTTGTTTGATAACTGCTAAACAACAGTCACTGATGTGGTGTGACAGTAGTAATGTTGCACAATGTACTACTATTTGCTGAAATCAGTGCAAAATTAGTATTGCTATGGCTTTTGCTTTTGTGTGTGTGTGTGTGTGTGTGTGTGTGTGTGTGTGTGTGTGTGTGTGTGTGTGTGTGTGTGTGTGTGTGTGTGTGTGTGTGTGTGTGTGTATGTGTGTGTGTGTGTGTGTGTGTATGTGTTTTGCAGTGCAAGACTAACAAGCTGTTATAATTTATTTCACTTTCTAGCACAAACATCAGCATTGCTATTACATGTGTGGGCAGACATGGCTATACTGTATTTAAGAGTAACAAGCTGGCCATCATGTCTCACTTACCGTCATAACCATAAACCTCACACATGATAGGTGACTATCCTTGGTGGTTTGTCAAGAAAAGGATGTGTGTGAAGCAACCAGTCATTGCCACTGTGATGTACTGAGTAGCACTGCCATTTCACAGTGCTTTGCTCTGGCTGAGTTATTGGCTGTGGCTTGTTCAATGTGGAGTCTGCATGCTCCTGTGTGTGTGTGTGTGTGTGTGTGTGTGTGTGTGTGTGTGTGTGTGTGTGTGTGTGTATATATATATATATATATATATATGTGTGTGAGTGTGTGTGTGTGTGCGTGTGTGCTCATACATGCGTGTACGTGTGTGTGTGTTTCTGTGTCTATCTATGCACTCTGGTTTCCTCCACCACCTCAAAATCGTGTAGCAGATGAAGTGGAAATGCACCAGTTTTCCTAAAGGTGGATGTACTCTGTGTGTGTGTGTGTGTGTGTGTGTGTGTGTGTGTGTGTGTGTGTGTGTGTGTGTGTGTGTGTGTGTGTGTGTGTGTCTGTGTATGTGTTTAAAACTTTCACTGATTTTTATCTGTGTATACACACAGTAATGATGGGCATATACATAACTCTTCTTCTCTCTTTCAAAAATAAGGCATAAAATAAATCATAGAACATTCATATATTCTATATATTTGCATGCTGGTGGGTCTAGCAGTCACCCACCTCAGACTGTAGAAATGGATTTTGACATGGACTTAGTAGTGGCCTCTGCCTTCAGCCACACCCATTGTAAAACCAGCCCTGCTCAGAGGTATGCACAGAAGATTGCTATATATTTGGTTGGGAGTTGGAGATAAGGATGTGGTCATTACCTCTTTAATGTTTATTACAATCAAACCTTAGATGTGTACACACAAGGTCATTATAGCTTCTGTTGGGGCTGCATACAGAATAGTCATTGTTTCTTGTACTTTTCTCACATACTCAGAGGTTGGCAAAGTAGGTTAATGTAGCTTGTGCATAGCCAGTGTATTATCTAGGAACAGCAAAGTGCAATACATTACTGTAATCATTATTTGTTCACTTTCCATGCAGTCACACACAGGGACATACATATACAGGTGGCTGCCTGTAGGGGGTAGGAGTGAAGAGTGAGGAGTGAGAAGGTATACCATGTATGTGTATGACAGCAGTCATTTAAAATACATGTATGTGGCCATTTGGATCACGGTTTTCATCTCAATCTAATACTTCTAGAAGGATGCACAGGCATTATCTTTTTTTTGGTGAGTGGGGAGGCAGGCAGTATTTTCAGATAGGGTTTGTGGGTTATTGTGTCATACTAATTTGTCAGCTTTGAACATTACACTGTGGGTACAACTAATGCCTTTCTTGAAAGAAAAAAATAAGACTGAAATTATTTTCTTACTCATAATTTTTGTTCAGGCCACCATTGGATTAAAAGGTTGGGGAAATGCTCTAAATTGTACCTCAGAGCATCTATAACCCTATGGCTTTTGGGGCCCTGGCTTAATTGAGTTATTTCCTAAATGGTTATTACCATGCTGTCTTGTCTAGGTAATTTGTTTTCAAAGGATACAAGTAAAACTAAACTTGAACAACAACACTGAATTTCTTTAATCAATTTCTGTTCAAGCCATCATTGGATAAAAAGGCTCTGTAAAAAAAATAAAAATGCATTTCAGAGCATATAGAACATCATGGCTTTTTGAAAAAGCTGAAAAGTAAAGTAAAATGTGCGAAAAGGAAGAAAAGTGTAATGTGCATGGTGTGGGGAGCCTAAGATGGGGGACGACAGAGGGGAGCACTGAAGGATGTGTGTGTGTATGTGTGTATGTGTGAAGGGGGGGTGAAACAGTAGGCAGTGCCTAGCAGACCATTTCACCTAAGTCTGCCCTGTAGTTAGAGCTGTTGTAATGTATCATCATTACAACTAAATGTCAATAACTGTGAATATCCCTCTGTGAGATGGGCCAACAAAGGGTGGTACACAGGTCTGTCCTAATGTAAGAGCACTGCCACTACAGTTCACTCTGTGCATACTACTCCTAAAACTTTGCAGCATGAACTAAAATGCTGTTTGTGAGGGGTGGTAGTGACAGAATGATACATAGACTTAAAGTATCTAGGGGGCCCCCAACTTGATATTGGCTAGAGTTCCCCAAAATGTTAACACTGGCCATGCTTCGCTATATGATACACATGGGCCATTTGGCTATCTCCTCCTATGCACTGAGTTTGAAATATGATTTGCAGTATTGTTTCATACAGCCTGGTCTGCTTCTCAGAGTTATTATTGCTTGATTTCCTACCTTTGCTTTGGCCATTTTTTCTTGACAGTGGATATGCTGTTCTCTGAGGATTTCCCTCTTAATGCATTTGTTATCTAGTTGTTTGTTATGGAGACTGTTTGCTAATAGTGAGTCTAAGGTTTCCAAGGACCACTGATACCACCAGGAGGGCGCATGAGCATGAGCGCATTCAATCAGTTCCTTAAAGAAGTATATTCTTGAATGCAGATCATTAGAACACTCTGGCATGTTACAGGGACAGGTAAGACCCATTGTCTGAGTCTGAACCTTTTGCAGTGACTGTCTCAACTACAGCAATGGATTATCATGTAGCTACTGGTCTTTTGTAACAAAAAGGCTCATATCTCATTTTTACGACTTTGGAATGTGAATGAACTTCATTCCTGAGCAGTCTTGGGATTGAGATGCTTAGCACCAGTGAAGATTATGTTACTGCTGCCTTTTGTTCACCTCAGATAATGTTGGGTTAATTTGTTTTCTTATTTACTGGACTTCATTTTAACTACCTGTGTTTTGGAAGGCTGCTATCACTACACAAATGTTCATTCTTGTTATTCCTATTTACTTATTAATCTAACTATTGTACATTGTGATGGTACTTTGTATAGTGCCCAGGAGAAAGTACTTAAATAAAAACTGATTGAAAGTTAATTGATATGAAAAAGAAGACGAATCAGAAGAACTCATTTCTATCACATGTAAAAGGACTATTGAATTTTGGAGTTAAAGGGAAAGAAATAGGTAAGTGATGGTTTAATAAATAACATAACATATTTGCATTGCAGTAACAACAGATGTAAAATGGGAAAGTGTTGTTTTAGTCACATACTAGGGGCATGTGGGTGGACACAGAAATTGGAGCCGTTTATAATAAACAAAGAGAGGAAAACAGTGAAGTGAAAAAAAAAACTAGCATAACAATTTAGAGAATAAGAATTTAAAGAATATATTATAGTTTGTGTGTTTGTACAACAGAGTATATTTTGCTCACTGTCTTGTTTCCTTTTATTTTCATTTTTTTTAATTTTATTATGAGAGTAAAATGTTATTAATGGTGACATCAGATACCTGGAGAAAAGTGCCAACCTTTCCCTTTTCCCTGTTCTGCTTATAATGAAAGGAATTTGTTTAAAATGTAATGGTAGTAGTGTTGATTTATAAATAAATAAATCAACAAATAACTTGTTAACAGCACATAATAACCTTATTAAATAAGTGTTTTCATCTAAAGTCATAACACCTTTATGATTTTAGACACACACACTTGTTTATTAAAGATAACTTGTGTTATTTAATTGCATTTTTGTCAAATGAGTGAATGAATGAATACATGAACATATATATAAATAAATAAACAAATAAGTAAGCAAAAAATAAATAAGCTATCGTGGAGAATTTCATAAAAAAATCTACATACTTTCTTTTCAACAAGTGCCAAGAGATCCTTTATATCCATCTTGGCAACCATCAATTGAGGCCGATGACACGTTTTAATGTATTATCTGAAAGATGACACCTTAGGAGTACAACTCCCCTTCATACTGCACTACATTATTAGTACTGGAGCGTGAATCCAAACACCTTGTGTTCCTGATCTTCCAGGAAAATTGTGTGTGTGCTGTCTGCTGAGCAATTAAAAATGAATAAAAACAAGAATATCACCATTTCGAATGTTGTCTATGGTGGAACTTAAACATAAACATTTTGAGTTAGCATTGCAATATGCTATCTACTCCTATTTTCATGTAAAGTTACTTAAAGCTGGCTCATTATTTAAGTCCTAGACATGCTCACTAGTCTGTTCTATATCTCTGGGGCTTTTGTCTTTGGGTGTCTGCTGAAAATTATCTCTCTCCACCTTTGATAACTTAGTCAGGAAAATGAAATTAAGCAATAATGAATTATTAGGCAGCTAGATTGGTTGATAGACAGATGTTATAGTAATCAGATATTGAAAGCATAAAATGTTATTTCTACTTTTTTATCTTAAACTTTCCACTATTAATATTTCTGTCCTACTATGTTGTTCTACAGCTCTTTATCCGCGGTGGTGGTGCTGCAGTAGCATCGCCTCACAGTAAGATGCTGTCCGGTTCGATTCTCAGCTAGAGCATCTTCTGCGAGGAGATATGCATGAATGGTCATACCTTCGTTGAAGGTTGTGCATCAGGGCTGGTAACCCGGCACGTAAAAATCAACTACCAATCATTAGCGGACCGGAGTTCCGCTGTGGTGACCCCTCACCGGGAAAAGCCGAAAGACACAAACAAACTTTCATTTTATTCATTCCATTTTTAACTAGTCTGCTGCTTTCCTCTCTTTCTCATGTATTAAGTGGTTTGCTATCAAAATTTTGGATGGCAGTTATGCAAACTGTGATAGTTGAAAGGCTAGTTTCAAGGTCAGTTAATGCTGATCGGGAAAATATTCAACTCCACAACAGCGGATATACTGACTGGAGATCGCACTACAGTGGAGATCAGGAAATGTACCCTTTTCCTCGCTGTAGTGGGATCTTGGAGCTGGAATATATAATTAGCAGGGGGGCAGCAAAATGTTTGTATGCAAGCACCAGACATCAAGGTAGATTAGATAATGTCGATGATGTCAAATTCAAATAATCAACATTGCTGCTTTCATTGTTTTGAGTGATGTGTGTCATTTCCTACCTTTTTTCCAAGTAAGTCTGATAGTAAACCATATTCAGCACCAATTTACATAAATGCACACCTGTGTTGCTTAACCTCTCTGCTACTGATACAAGAGCTATTAGATGGACTATGGAATTAAGAAGCTTGAGGTCAAAATAAAAGTTACAAATTCCATAAAAATCTATGCACTGTGTTCAGGAGTATAACAACTTTAACCTTGTGTATAAGTAAAGTTTGCATATCTTAGATTTCCACTTATCAGGCTTTTTTTGGTCCCAACTCCCTGCCAACCATCAGACCCTCCCTTGCTCTGTCAGCCTATTATTCCCTACCAGAGATGGATCATTACCCAAGCGACCATTAGAGGTGGTTTCAAAGACACTCCCCCACCACCCCCACAGCACAAGCACTTGTTTCGTCACTCTTCACCAGGAAGGCTGCACTACCACGCGTGCCTCTGAGTGCAATCAGAACCCTACTCTTCCCTCAGTAGACGTAAGCAGGCCACACCCCTACACTCCTCCTCTTCATTACCTGGTTCTTCCAGTGCTGGTGGTGCTGATCAAACCCCAGTGACTTGAACTGATGTCAGGGCTTTGTCTTTCTGTACCGCAGAACCAGGCTTCAATGTTTTAGACCTGAGAGGACCAAATAAAGACAGGCAAGAGGAAATTACAGTAGGCCGCATGTGTTGATATAGATTATTATTGTAATATTCAGCACAATAAACAAATAATGGTGATACACATTAAGCAGTATTATAAATCTTAAGTAAGCTTAGTATTTCACAAAAGACCAGCTTTAGTCTTATGTATCATTATGAAGCTGCCTCACAACACCAACAACAAAAACAACTTCATCTTTCAGATAACAACCTTTACTAAGAGTTCCCAGAGTAGAAAGAAACCAGCATGTATGTATATACTTTAACAGCCATTGATTAAATGTACATTTACTACTTATAGAGTGATATACAGCAGCATCTAATAAAAAGGCACATTCAGTTGTTATAAGGTTACAGGCATCACAATGGTTCTATTATGAGTCACCAAATTGCATAACTCTGAGCATCGGAAAAGCCAAAAAATAATGCTTGAAACACAGAAGGTCGAATAGTTAACTTTAAGTATTTTTTACAGGAGGGCAAGCCTCACTACTCCCTAGTGTGGGGGCAGCCCCCCCCTACACACACACACACACACCACTAACTTATATATATATATATATATAAAACAACTCCATAGTCACACAAAATTGAAGAAGTGAGAAATCACCTAAAAGAAGGGAATTATTGCCAGAGCACACTTATCACACTGGTAATGAGATCCTTGGAAAACAGCGATCATCATTTTCTTTCTTGGCATCTTTTTCTTCAGACAACTGACATATGAGGAATTTCCCCTTGACTACCTGTATAGAAGACCATCACAATCCTGAATCATAGGAGCTAGCATTGTTAAAATTTAAACTACATGACTGAAAAAAAATAATAACCCAATATATTTCATTGTTCTCTTTTCTTTATTCTTACATAGTTCATATTAAAGCAATTAAGTTTATTTACTTAAAGTCTTAATTTTAATAGATTGCAGTTAGGTGATCCAGAAGGATTCCTGATTATCCAGCAAGTGACCACCATCCCCCAAACACAATTTTGATGTTCAGTACTGGTCCAATAAAGCAAATAACCTTGTCTTTGTGTAATGCAGTAAAGTATGTCCTTTCTAATTTGTTCAACCTTTTGCCTAGTAAATGCCTCACATGCACTCCTTTGTCAATGTTTCTTAACTATGTATCCCTTATAAATCTTTCACTGGGTATCTTAGTTTATCTGCAATGTATATATCATTACATTTTATTATCGGTGACCTGGAGTCTTCCTTTGAGCTAAGTGTAGATCCTTCCTCAAACAGAAGAGCCTGAGAAAGGTCTTTCTCTCTCTCTCTGTCTGTTAATCTCTGTCTTTCTCCCCAAATCCCTACCAAATCACTCTCTATCTCTCTCCATCTCTTTGTTGTTGTTGTTGTTGTTGTTGTCGAGTTCTTTTATAAGTGGGTTACTTGCTTGTTATAGGAATTTCTCTAGATGTGAATTCCTGTGCCTATGGATATTTTACACATACTCTTACTAATAGCAAGAACATCTTTCTAACTGTCCTGGTCAGATGGCTATAACTCACTGTATAAGAGTAAGATGTCTTACATCCTCTTATCTTTGCCTAGTAATTCAGATCTGTTTTGATACTCACAACTCTGTTAATCCTATTTCTCTTTAACCTTAGTTTTAGCTTATTTACACTACTTTTCCTGAGCTTCATATTTCATCAATGTTAAATCCTAAGGGTTAAGCCTATGTCGTCAAATGCTCTGAACAACAGAGACAACCAGAAGTAACTCCCACCTTCATCTGGTGTTAATACTATTATACTGTGTCAACACATTTGCATATGTGGTCTTCTGTTATTTTCCTCGGTGTCATGACAGTAACGTGTACGTGTGTATGTGTGTGTGTGTGTGTGTGTGTGTGTGTGTGTGTGTGTGTGTGTGTGTGTGTGTGTGTGTGTGTGTTTGTATGTGTGCCCACATGCCCACACATGTGCATGAGTGCAAGTGAGAGAGTATGTGTGTTTGCCTGTGTGTGTCAGTGTACTGCTTAAAATTATTTTGACACAGAATATAACTTTTACTCATGCCAGAACTATTTGTAAAATTCTACAGTACTCCAATATTCTGCAGACATTGCAATAGTGTTGGAATTAGACTTTACATCCTTAAACTGATGCACAAAGAAAAAAGAGAATCTGAAGTTGAAATCCAGAGTTGTCAAACTGTCTGTGAAGTACCGGAGCTTGGTATAATTTAACAAATTGTCATTATAGAGCTGAAAGTCACATGTTATTTGAATACTAAAACTTGTAGAATAGCAATGTAAATTACTGTAACAACAAAGGTATCTGAAAAATATTACTATTGATGCTTTTTAACATGTTCCCTTGTCTAAAAAACATTTCATATGTAGTTAAAGGGGATTAATTTCTGCTGGACTACTACATTAGGTGCATTTGTAATGAATAATCATGTCGTGCTTAACTGACATGATTAAACAAATCTAAAACTTCTAATGAATGATGTCTTGTTTATCTGGCATAGGATTAAGCAAACCTAAAATCTGTAAAACCTTGAAAGGTCATAACTCAAAACAGAGACACTCCCAAGGTAGTGAAATACCAATGTGGGGCAACTCTCCCTAAAAATAAATATACTAAATCTGAAAAAAGTGGGAAATCACATAACATTCACCTTGTCCCTCATTTCTAACTCTAATGTTGATTAAAAAATCCAGAAGTCTTTTGGTCATTATGTACTGAATGATACTTAACTGGAGGTCGACATATAGTGCACTTTCCCTGTTAGGCAATTAGAATGCTTGATTTAAGCTAATTATAAACAATTTATTAATACCA
>NC_056725.1:1099235621-1099335621 GCF_019279795.1 Protopterus annectens | reverse complement strand
TTAAAACAAAAAAGTAAAAAGTTATGAACATTCAGAAGCCATTTAGTTGAAACACTTGATGCCCTTAAGGGGTCATTTGCATTTATACTATGGACCTCTATTACAAAAACTCTAGCTTGGTTAAGTTTTTCTTGTAGTTTTTATTAACTGGTTTGTCTGTATGACTTTTTTACTCTTTGGTTTGGAAGTTTCTTTACCATGCAAGTGGACTGGTTTCAGACATGATCTGTGCCAAATAGACAAAAACACTTCTCAAGACAAAATGTGCAATGCAGTAAACGTAGTTATGCATCTTTCAGAGTAAGCAGATGTATATACACATATACTACAAAAACATTGTGCAATTCAAATATTTTGCAGTGTCCGCTATAAGAAATGGTAAAAACATCTACGTACAATCATGAGTACAGTTGTTCAATTATATCACATGTATCACATGTGGTATTTGTAGAGACATATGATCAATTTGGAAATTGCAACTCTAGAATGAATACACAAAATAATAAAGTAAAAATTAAAAAAACATTACAAGAGTAAGAACCACATTGCTATAAATGAAGTAAAGAAATGCTTAGAATTTTCAAGGTGCATTTTTACTAAGAACCTGGCTTACCAGGATAATATTATGCATAAATTATTGATATTCATTACTTAATATACAAGTATAATTATAAAACAACTACTGCTAGAAAAAAATAAAGATAACCAGAGCCAAAATCTTTTTTCAGGTTTTTTTTTAAATGGTCTGTATGTCAAAATTCACTATTCTTCTAAGGCAGCTACTTTCATAAGATGGCCGTTTTAATCAGCGAATGAGTTGTACCTATTTCCATATGTACCTGATGGATCTTTAGCAGGCCTATACAGGTGACACATAGGGAGATGACAGAATATAAAGGACACAGCATATAGTTCACATACTCAGGTTTCTGATCGTGCAATGTTTTTTGTCCTAAAGGACCTGATTTGATTGCACATGATGACATTTCAAAGGTTGTAACATTGATTTTAAAATAGCAAAACATTAGGTCAGAATGAGTAGGAGGAAATATATACTATATCTGAGGCTAGGGTATGTGAGGGCATTCCACCTATTGAAAGGTAAACCATCCCTGGAGTTTGTGGATATAAGTAGTGGGGTGGGGTGAAACATGTAAGGGGATGCAGAGGGCAAAGCCTTACAAGAAACAAAAAGCATAGCAGCAAGTTTAAAAAATACAGGGCCAGATTCAAAAAAAAGTTGCTCTAGGTGTAAGTCTGCCCTGATCCCAAAAGTCTACCTCTCAGTGTAAGTCACTTAGATAGATATAAGGCCTATCTATGAACAGGATTACACTGGGGACCAGATTCCAAAACACCTGCTGTTAGCCTTCTGTTCATGTAAGTGGTTACTGAGAGCAAGTCTTTTGGAATCAGGCCCACACTGTTTTTTTTTTTAACAGTTTATTCTTTAAAAAGCATTTCTGTCTCCTAGTTAAAATGCTGTAGTATGTAGCTTGCTGATTGCACTCTGAAACTGTGTAACATGTACCTTGCAATATATGAACCTCACTGATTATGCTCCAGAACTGGCCAGAGTTTAAGCTTGTTATGCACTTTTCTGATGTCAGAAGAGATGTAATGCTTTAGCCATGCTCTGCAGGAAACACATCCCAGTACAACATAATGTTAGAAACATTTGACAGCTGTAACTGCTCATACTGCTATTTTTTGCTGAGGATAAGGGGGTTTCCCAGCTTTCTGTAAGAACAAGGATAGTGCACTGATAGATTTGTATCTATGTGTGAGCACAACTTGTTCTGTTACATAAGATTTAAAGTTGTATTTTTTTGAATTTTTAAGTTACTTAGCAACTTACTTAGATCTTAGTAGATATTTATGATTGCATTTGTGAGTAGGATTCAGAGCTGTAACTAAGGTTGGGCAAAGTGGAAGCTGACCCAGTCATGTACTGGTAGGGGGTTTGAGTGACAGATGCTAATGGTGTAGGAATGCAGTACTGGTATTGTTTTATTATCCCATGAGGGTAAAGTATTGTTACATCTGTAGCAAGCAACAGTATGTCAGAAGATCTTTTCTTGTTTGTTTGGTCTTCACCTTTGAGTGCAGCCTGTGCCAGTTAATGGAACTGTACAGAGCATCAAATGACCAAATTACACTTCTAGTAGGATTATTTATATAACTATATACAGATAGTTCATGCAATAGTACAGATTATTTTGTTTTGTATTTAGGTACAACAGTGTATTTTAATGACGAAGGGTCACAGCTGACAGCGATAATTCCAACAGTACGGGATTTTAGTATGGGTAGCTGTACAACAGACAGCACAGTGACACAATGGATAGCACTGTTGCCTCACAGCAAAAGGTTCTCTGGTTCAGTTATTAACTAAGCTGCATGTCCTCCTTGAGTTCATGTGGATTTTCTCTTGATGCTCTGATTTCCTCCTACATTCCAAAGACATGAATTAAATGAATCTGAGACTCTTAAATTATCCATAGGTGTGAGTGCATATGTGAGTGATAATGAAGAAAAACCTGCAACCTAATTTTGCTTTCCCCTTCACCTTGTGAACTGTGGATAAAAGTCATTGTCAACAGAGTTGCTCTAGGAGTCTGCTGTGTCTCATAAAGAGAGAGACAGAGGTGTAAAATGTTATGTTGCATAGGATGAAGATATATGCAATAACTATATGACTTGACTGCTTGCACAAATGATGTTATTTATATTATGTAGATTTTTACTAGCTAACCGATAATTTGATGCAGGCACATTTTGTTAGCTTACTGGAAACTTTTAATGTTCATGATGGTGAGACAGTACCTCATAATGGGTTACAGAGAGCACAACCCATTGATATAGGCAGTTGGCATAAAGAAATCGAAAAAGAGCTTATCCACAAAAAAAAAAAAAAAAAATAGCCTCCTTTGTAGGACTCCTCCTAGTCCTATATAGTGCTTACTAGACTAACCCTTCAAGGGTCAGAATTGAGGAACATTGTTTGGCAAACAACAGAACAAGTACAAGATAACAAAAAAAAAAAACTTTGATCCCCTCCCTTTCTAAAAGGAATACACTTTCTACTTAAAAGAAGCTTTTTATAGTAGAATACAAGGCAAATGTAGTGCTGTGTCTGCTGCTTAGTATATTTAGAGGCATTAATTCAATGCTCTTTGACTACTACTATAATAGCATAAAGTTTTCAACTCCGTATTAATGTGGCACATGCAGCTTATACAAAAAATATTACACTGCAGTGTGGGCAGTATTCACTGATCTCAAGCTACCCTGAGCCATTGTGGGGTATGATACCTCATTTCTGAATGTCTGGCATTGACCATCAACATCAACCCCTAGCAGTCAGCACACGAGATTAAGGCTTTGAAGGGTTTGATTCCCTTTTCTGCATTTGCCTATCTGTGACGTTGAGCAAGTCATTTAACTAGACAATGCTCAGTTCAGCTGTAAGGAGTATACCGACTCTTTTTTATGTGTCCCTTTCACTTTTTTTATTTCTCAGAACAAAAACATATTAAATTAAAAAAAAATCGGAATAGTTCGTAAAGCTGCACTTAACACTTTTTTATATTATTTACTTCATCAGATCTCTGAAAGGTAATACAAAAGATGAAAAAAGTCCAGTGTATAAATTGTACAGTGGTTCTTGGAATGGCTTGCATTTAATAGAAAAAAAATTGCTGTATTTTGCCATTCTGGCCTACTCTCCTCTCTACCCTGCATTACAGACGTATGCACTTACCCATCATGAAAGGAAAAGATTCATCTTGTGTGAAATAGCATTTTATACACTGACACAGAAGTACTGAGCTGTCCATGATATATACTATGTCAGAATTGACAGACCCTGTAGGGATGAATTACCAGGATTCTGGTTTTGATCAGATTTTGCAGGTAGTGCGTTAATGCACAAGTATCTAGGCAATACTAACTTTAGCGAATTATGTGCAAGGATGAATTATAATCTGAAAAGTTATTACTTATGGAGATGAGATGCAAATAATGGGTGCAGAGTCTGAAGAAGGAAAATCACAGTTCACAAAATAATTTTACTATATATTATACACTTTAAACCATGCAATTCCAAGGGTATCTAAACATGCGTGCCCCTAACATGGACATTTCAAAGACCTGGAAAGTAGGATGCAACACGTATGGTGAACTTTACAAGTAGACACATATGGCAGAAATTTACAATGAATCATGGCACTCCACAGGTTGAGGAAGAAGGAATGCTGAACTGTCAGCAGCTGTTCGTGTTTTGTTGTTGCAACATTACTTTATTTCTTTACAAAGTAGGTAAGTCGTTCTTGTGTAAGGAGCTGGTGTGTCCACTATGCATTATAACTGCAAGACTGTTTAACTTTTTCTATTAACCTAAAAGTCGCAAACTAAACTATGGAGAAGTCCTGCGGCTACAATTGGACATACCAGAGGGTCTAAACTGTGAACTTTGGTAATGCCACAGATAGCTGGTTTAAATTCATCTTTAACTTGCAAAACATTATATTCAGCTGCTGCAATTATTGCTTTAGACAGCTGAGATAAGAAACAAAATATAATTTGCAATTTGCAATATTTACTTCATTTTTTGAAACTCATTCATAATTGTTTGTATTACACAAAAAAGCTAATATTTTTCCTGAGCAGTCTTTTACATGCATCAGTACCATCCACCCAATTTATCAGGTTTCATAATCCAGATAAAAAGATAAATCATAAAGCAACCATTTTTCATTAGTTAGATAAGCTGGGTGGGAAATATCTTTTGATTTTATATAATTTCCTTATGTTATTCCCACAGTGCCATTCAAAATTAAAAACTGAATCTTAAATTCAACCTGCATCTCCAAAATTGCACAAGGAAAAACTCATCAAAAGCTAGGGATGCTTTACAGAGCCAAAAACTTTCTCACCAATGCAACCAAAATTACACTTGCCACAACTTACCACCTCCCCACAATTCTTTATGGTGCTCCCATCCTTACTAACCTTGAACAATGCTAAAACAAAGTTGCTAAAGTTGCAGCAGGTACCCTTTCAGAACCTAGCATTGCATTACACTGAAAAGCCTAAATTAGTTGCAACTACTCCATCAGCTAAGATATGCGCAATTTCTAACCATATATAACATTATCCAGTATTCATCTGCTTTCCAAGAACTAAATAACATTTTACACAACTATGTTCCGGTCGGTCATTATGGTCCAATGGCCAAAAACTCCTGTCTGTCCACAAACCTATCAAATCTGCCAGATATTGTCTATAGTCATACCTGTTGCTAAGGCCTGAAACTCTTTACCTGTAGCCATCGGGTCGATAACCTCCATCCCATCCTTCAAAACCATTCTAAATAACTTCCTAGCTAAACGCTGTCTCTGTTCTTGCTCAGCTCCAGAGTAAACTACTTCCTTAAATGTGAACAAATGCCTTTTCATACCCTACACCTTCTTACTCTCCTTTCTTCACTCACTTCTTTACTTCTGTCTACTTATCTCTCCTATCTTTCTATCTAAACATACCATAACCTTACTTTTCTCTCACTTCATATTGCAATTCTTGCTAGTATTATACTAACTTACCTTTGATGTATCTATAAACTGGCTAAAATTTCTCTAAATATTAAATCATTGTGATATAACTTGCATCTATATTTAACAAATGTTTTCATATCATATCTAATTTGGTATAATTATTTATACTGTAGGCATATTTTGAATTATTTTTGAAGACTGTAGAATTATTGTTCTTAAAATGTTTCGTAATACTATGGAGCCTTTCTCCCCTGGACCTCAGCTGAAAATGGGATCCTATCCAGTTAGACTTCCCTGTTAATCAAATGTCAATAAATATAGAAACAGATGGGTGCAATGGTAGATTAAATTGTATTTTTTATGAATGTTAATGTCAAAACTAATTTCTTAAAATTCAAAACTTTACAACAACAAATTCAAGTTTGACTTATGAGTATATAACTTTAAATTAGTCAGTCTGTTAGTTACATCTGCTCTTTGCATAGAGACAAAAAAACTTTTTTAAAAAGTTTGAAATACTCATCAGTTAAGCCCAAATGACTGTACATTTTGAAATCATTAACAGACAAAAATAAGTGTTCAAACTTTCTGAATCAGACTGCAACAGGTTATCTTTTTTTTTAAGGTGTCAATTTCTTCTGCCCTTTTGCCCAGTTCTAGCATTGCTGTGGTCAGGATCCATTATACCTTTTGTTCAGGATGTAATTAGATTAGCTCTGTTGAATTTTTAATCTCTCCACTCTGTAGGGTAGTGTCTCATCCAAATAACCACTCCCTGACCCAGAAGCACTGTCAAGGTGCAAGAAATTAATAGAAGACTCTACGTTCTGTTTTTTCTTGACTTGTTTTACTTTTGGTAACAATGGATAATGTTGTTTCCCTTCTTATTCTAACTGGTCATGTTTGAGATTACACTCCTTGCATTGTTTTAATGACACAGTGTTTCTCTGCCATAGAAGAAAAACAGTTCCATCATTCTGGAAGTCATGGACCAGAAAAAAAGATTTTGAAAAGGAGCCCTCCTTTCTGATCAACAACTGCAATGAAGTCTCATAAAACTATCTCCGAATAAAGTAGAACATGACACATCTTGGGAAGTATGTCAGTGCCCTACTTATATTCATCATCAAAAAAGAACTTTATAAGAGTCTGCTAGTCCCCCAGCCTCCTAGCAAACCTTGAGGACATTTTGAACATATTGTACTCTACTTATACGAGCTAAAATATTCTAGTTACATGTGTGTCTATGATTAACCTAGATACGTGTGTCTGTCTGTCTGTCTGTGTGTGTGTAATATACAGAAGACCAATAAAACTGACTTCCACTTAACTGCATGCATGCTATGGCACAGACTGCAGTAGATGGTCAGTGTCACTTTTTCCATTTAGACAGACACAAAAACAGGCAGTCATACCATACATACATAGTAGATGGTATTCTTTCAAATTCACCTTGTCATACTGAACCCCTGTAATCCAAAACCCATGTTTGAGAGAACATTACCTATTCCTCACATTATATTTAACAAAGAAAGCAAGCATCTATAGAAGACTATACAAATAAGAATTCCAGATAACCAAGACTGACCCATTTTACTATCTCAGCAATAGGCCTCACAATTGTCCCTGTTTGGAACAACATCCCAATTTGCAAGCCTAATTTACCCCTGCACATGATGTACCTATTTTTGATGGTATGCCCATATTTTCAAACTTGATTTACCCCTTTGGTATATTTTTTTGAATCTCACTCATCCCTGAAAACTACACTAGATGACCACTATACTAGTCACATCAATAATTATAAAAGAAAAAGAGGGCATACATCTTACATTTCCCTTTTACAGAAGTAAAAGTAAAAGACCTTGTATGTTAGAGTTTTTTAACACAGTTTATTAAAACGTATGGATTTTATACTGTTTTTTTGATAACTTGATAATATTTTCCTTCATTGTTGTCACTCTCTGTTTTTTAAATATGTGCTTGTGAGTAGTGTCCAACATTCCTACTAGAGGTGTTAAGAGTTATGTGCTATCTGGTATTCAGATGCTAATTAGATGCCCAGATTTTTGCTGACTCTTCCTACTTTTCAAGGGCCTTTGTACTTGTTTTCAATGTCTGCAAGTTGAGAGGCATGGTCAGCAATGTGCTAATGCTGCACTAATTGTATTCTTAAACATACTTCTTCCTTATTTTTTTCCAAAATGTGATGCCTTAAGCACTGACCAGGTGAGTGCTTCATATAAGATAAATGAAAAACCTCAGGAAGAAAGCCTGATAAATAATCAGACAAAGCAGAGCTGGATGTTTTATACCACCCTTCAAAATGAATGCAAATGTATCTGTATTATCACCAAGGCAGCATTCTTAAAAACAATCCAATCTTCTGGAATCCCAGACATTTCTGGAAAGATATCAACTTACTTGCATCAGGATCAATCTATCAGACTCATTTGCCCTTTATCAAGACAATGAACCTGTATCTAACTCAACATTTACACACACACACCCACACACACACAGACACACACACACACACACACACACACACACACACACACACACACACACACACAATTATATATGGGTACCCTACAAGTGGTCGACATTTCAGAATGTCGAAGACCATATGGCTGAGACCATATGATTGACATTCAAAATGTCGAGCATGTAACAAAATAATAAAAAAAGACAACTTACCTTCATACTGCTAGTAGGGGGGCTCTGCCCACCTGCATCCCCTTCCCCGTAACTTAAATATACCAACTCCAAGATCACACTACAGTGCAGACGATGGAAATCTTTCCATGCTCCACACTGTACAGAGATGCCAGTTCCACATGGTCAAAATTTTGAATGTCTCTCATATGGCCTTGGCCATATGGTCTTTGACATTCTGAAATGCTGACCATGTATAGGGGACCCATATATATATATACATATATATATATATATATATATATATATATATATATATATATATTTATTATTATTATTTATTTGTTGACTGGGTATGAGCCCATTTGCAGTGGATGCCCAGGGAGAAAAGCTCCACTGTACAATTTAAGCAGAACTGTAAATTGACATTGGTTACGAAGACTAAGACAATCACATAGGAGTACAGTTTGTGGATACAGTGAAAAAAGAAAATAAGCAAATATAAATCAAGCAATAAAGTTCAACATACATTATTCAGAAAATAGAACAGAGTTCCTAACATGTATGTTACAAAATAATGCATGAAAAATATATTACAGAATAAGTTGTAAAAACTATATACACTTTTTGGCAAGAGACCTAGGTAGTAAATTTAATTAATAATTTCTGGGATAGATAAAGGGTACTGTAAGAATAGAGAGAAGGTACATTAGAAGGTTAAGGAATTATAGAAAGGTTAGGCTAGAAAGTGGGTAATGCAGGAAGGGAAGTAGGATACATCAAGAAAAAATCTATTAAGACTGGGGAGAATGGAGTGGAAAAGCGTACTAAGATGGCATGGACCATGGTCAGATCAAATTATTGGTTAGATGTTCTTTCAGCCATGACTTGTATGTTTATAGAAAATGTACATGCAGAATACCTGGCCAACCTACATAAGGCTCAAGACTATCATCTAACCATCCTGTGGTTGCCTCAACATCACAACACTTCTCTGTTTTTCTCCACTAACAATTTAAAAATCATGCAAACTTCTTACATATATTCTCTCACACACCTAAACTAGCATAGATGGCTGCATCTCAAATTGCTCAAAGCACGATACTTTCCTTTCCACTCCCTCACCCACATTAAAAAAAAACTTTTTATATCATCTATTTTCTTGATATTTGGAAATCTCATCTAATTATCCCAACTCCAACATGAGCACAATTGAACTCTACCCAATCTATGCCCTGTCATGGTACTTCTCAACTTAAAGAGATCCTTAGATGAAGTAGCTTCCTCTTGGGACACATCATTCATTAGTTTACACTGAATACTTTACTACACTCAGCAAAACTTTCATCAAGGATACAGTACCCTAATAGCAATACTGTCTACACCATCATGGAAACAAGTGCTGTTTTTGTAGATCTCAGTAAGGCATTAAAATTAACTTCCCATAATTTCCTACTGTATGAGCTCATTGCACATGGTTTAGATTCTTCTAGCCTAAGATGGGTAGCCAGCTGCTTTGACAACCACATCACTGTGATGTATATTAACAAGAGCCTGTCTACCTCCTCTGAACTGCAATGAGGAGTTTGTCTGTGACCAGTTCTTAGTTCAACTCTGCTATACCATATTTACAAGCAGGGACCTTGCATCCTTATATTAGTAAAAATATTACCTACTATTCAGATGATAGGGTGATCACCAGCTTTATCCCTTCCCAGGAGTCAGTTAAGACTAAGACTGAGAAAGAGCACCCCATCCTCTTGTCCTTAGTCACACTGAAGCAGTTATTAATTAACACTAACAAGGGTAATACAATGGTTTCTGCACAGCTGGATTTTTTTTGGGGTGGGGGCATCAAAGCATCCTGACGTTTTGCATTGGAAATACTACATATGTTTAAATAACTATGTATGTGACTAGACGCTTCTCTAAAATTTCTTGTATACATCAAATATATTCAAAATAAAATAGTTACTATGGTCAAGGACTGTTACCATGTAGAAGTATTCTTTACAAAAGGAGTCTGTATAGACTTTAGGGAAAGGTACCATTTTATCCACTCTTGAAAAAGGCCTTTAAATACTAACACAGCCACTGATAAAGCCACCGTTCAAACATTTTTAAACATTCACACCCCAAGCTTCTTTTAATAAAATCCGGAACATGCCTCTGAGAGGAAACACCATCACCAGAGACTAAATGAAGCTAAGCATCTACCAGAACCCTTTGGAAAAATATACATTCTTGTATCTCTCAAATATTAAATCACTGCCACCTGTTAGATCCATCTTATCCATGTGTATCTTCTAGGATCCACTGCTGTGACAGCCACAACCCAAACATACTCATAATGCATAATTCTTCCTTCAGATCAGGGTCTGTTGAAAGTACAACGACCAATTTGGAGCCTCATAAGTATGGAACTAAAAGTATAATTGTGGAAAATGTGCTCCAAATCCAAAAGTGTACTACCTCAGAAGTTGCAACAGTCTTGAAGTTGCCATACATAAGTAGCAGGAGGGGGAGAAAACATCCTCCACTTTTGGGGACTGCAGAACTACAAAGGCCATACCTCTCAACCTCATGGTGCAAGAAATTATATGAAGAACAGACCAAAACTGTGAGGCAAAAATCTGGACATTCTACCAAAATCTGGACAGTTGAGACATATTTTTTGCACTTGCTATAACTATTTCAGTGATATTTAATAATTCTTTGTTAGTGTTGCAAAGTTTGTGTTTTAAACTGGTTTCTGTTTCACTTGTGAACACTTAGTCTGGCTGGCTCACTCTGATTTAGATGGAAATGGCTATTTGTTTCCTTATCTGATTTGCCTGAGGGTTAGTCTTTCATTCTTCTGCTACGAATGATTCACATATTTGCAAGATTTTGCTCAGTATTCATGAGCTCTTTCCTTGTTGTTGCCTAGCTTAGAATACTTCTAACACCATCTGATATACAAAGCTGATATAAGTATTTTTTTTGCACTTGCTATAACTGTTTCAGTGATATTTAATAATTTTTTGCTTAGCATTGCTAAGTTTGTGTGTCAAACTGGTTTCTGTTTCACTTCTAAACATTAATCTGGCTGGCTCCATTTTATTTTCCCTCCCTCCCACTGTACTGTTGTTGTGTTCTTATAACTTGGTGGTCTTGGCTTTGCTCGCCTCTTATTATAAATTTGTTATTGAACACTCCTCCCAGTCCCATCACATCAGCTCTTTCTAATGAGTACAGTGAGACTATTTGGGAAAGCCCACTCCCTTAGCTCCTTGAAAAAAAAAGTAAACTCTATTCAGCTTTTACTGTGTTTTACTGTACTTATACGGTGCCTTTTCCTACTTTAATACTTTATTTTGCTTTTGCTACTGTTCTTAAAAATTGTTCAATTGCATTTATACTGCTTCTTTTATTATTACTTGTTAGTAGCCTGATTACATTGAGAACACTGTTCTACTGCTTTATACTGTTTTTTTTTTTTTTGCTGTTGTGACTGTGATTTTAAGCACTTTAAATTTAAAATACCTCTGCACTTAGCATAGGCTAGATTCAGTCTTGTTGAATCTAGACTGCCTTGTATAACTTGAGCACTAAAACCATCTCTGCACTGAGATACCGACATCTGAGGCATCCGTTGCTTCTAACTACAAGTGTCTTTTTCTGCTCTAACATTGCACACTTAATTAGTATTTGCATTCTACTGTCTGAATTGTCAGAACTGTTTTTGGTGACATTTTACTGCATAATGTACTAGTTTAGCTGTAGCAAAGCCCATTTCCAAGCTTGCTGTGACTGGGTTTGTTTTGTAACCTCTGAGCATCAAATTCAAGCCATCCTTATTGGAGGGAGTCTTTCTGCACCATTGTGGGAGGAGAGTGCTGTCTGGGTCCCATCTAATCAAGGGTGGTTGGACTTGAGCTCAGAGAGCACATCGTTATTTGCTAGTTAGAGTTAAAGGGTAATTTCTTGTTTTATATAAGCCACGTGTCTGTGCTTCTTTCTTGTAGCGCACCATCATGCACTGCCTCATAGTAGTAGTTACCGTAGTAGCAAATGTTTTGCTGCTTAAATTTTCCCTTAGCACTTTGCTTGTGGTCATCCAGAGCTTTTTCACAGTTCAGCTCTACTGTCAGGTAAAACACTAAGCCTAGCCTCAGAGGTACCAACACACCTCTTACCCACTAGCTATTCCTAACTGTGACCTCTGTTCCTGACCATATAAATTTAACCCACACTATAAATGTACAATTTCCCACAGTTTCTGCAGCCAACTTGGTCGACATGGGCATCCTGAGACAGTGTAGTAACTGCCTCATGTTCACCGACAACCCTCTGCTTCTAGACCACACAAACTCAACATGTGAGAGATGCAACTATATTAAGAACCTTGAATCCTCGCTCTCTCATACACCATTCAGTACACATGACAATGAGCAGGTTGTCAGCATGCACAGCTCTCCATCTACTCCACCCAAACCTATATCACACATACCTGCATATGCCGAGGTCCTCACTAGAAACTTACCTAAACACCAGAGACCTCCCAAATAAAAACACAAGCATGCTACACATAATACTTCATCTGCAGAACACAATACACATAATAGCTCACATAGAATTGTCTCACCTCTCAAGCCCTTAAGGCAAAACACAAAACCAAACATATTAGTCATAGGTGATTCCATCATGAGACACACAGATGTCCCTCTCACCAGGCTAGATAAGGAAAAGGTCATGGTCAGCTGTCTGTCAGGTGTCAGGATCCGTCATATCACACATGCACTCAGTCTCTCAACAGCAAGTAATGTTATGACTCTATCATAGTCCATATTGGTGTGAATGACTTGAAATATACCTCTCTGGACTATATGAAGAGAGACATGATTGAGCTCTTGGACTATGTGTCTCAGGCTGGTATGTTCCTAGCCTTAAACAGCATTTTATATTCACCTAGGATGATGCATTGATGCCTCAATACAAACAGAAAATGATTGACTTCAATAATTGGCTTAATTTATGGTGTAATTCCAAGGGGATACAGTATATGTCAGCCTGGGATGACATGATTGATAGACCTTGATGCTTTTCCAGAGATGGTCTTCATCTGTCACCCCAGGGATTTTGGCTACTGGCCAAGGCTCTTGCCACCTCCATAGGGCCCTTTTTTTTGGCAGTGACTCAAGGACAAAATTCCCAATATAAGAACTCCATCCAAGAACAACCTCAAGGTTATGCTGCTAAATGCTAGAAGTCAACATGAAAATATATTCACTGGAAGCAGTCTTCACCTTGGAAGACATAGACATTTGTGCAGTCACAGAGACATGGTTCAAGGTTGTGGAGAGCACCCCAGCCATACTGGGTTATACCTCCTTCCACACATTCAGACCACAAACTGAAGGCATGAAAACTAAAGGAGGCTGTGTATCTATATTCAGTAAAGATAAATACACCTTCATACTAGTTAGACAACATGATTCCCTGGAAATACTTCAGGTGGAATTAACTGTTGGTAGACACCTATTCAAGTCATTGTCAGGACCTTTTCCATGAATCTGGACACCCACTTGGCCTGTTTGGATCTATTCGAGTCTATCAAGATACATCCAAACACCATTGTTTTGGGCAACTTTAAGTACCCATCCACTGACTGGGGAAATTACTCATGAGGAAACTCACTTGCCCAAAGGTTGCTCAACTTCATTAACTTTAATGCCATGGGCCAGCTAGCTGACACCCTGGCAAGAGATGCCAACATCCTGGATCTGGTGCTTACCAGTATGGGGGACCACTGTAGCACCCCCATTGAGAGGTCTTCCCTGGTGAGATCTGACCACAAATCAGTATCATTTGAAGTTGCTATCATACATGACCCCCCTGTAGCACAAACTAAACTAAAAAACTTCTATAAAACAGATTATAACCTCTTACAGGATGGTATAAATAGCTTCACTGCACCTCCTCCATCAAATGGAACCGGCAACTATGCTGAGTTCTACATAAATGCTTTATACAAACACATGAACAACTGCATTGATATGGCAATACCTGATAGGACCAAAACAAGCTCCTCAAGGAAGAGCAAACCTTTCTGGTCTACTGGACAACTGCCATTAACAGGCTTTACAATAAGGGAAAGAAATTGCTGTCTAAAAGTAAGAGGGAGCAAGCCACAAATTGGAAACACTCCCTCCTCAGCTTAAAAAGCAAATAAGAGTCCTTGTGAAGTCCTCCAAGGCTAACTATAAATCCAAATTAGCTTCCTCAACTAAGGGCAATCATAAGGCATTATTTGGTTACATCTGTAACCTAAAAGGAAAGGCTCAGATCAGTGTGGAACTTGTAGTTAATGATACCACATATGCTGAGTCTGTGGACATTTCTAACCTGTTAGCCAAAAGGTTCCTGTGAAAATGTCATTCCCCTTTCCCCGCCACATTACCCCAAGACATCCCTACCACCTGTCCGCTACCCTGTATCTGTAAAGAGCAGGTCATGAATACCCTCTCTAAGGCCAAAAATACAACATCCATAGGACCTGATAACATCCCAGGCTGCATCCTACATGGGCTCAAACAAGAATTAGCAAAGGCATCAGGTACTCTTTTCACTCATAGTCTAAGCACTGGCTTCATCTCAGCTAAATAGAAAAAGGCCACCATTATCCCCTTGCACAAAGGTGGTGTTTTCACTGACCCCAGGAACTATAGACCTATTAGCCTGACTAGCCTTATCTGCAAGGCCATGGAGAAAATCATCATAGACCTTATCAAGAAAGACATTGATGACCCCCAAAGACTTGACCCTACTCAATTTTGATTTTTCAAAGGGAGATCATGCCTGTTAAACCTGGTGGACTTCTTTGAGACAGTCACCCAAGGCCCTTGATGAGCTGAAATCTGTGCACACAGCCTATCAAGACTTAGCCAAGGCTTTTGACACTATCCCCCACTCAGGCATAATTGACAAACTCACCCAGCTAGGTATCAACCTGTATATCATTAGATGGGTCACTGACTGGCTCAAGGATAGAACCCATATAGTCAAAATAGGTGAATCCACCTCCAACAGCAGACCTGTAACCAGTGGTGCTCAACAGGGCTCTGTCCTGGGACCTCTACTGTTTGGAATCTATTTTTCCGAAGTGCAAACTAAAACTAAAGGTCTGTGGCTGACAAAATTTTCTAATGACTGTAAACTGGGAGTGGTCATGAAATCTCCAAACAGTATCAACATCCTACAAGGCCTTAAACTCAATGCAAAAACATGTATTATCATCCCTTTTGGTAAGAGTGGTGTTCCTGCTAACTGCCACATCAATAACAACACCCTAAGTATGCACTCATTGGTGAGAGACTTGGGCACACAGGTTGACAGCAATCTTACCTTTAATCACCATGTCTCCACAGTGGTAAGAAGGGCATTCCATAATGCTTATCTCATAAGTAAGGGCATTGCCTCCAGAAAGAAAAAGAAGTTATAATCTCCCTGTACTCTTCTCACTTTGGGCCAATAATTGAGTACAATGTCCCTTTTGGCATGTACCTTTCCAAGCACCTGCAGCAATTAGAGAGACCACAAAGGTTCCTCGCAAGGAAAATTCAAGGTCTTCAGCATCTGTCCTATCAGGGCCATCTGAAATCATTGTCACTTTATTCTGTTTCATACAGACTGCTCAGAGGTGATCTCTGCCTTGCATATAAGGCAATCTTTGACCCTGCTTTATTGGAAATGCTGCATATCCATAAGCCAAATGGTACACGGGTTACTCGCTCTAATGGCCTTAACCTGGTATATGACGTTAATAGAACCTGCTGGAAGGACAGAGTTGGTTCCTTGAGGTTACCACACCTTTGGAACAAGCTCCCACTTCATGTCAAGCAGGGCACCTCATTGGCCCTCTTCAAATGCAATCTGGACGATTGGATTGATAACAATAAGTTCAGCCCAGGGGTTCCACCTTTGTCCCTCTTGGACATGGGCGATAGGTGCTGATCATGGAAAAAAGGGTACAATTTGGCTAGGCTTGTAAGGGCACTAGGGTCATTAGCCTAGTAACCTCCTATGATCCTATGATAAATCCCCCTTTAAAATGTTTAACAAGAAGACTAGTATATTTTGGAATTCACTATTTTTTTCTTTATCAATTAATTGCAGTTTATATTTAAAAGTGGCAGGACACTCACCAGTGGGTGACATGCTTGTACAAATATCTAAATCCAACAACTCAGCTGGTGACACCCTGTTCTCTAATACAGTAGGTAAAGCCTGGAACAGCCTCCCAAGTCAGCTAATCTCAATATCCTCAGTTAACCTATTTAAAAGCAAGCTCAAACCCTACCTCAAATCACACTGGCTATGCCCTTGTGATAACCCAGACTAACCACCAGACCCTTATCTAGACTCCCTTGATTCCTAGCCTCTTATGAACATGATCTTGTGTTTACCCACTGATAATAGTGTGCTTGACCATTCTGAGGATTTTTCTCATGTAAATATGTATATACTATTGAATGACCAACCGTTTTCATATAAGACCACAACTCCTGTGAGAATGAACACTATAATTGTATCCTTGTATTTTTCTTTTGCAGACTCTACCCATTTAACACTAGTGTTTTTTCTTTTTGTTTTTTTGTGACCTTAGTATCTATAATATCTCTTAGATATACCCCGGGATTCATGAAGCTTGCACCAGGCGCAGGCGTAGCGTAGGCAGAATAATGCCAAATATGGCCGTTGAGCGATTCAGGTATGATCCAATACCACGTGCACTACCGGCCTACACCAGAACTGCGCAGCCCTCGGTATAGGTATGCTAATCACCGCATGCACAGTGTCGCACCATGCAAATGAAGGCAGATAGTGATTCACAAAGTGGTGCAGATGTATCGTAAGCCCACGGAAATGTAAACCAAAAAACACGGTTTACATTTTCCCAAACAGAACATCGGAGCTATGGATGCGGACCAGACTCATGTATTACAAAGTTAGCATATGCCAATGGCAAAATACACAGCCAATGGTATAAGAAAAGATGCACAACACCTAAAAAACAATATTTAATGTCATGTCCACAGTAACGCACAGTACAACCGCAGGGCATGTGTGCGCAAACTGGAACATAAAGAAAATATATAAAAATGTCATAAAATCGCAATGTAATACAAAGCAGGTTTACACCATAATACACAATGGTAGGCATGGAACACCACAACCAAGGTGCAAGGGTTGCTAAGGGCCTGCGACAGTGTTCGGCGCGGTAACTATGAATTAGCAGTCAATGCCATGCAAATGAGGCAGATAATACTGAATCACAAATGTCCCGCCAGATGAAGGTTGAATCATATGGCGCAGCACTATAATACCGAGGAGTGGCTCAGAGGAGATACATGACATCAGCAGAGGGGTGTGCCACCGTAGCAGCAAGCACATTGGAGCAATGCAAACTGGCCTGGCCGTTGCTAAGCAAAGCTGCAGGACAGGGGTGGGGAGGAAGGTATAGAATCATTTAGCTGAGAGCACACATGGTGCCCAAAAGCACATGTGTACGGGGATGAAAACATGCTCAAAACCCAGTAAGCGGATGCAGGCGGCACGAACAATAGCACAAACAGGAAGGTCATGGGAAGAAAAGAAGGAAATCCCGAAGTAGGGTAATTGGCGTACTAATGAGCAATCAACACCAATCAAGTCACGGCGGCCAATCGACGGCAGCTGTCAAGTCTGCTCGCAGAAACCTGCAAAACAGGACAGGGGAGACATCGGAATGCAAAGAAAGGAGGGGAGGCATTGGATTGCAAAGATAGGAGATCTGTCATAGCAGAGCAAAGCAAACCAACAGTAGACCGGCAATAGCACACATTACGCAAGATACGCCAGGTCCAGGAAAGTACAAATGAAAGCAGGCTGCTGGATGCATGCCAGAAAATGGTAGGTGGAATCTGCAGAAATGTAAAGGGAAGGTCAAGAGGTAATCCATGGCAGCCAAATGTAATTCAACACCAAAGGCACCACAATAGTGGTTCCGGTAGTAAAACACATAAGATACCCTGTAGCTACGATCGTACATACACACCCTATGACATCATCGGTGTTCACAGCACAATAGTATAAAGTGTGAAAGCACCCTACACACACCTCTGAATTCCCAAACACTGCACCATAGGTGTAAACACACGGGGAACTTTTAAAATGTACATGTTGGGAGCTGCCATAGCTGTGATTCATCAGCATGTGTTAGAGACTGACGGTGTTGTGGAGGATGATGCCGACAACCACCGCAGGCCCCAGAGGAGGAGAAGAGTGTTCAGACCAAGGGTAACCTACCAGGGGCTACATGATCTGGAGATAGTAGAGCATTACAGGGTGGACAGGGACATCTTACAGCAAATAGTGGAGCTGTGCTGGCCACGCCTGAGAAACAGAAATAACAGAGGGGAACCCATCCCAGTGGACACAAAGGTATGTGTAAGCATGCGAATACTAGCCACAGGTACCTTTCAGAGGCCAACTGGAGATATAATGGGGATCTCACAGGCATCAGCATCCAGGGTACTACACCATTTCCTGGATGCCATGTTACCACATGCCAATGAGCATATATACTTCCCCCAAACTCAGGAGGAGTTGGCCAGCAATATGCGTCACTTCCTCCGTGTGGCACACTCCCCAGAGGTACTGGGTAAGATAGACTGCACGCACATACAAATCAAGTCACCACCTGGTGAGCATGGTAGGCACTACATAAACCGCAAGGGATTCCACTCCATCAACTGCCAGGTCGTGTGCAATGCCCAGGGCATTATCATGGATGTGTGTGCTGGCAGCCCTGGAAGCTACCATGACTCCCATATCTAACATGCCTCACAGCTGTATCAGGTATTTGTCAGGGGGGCATCCCACATGGCCACCTTGTGGGGATGCTGGCTATGCACTGGAGCCGAGGATGATGACTCCCATCAGAAATGCACACACACCCATGCAAGAACGCCATAATGAGGCACACGCACAAACCAGAATCATCATAGAGCGTGTGTTTGGGATGCTGAAATCACAGTTCCAGTGCTTGGACACATCTGGTGGAGCCTTGCAGTACTCTCCAGGCACGTGTGCCCACATTGTCATAGTATGTGCCATGCTACATAATATGATCCTGCGGAAACAGCTGCAACAGGGACAAAATGGTGAAGGCCCTCATAGCCCACCGCAATTGCCAAGGCCATCACAGGCACAGAGGGATTCAGACCGTGAACACACTGTGCCAGCCCCAGTAGGCAGACGGAGGCGTGCCCAATATGCCTACGCCTTAGCAAAGAGGGAACGTATAGCACATACTCTGACAGTGTAGGCCCCTACAGACTGACACACCTCTCCACCTGCACACACAGTAAAATGGATGGCACACAAGCACGACCACCTGTAAATTGTAATGTATAGGTGGCCCACTGTGTGAATCCCACATAGGCAGCCCACAAACATTGTACACACAACAGCTATAGGAACAAGGAATGTCAACACCTGAACAGTACATGTGCCTATCAGCATATGGTGGTGCTGTGTGTATAGGTTCCCAGGTACAACGGTAGGTTCACGGCCGACTGTCCGAGGCCATACACCAAATGGGGCAAACAGTGTCCACTGTCGCCACAACATCGAGTAACCAACTGTCGCGTAGAGGAGCAGAGGCAATCATGGGAGCATATGTGTATAAGCACTATTCTGCACACACTCAGCACAGAGTCCCTGCTGCGTTAATGAGTAGCTCCACATAATATAATCATGGATGTTGTGTCAAGGCATGTGGTGTACCCATGACAGGTATTCGTCACCCCAGCATGCTCCACCCATGGTCATTTGAAGGTGTAGCACAGTATCATGTGTGGCTCACTGAGATATACATACCCAATGCCGGAGCACATCCAGTAAACATCACATGGACATACCATTAACTGAACTCATCAATATGTAAACTAACTGAGTTACCCATGTGAGTGCAGTATGGAGTAACAGCCGTAGTATACTCCATGTACAAAACGACATAACACGTGTTCAAATCCCAGATGGCCATTTGTTAAATGCAGTGACCGTCGTGCATGTTCCCGGTGCCACGTCCTGCAAGGGATGTAACGTAATCCCGAAGGCACGAGTAATGCATGTCGGATGCAGGTCAGCAGATCATGTTTAGCACACGTTACTGGGAATATGCATTGCTCACTGCTGGTAAGCGACGTTTAAATATTACTATATGGATATGCGTGAAGCAGGGATAAGCTACAGCGAATATCGCGCAGATCACGGTCAATGATGTCCAGAACAGGTGAAACCAGCATTATTCAGCCCTGTACTAATAGCGCCTGCTCTGAAGGGCAAAACGACCACTGCCAGGTGTAGAACACACAATCATGTATAGAATCACCTAACACTATTACTAGGCAAGATGTACCTATGGTAGGGTTGCCACCTCTTCAAATGACCAATGTGGGACATACGTCAGATGTCTGCAGGCCGAGACATACACCCGGCCAGTACGAAATTCAGAACTTCACTGTTTTGCCTAGATAAAAGCTCATTCTTGTAATGTTTACTTACTCATTCTGTTTCTAGAACATATAGGTGGTTCAGATACAGAATAACTGTTTTATGCAACTATTACATGAACTATAGGAAATAAGTATGTTCTAAAATCCCAGGACATTTGCCATGTTCACAAATATTTTGCAGGACACAACTGCCCAAAAAGGGACTGTCCCTCGCAGAGTGGGACAGCTGGTAACCCTAACCTATGGCAGGTGTGTAATGTGACAGGTACAGACACAAACATGTGGAGTCCAGGAAACAGTATACACCAACAAGTACACAATGAAAGGTGTAGCTTGCCTGTCACTTTCCCCATCTGAGATATATATATATATATATATATATATATATATATATATATATATATATATATATATATATATGTACACATATATACATATATATAATACAGATAGAAAGGGCGATAGAGTGATATATGTTGATATATACGGAGTCAGCGATATCTGCAAATATATATAGATAGGTCAACGACATTCATAACACCTCGGAGGTACAAATAAATAGGATACCGCCAACTATGGAATGTGTAACATATCGACATGCATAACCACGAGGCTGAAAGACCGAAAGAACACAGTACCAGAACAGTACAACCGCGAGTAATAGTATGATGATATGAAGGAACATTTAGTTACCGCTGCTGGTGTTGCGGTCCACATAGGTACTGTGTTCAACTGCGTTTGTGAGCGCCGTAGTCTGTGTATGTGTGTGTTGATGGTGCCGTGTGCATCTCCGTGTGACTGTAATGTGTGTGTGTGTGTCCGCATCATGTGTCTGTTAGTGCCAACTCGGAGGTAGATCATTATGGTAGGTGTGGGTATAGCTAGCCGTAGACATACTGTTACCACATGTCCCACATTAGGAGGGACAGCTCCTCCCTGGGCAGGTGTGTCCTGACATAAAACATTACAAAGGGCAAATGTCCGGGATTGTAGGACATCAATATGTCCCATATATAATGTAATAGTTACATTAAATAGTTATGCCTGTATGTAAGAAACGTAAATGTTACATGTAATATGATAAGTAGCCAAAGTCCCACAATAGGTATGTATTGAGGATAAAATTATGTGCTAACCTGTGTACTGACCGTGGCTATGTGTTGGCCTGTAAACACCACTGTGCATCCCGCAAGTGTCCAACAATGGCCATATAAAAAGGTGGCAACCCATGGCAAAGAGGTTCTGTTACCAACACAACCGCAATGACTGCAAATATATGGGACAGAAATACACGGGTTAGCTGTCAGTTAGACATATACCTTTACACATCGCTGCAATTCCGGAGATATGGAAGTATCACCCTCACCTGCATACTATATAGAAACCAATTAACAATGGCCCAATGTACAATCCCATAACATAAGTCTACTAACTGATAGCTCTTTAATTAGGGATGGAGCCCACACACATATATATGGAATATGTAGAAATGCAAGCCCCACAAACCTGTATATGCTAGGTACACCCACCGACATCCCCCACACTAGAAACTATAGCAATACAGACTGCAATAACAGCACAAGCATCCAGTTAGTCAATTACATCTGCAGAACCGTCGACATACCTTGTGAGAGATACAATTAAAGGCACCATGCAAAATTGCAGCCGTTATATAATGGAACAAACGGCGATGTTACAGGTTTTGTTTGCAATAGTCCATTATCAGACGTTGGGATGACAGGAACACCCACATGTTGAACCACATACTCTAGCAGTCACACACAATCCACGATGGACAAGAATCCAAAGTATAATTGTCTCTATGCATAGCAGTTGCAATTACACATAACAAAACACAATACAAGCCGTCTCCCCGAAGGTAGGGCAAATGGGCAACGCCCAAGTGGAGAATTAAATTATACCCCACTGTTGCCGCGTAATTGGTGAATGGAGTAGCTGCACAGCTGATATGCAAGTAATTAGTCACTCAGGAACACCAATTGGCGGGAGGAAACCACATGTTACAGGTATTGACATATATAAGGATGACTTGCTAGACATTCAAACCGTATGCTCATACAAAATACCTGTTTAAGCAGTGTGAGAGAGATAGAGACAAAAGTCTGTAACGATAACAAGGTATGTAGAACA
Organism: Protopterus annectens; assembly: GCF_019279795.1. Lineage (NCBI taxonomy): Eukaryota > Metazoa > Chordata > Ceratodontiformes > Protopteridae > Protopterus > Protopterus annectens. The sequence goes on along the minus strand of NC_056725.1, from coordinate 1,099,312,715 downwards.
CTCGGTATGTAAGTTTATGTATAGCATGTTTTTTATTAATTATTTACTGTATGTATAGCCTGGTTTGCATTAATTAAAAGTGTCTGCAATGCATAAACTGGGAAAAGGTATTTATGTAGTGATGTCTTGCTGAGCATACTAATGCATGTAGAAACTGTGCGTCCAGCAGTGGGCCACAAGGTACACATCACAGACACCACAAGGGATGCTACATGAGGGCTTTAAACAGAACAATTCCATACAACCCGCCGTCAGTGGTAGGGTATGTGCAACAAGTACGTGCCATAGCAGGGGATAGTATATGTTGATATACTGTCACAGTAGGCATGTGTATGGGCATATAATGACAATGACATGTCTAAGGTGGTCCCGCTGTGCAAGTATGCTTTGCATTATGGGATACTATGTGAAATATGTGTAATGTATAGTATTGTAGGTAGATATGTCAGATATTCTACACAGCATAACAGGCATATCATCCATACCAAAGGTATCATCTATTGGCATGTACAATAACAGGATACATATGGCTTGTAGGCATGGGACATTGCAATTGCATGATAGCTAATATAAATGGAAGGGCTACCAAGTAACCATGTACAAAGAACATGTAATAGCTTCACAGGTTCATAGTGGGGTACTATGCAGTCTGGCAAGTCTATGTGTAAGCACAACTACAGTGTTCACACCAGTGGCACCTCTCTAGGGTAGTGTCCTGTGAACAGCAGAGCCATGTGTTACCTGCAACTCTGCACAGTACAGCCACTGCAGTGATCCCTGGCGTACATGTGTCTCCAAACCACCAAGGGAGGTATCACATGAACAGTGCTACTGAGTGTCCCTGCGTGATGTACATAGGACTCATGTTCCAAAGCATGGTGAGTGACCAGTTTGGGAATGTAACCCTCAAGCACATCCCACTCATTGTTGCGTGTGTGCACATATCCATGTGCATGTTGCTCACAGTGGATTTTGCTTATGTCACGTATGTGGAGTATATCCATTAATATTGTTGTGGGCATGGGCCCTGTCTGTTCAGCAGAGGTCACCCCTGATTATGTAGTATGCAAATGTGTACAGACGTGGTGTCCGTAGTTCAGCCGCATACTTTAACTGTCGGAGCTCAATAAACGTCATGGCGTGTTAATGGTGTGGTATGTAAAGCTGTAGCTGTTGTGTAAGGTACACCCTAAATGGGGTGGTGTACCCTTGAATGTGTGTAGAAGTCTTGAGTTCAGAGGTACAATGGGTGCCTATATACCAGCTACACACCCAGTACAGATAAGTGTGGCTACGTAGAAGGATATCCATGCCACAGTGGCAATACGGTAACCACAGGAGTGGGTGCGACATACGTGTGTACTACAAACATGTACAATGTGACATGTATGTAGGGGACTACCACCTATGTGATAGTCAGTGGGTGAATGGTGTAATGCAAAGGTGATGTTCATGCACCTTGTGTCATGCAGCTTGAGGCCATGATATTCATATCAGGTATCTGTCACAGTGACAGCTGTATGGATGGAGTCAGTATCAGATGGTGGATCAATCATGGCGCTTTGTATGCAGGGGTTTGTAAAGCTAGGCAGGGAAAGTCCCTCTGTGTTAGCCTGTACCTCAGGGAAGCATATACTGGACATGAGGAGCCCAATGACTGAGGACTGTGGTATGGCAAATGCAACTGAAATGCAGTAGGTAGTATGGTATGCTACCCTCATTGTGTGTGTCCTGTCCATGAGCCACGTTGCATAACATCCTGAGACATAAGGTACGATGTGCAGGTGGATGTGTATGTTGTCAATAGCAGAATGGAGAATGGTGCTGAAAGACAATGAGAGGACAATGTAGGATGTGTGGACTCCCATACCATCATCAACTACCCTGGTAACTGTATGAAAGGAGTCCACCAGGTGTAGGGGCCATGCTCTGGCCCTAACAAGTCCAACCCGGGTGGCATCAAAGGACTGGAGCCCAACAATGTCTCTGTGAATGACGTCCTTGATGATGTGCCCCATAGTCGTGCAGAACAGTCCAGTCAGGTGTGTAGGACTATAGTCCCACTCGTGCATTGTGCTGCCACCTGTGTGGAGTGTGGTAAATGTTGCTGTGTGCCATTCAGGGGCCACAATGTCTGATACAAGGCTATTACTGAATATGGTGGCCTAGAGAGGAGACATGTCATTTAGAGGTTTGTGGACATCACAGCCTGGGACCTTGGAAGGTGACATGGGGCCAATGTCCCAGGACATATAGAGTGCAGGTTAGTACTGTGTAGGTGTGACCACAGGGACACCGCAATGTTCCTGCATGGATTGTGGCCCTGTAGTGAGTGAGAGGGTGTAATGTTAGCATTGAATCCATCCGCCAGCATGTTGCCAACATCACCTGGGTCTGTAATGTTCCTGAGTGACTGTTGTATGTGAGAGCAGATGTGGGTGTTGCCAACGACTACTGACATACCACCATAATGCCTTGTGGTACACCCCGGAAAGTGTTGCAGTAATGTTTACGTAGCTAGTCTTGGAGTATGTGATGAGGGATCCCGTGGCCCTACCGAGGCTAACCAGTGAGCTACCCCACCCATGGGATTGTACACTACTGTGCCACAGCCTCCACCTTTTGTTGTACATTATGTCCATGGAACTTGACCACCAGAGTGGCGTCTGTTATCTGGTGTGTACCATCATGGCTCTGTGTAGAATAGCATGATCCATGCAGTCATGTACATGCTAATGAAGTGCACTGGGGTATGTTTCAGCATTTGTAATGCATTGTCCATCTGCACAGGTGTCATGACGTTAACAACTGCTGTCATAAGACGTCTGTAGTAGGTGTTGTAGTACTCATGTACTGTGTATGCCGTGAAGGGTGTGGTGCCGGGATGTGGCTAACAAGGTTGATTAGCATATGTTCAGAATCCACCAATGAGGGGATAACCCCAGGTGTGGAACACCAGTCACATGTTGGTAGTGTTCATGTCAAGGTTAATGTAGGTCTTGGAGGTGGTGTGTATGGGTTCAGCCAGCCAAGTGGAGGTTATGACTCATGGATGTGTCAGTACATCAGTGGCTATCCCAGTTAAGTGTGGGGTAGTGTCAGTCACACATCAGTAGTAGCTGTCTGAGCCCTACTGTCCAGTACACCAACAAATGAGGTTTGGTAACAGTGCGGTATGTTGTTGAATCTGTAGCTTGTTACAATGTGTATAGCAGTTCCGGACACATTTAATTGCACGTGGAGCATCACTGATGCATTGTGCTAAGTAACTAGCCAGGATGTGTGTACAACATAGTGGGATATGGGAACACCTCAGCTGTGGGTGTGCCAGTCCAGGTATGTGCCTGAAAGGTATGGTCTGTCTATAACCTGTCATTTCAGGTGTGCTCTGCAGAGCCTAGAGGCAGGTCCCAGTCACTGCAGAGATATTGGAGTGGTGCATTATAAGGTGTGCCTTGCCTGCATGTGTCACAGATAAAGATGCAAGCAATGTGTCACATGACCCCATGTCCTGCTTGCCAGTTCCCGTTCTGCCAGTGACTGTTATTGGAAACTGTGCAAGACAGGCAGTATAGAAGCAGCAAGAGCCTTACATGTGATCTGTACTCCCAGGGCTGACAGGTGCAGGTCATCTGTGCCAAAGCATTGTGTTTGACCAGGTCAGTCAAAGCGGACAGATACCAGATGCCTGTGGAATGACAGCAGAAGCATAGGCAACTGTTGAAGTGATACAGTCAGTCATTGTACAGTGGTATCGGGTCCGGATGAATGCATAATGCTCCCCAGGGCTAGGCCCACACCTTCAGGGCTACAACACTGGTGAGCTATTGCATGTCCCTGCACACATAGTCTGTGAAGTGGCATCTCAGGGCATTACACTAAAATGGAGAATGACAGTCACATCATACCTGGTGAGGTGTGGCAAGGGTGCATAGGTTATGTTACAGAACCAGTTACCCGACAGCAAGATGTAAGCGACTATCGCCTTGTGTAGCCTGCTGTGTGGAGCTGCAGTGTGACCGCCTACAGACTCACCTATGACTGGTGTGTTGTGTATGTTATAACACCCTATTGGCTGTATGTGATTGGCACACATGAGTCTGTGGGCTATACGTTGGTGATGTTGTGTTCCGTGATGGGTGCTGCCTCTGGTGCCTACACAGAGTATGGAGAGGTACTGCACAAGTTGTCCTCGTATGTGTGGCCTGTGGTGGAGATCATGTGAGACTATGTGATGAGTGGGGTGTGTTGCGAATGTTACACATCCCCACATGACTGTCAGGTGCAGTCAGGGTTGGTGACAGCAGTACCCGCAGCAGGGCTGCATAAGTGCATCCCCCACAGGCTGTAGTGTCATATGTTGGGAGGTGAGCATTGAATGTGTACATGAGACAATTGCTCTATTGCCACATGTACGACATATCCATCATATAGACAGGCAATAGCACTGGTACGTGACAGTTGGACATGCCTGTATATACAACCATGTCTCACAGGATATGTGCGTTACGTGTGTACAACAGCTGTTGTACCATAAGCAAGCTGGAAATTTTAGGACAGCCAGTGTACCTGTGGGAAATGGTGTGGAATGGATGCTATATTAATCAGTAGCTCATGACATGCTCACAAGTTCTGAACAAGTGCCTAGCATGACCATACAATACAGATAGGGTGTTGGATAATATCAACCCACAAGTGGTGACGACAGTCATAATGGGTGGCACCGCACTATAACCCTGCTGAGTATGGTGTGCATGTCCATGAACCATTATCACTGTAGATGTTAGCAGTGCAGATGTACAAGACAGTACGGATGTTTGATTACAAATACCTTTGTATGTCACAGGAGTGTTCTACCAGTGACCTGTTGACAGACTCACAACTACAAAAGGTGCCAGAGTGACATGTGCATATCACACCAGTGCCAGCTACAGTAGAACAGGGTTAATGTGTTGTACTCCATCCTCATTGTAGCCCATACCACACAGACATATGTTAGGCATCTGTGTATGTAAGAATGTGAATGGCTATGACCTAGGAGGAATAGCTGTGTCAGTGTTGTGAACAACATACAGAATGGGCTGTGTGGGTGAGGTGTGTGACATATGTGCACATTCTGATGGATGATATCAGCATTGTCACCACTAGGTGAACATCCCTGTACCCATTAATTACCACCTAGGCTGTGGTCAACATTATGCACACTGTGTAAGGGATGGTGCTGTGCAGTACACCTCCCTGCCTTGGTGGCATCTGCAGGCCCCTTGGGTAGTCATACGAGGTACCCATGTCATGACAGGGTGCCATCCATGAGCACGGAGGTCATTAGACAGGCATATACAGCACTGGGGTGACCAATATTGGATCACATATCACCTTTATGGGGTAATGGCTATGTGTGGATGGGCGATACCAGCCTTCACAATCCTCACCTCCACTATGCAGCATGCTGTCTACCTTGCATAAAGACATTTGCTACACCATGATGATGGACATGCTACATGTCCATATCCTGATCTGTAAGACATATGTCATGGACAGCCACCGCCCTAATACTAGGATCACCACATGCTGGACAGATCCCTGTGCCATACATGTGACATTCTCCTGCCAAACCATGCAACCCTGTCCATCAAAGCTGTACATGTCATCCCAGTCATACATGGTGTGATGGCCGCATGGTAGATGTAGTATCAACTGTCCGGATCAGTAATGTGGCACTGATGCACCTCGCGGTGGCATACTGGCTGTCTGTTACAGCTAGGAAACCTTGCCTGTACATGCTATGGTTGATAATCATCCCTGCAAATGACGTCCGACTAGCCATTGTCCCATGTCTATCACATGTGCAACACAGGCGATCCATGGTGAGAAGTTGAACAGCTGTACAGTGCCGTGTAGATGTATATGGCAAAACACATACATGTACAGGTGTCCACGCGTATGTGTGCATTGTCACTGCTCAAGTCCATTAAGGCTGTGTCTGTGTTGATATGTGACATATACACAGCATCAAGGTCAACAGCAGTACCGTGGACACATCCAGGCATGTGCAGATAGATAAGAACACCAGTGCAGGCAAATAGACATGCCCACATCAAGACAGCATTCACATGGAGTATGAACACTGTAATGAGATGACACACATATATGGTGATGATATCCAATGCATAACGGGTGTTACATGTGTGTGACACAAACACATCAGTCGTGTCAGTGTCATGATGATTTGCAAAGATTACTGTGCAGATGTACTAGATGTCATAGAAATGTATGTGCAGCAGTATCTCTGTACATCTCTGAAACTGTGACCTGTCACCATCATTATGTCTTACAGATAATGCCTCGTACACGCCTTCCAGTGTACAGCCGCCAGGAGGATGATGTCCTCATCCTGTACCTCCATGAGAACTACGAGGTGTTGTTTAGCCATGTGCCACAGCATGCCCAGCAGCGGGATGACCTGTGGCAGGATCTACACAGGAGGGTGAATGATGTGGGTGGCCATAACTGCACTACCAGCAGGTGCGCAGACACTGCATGAACTTGATACGACATGCAAAACAGCGTGCCACTGCACTTGCCAGGGAACAAGGTGGAACAGGTGGTGGGCCACCAATCCAGCCCCCAATCACACACACCGAGGAGCTACTGGCCAGTCTGGGGACAACCTCAGAACAGCATCCACACACACTAGCTGCCATCATGGAGGTGGGTGTCTCCCAACCAATGAGCCTGGAGTTGCCTGGTAAGTCAGTACTGCACATATGGCTATTATATCCCATTTAGTTGCATGTGTCACTGTACATTATGTAAAGTAACAACATATGCAAGGTATGTGGACACACATGCTGCATACTACAGTATGCTACCCTTTGTATGCACACATGTGCATACTATATGCTATTATACAGGTGAATGTGTTAACATGCACAGTGACCCTGTGGCTGTCAGACAGTCAGGGATAATGTTCATACTGCTGTGTCACCCCTATACAGGTAACTCTGGCGTGCCACACAGACATGAGTCCGTTGCAGGTGAGACTGTTATCAGTATCAGGCATGTTAAAGCATAGATCTATTTGCCATGTGGCCAGTTAACAGTTGCACACTTGATGTTTGTTCCAGTCATGATATACAGGTCGCATCACCCATCATTCACACAGGCCACCCATGTGCAATATATACAAATGAAATGATACAGCGACTTGAAACCACAGTAGTTGTCATTGCTACATGTGTGGTCAGCTGTGCATACAATGGTGGAGGTGTTCTACAATGGAGGCATATGTAGTATGCATTGGAACAACATGTGTGGTACGCAAACAGTACCACACAGTGAGCTGTGATATGGGCAGCCCACAGGTGTCACCATTGTGTTATATGCCCCTGCATTGGGTGCACACATTGTGATGTACCATCTGACATGTCCCAGACACGTAGTGTTCTGGCTGCGATATTGTCACACTATCCCATGACCCATACCCCACATACCAAACATACAACCCATTGTCTGCATAGCCCTGTAGATGGTGACATATCTGACATCTATGGGTGTATGTCATATGGGACAACACAGACATGTGAGATAGATGGCCATCACACAAATTTGGTCAACACATGTGCACACATGGCCATGGGGGATGGCCAGAGACATGTAGCCACACAGTAGATGTGATGTGTACACACCCTGTTGCACATTGTCCACACATGGTCCAACTATAGCCTTAGTTGACTGATTATACAGTTGATGTGGTACACTGGACATCCTAAAAGCCTGTGTACAGCTAGTAGAGGTGTCACTGAACTCTACCATATAAGATCTGTTGAACATCACGACTGTGTCATAGCATGACAGTAGTCACCTGTACAGCTTCCACAGACATTGACACCACATCAGGCCACAGATACTGTACATTTCCCTTGCTGCTGTAGGACATCACCGTTAGCTGTGCACCTCGTGTGTGTGGTCCATCAATGTTATGTGGGAAATGGTGAATTGACATGTCCACTATGTGTGGACATGGTTGCCAGGCAGCTAAGACCCTGTAGTTGTTGTGCAGGGGTGTCATCTGTAGGTCCTCCACTGACCTGTCACTTGACACAGCATGGTTTGGTGTGTATACATTTCAGCATAGTGGATCACACTCCACAGTTATGTCATGGGTATGCATGCAGTTATGGCTATGCAATGTGTACATATTATGAATTGTACAGCAATATAGATGCCTCATGATGCCATGCAATGGCACAGTGTCTGTACTTCAGACTGTATAGCAATGTAGACGGCTCACACTACCCTTCCATGCGCATTCACATTTGCTAAACATGCATTCTATCTGTAGAGCATACAGACAACACCGCAATGTGATGCCCGTTACGATGCTGTACATGTGTCAGGACACCATTGTGTCAGACATGTATGCATGTTAATGCACACGTCAGCAGATTACATGTCAAGGTCACGTCAGCCATGTGTACTGTTATCCTGTTCTGGTCCACATGGTGTATCACGGGGATGCATGTATACTACCATGATTGTGTGAACTGCATGACTACTGATATGACACCTGCTTGCTGTAGTGTGCACCCCAGGGAGGTATGCTTACTAACACCATTAATGTCTGAGCTGCATGCCCTCTGTTGTATCACAGGCATGCTGCATGCCATCTGTCAAATCACATGCATAGTGTGTCTGTGTGTGTGTGTGTGTGTGTGTGTGTGTGTGTGTGTGTGTGTGTGTGTGTGTGTGTGTGTGTGTGTGTGTGTGTGTGTGTGTCTATTGTAATTTAGAGTCTTTCTTTGCATTCACAGGTGATGTAGGTGCGTTACCCTCCTGCGGTCCATCTGATGTTAGTGTCCCCACAGATACTAGCAGTGATGAACATATGCATGAGGTACAGGCAGGGTTGTCAGGGGCTGAATCTGTGCCAATGGTTGCCATCCCAGCTATGTCCCCCTCATCCCAGCACACAGTTCTGCTGCCAACACGTAACGCATCACCAGTGGCCATAGAGGAAGGACAGTCAGCATCTGTTAGCATGGAACAGGAATGTGTGGTGGCTACAGAAGGTGTGTCTACACACCATGGTGTCAGTGTAATGACTGCATATGTGCCACACAGGCATGTGGCCGGTGCTGCTCGTAGGAGGACCTCTGGCAGACATGCACCTGCAGGACAGAGCGCATCAGCTGGTATCACCAGACGCATGTTCCAGACTGTAATGGTGGCACAGGCATGTGCTGAATGACAGAACAGAGAAGGGCAGAGGCTGCAGAGGGCTGCTATCCGTACCCTAAATGACAACATCCAGGCATTGGCAAATGCTCAACAGCAGATTGCTGATGTTCCGGACAGGCGATTGGGTGACATGGTCGGAATCCTTGACCGTGGCATGGCAATCCTCGAGTGTGAGCTGTCTGTGCTGGAACATCTGGTAGGAGTGAGGCATAGGCCATGTAGACATAGGCCAGCTACATCACCTACTGCAGGTCAACGTGAGCGTGCCCCCTCACATGCCCGCTCCCATAGTGCTGATAGCAGTAGCAGTGCAGCTTGTGCTGCGCTGTCCACACCAGGACACAGCAGGCCACATGGACGTGGCCCTGGACGTTCCCAGTAGGGACATGTTTCCAGTGGACATGCGTCATTGGATAGTAGCCAAGCTGTACCTCCACCTGGTAGTGCCCGTGCAACCCCTGGCAGGCACAGGTCACGTTGCCGTGGCCGGACACAGTGAGCTGTACAACCTGGTCTGTACAATCTGGAGCTGTCAATAATACCCCGTGTAGGCCTCACAAAAGGCAGAACTGTGTGCACACATACATGCACACAGCAAAGACATCTGTAGGGCACCACAACACCCACATGCATACTGAACAGACATGTCCAATCATATCACTGGCCCTTACCCACACACAAGATGTCATCCATTGGTGCAGCCTATGCCCCTGGCAAACATTATCACCCTGTGCATATGATGAAGCCTGTGCCGCATCCCTGTCATCCACACCATTGGTGCAGGGACATGCTCAAATGGTCTGATCCACAGGGTGTACAGAATAGTGAGAGGTGTATATTACATTAGTTGTGTAAGAATAGTGAGAGGTGTATATTACATTAGTTGTGTGTGAATAGTGAGAGACGTGTATATTACATTAGTTGTGTACTGGTGACACGCACCAGACATACCATGTAGTACAGGTTTAGCATGCATTGTTATATGTTCACAGTATGTGTCTCGGTAACAACAGTAACAGCATTTTGGTAATGATGCCCTGGTTCCCTCCTTATGGTCTACTTGCATGTGCCTACAGGTAGCACTGTTTGCAGTCTCCCATGTGTAACTGTGGAGTACTCACAGGCACATAGGGCAATATCAGCATGCTAGACGTAGCCTCAGCCTGACTGTTGGAAAGTCTAACATAACACAGATGTCCACACATATACTGATCCAGAAGCATGTGGGAAGTTTAATAGGCCACAGTGGCTAGAGACGTGACATCCATACCAGGTCACATCACAAGTATGTTGACATGGTGCAGGGGTTGTACACAGCGGTCTGGCCAATGATAATGTTAGAGGCCACTTGATAGCATGAGGCCTCACTGTGTAGCAGTAATACCCTGTCACATTACAGGAACATGCTCACACTCACGGGGTCAACAACACTATAACGCACACCCCATACTGTTGAGGTGAGGACCCTTGCCTATGTGGTCATCACCGTCACAGTACTGTGAACCCACATGATGCGACACAGAGAAAGAACATGTACAGGTAGCCAGTGCGGCTGAGACTGATGGCATCAACAGGGTAGTGGACTGCATCACCATGAGGGGTTACGGATCCTGTGTGTTCTGTATGGTAGCATACACCCTCACTCCATGCACCAGACAGTCATACATACCTACATACACAAACACACACTGTGGAGACCACAAATGTCATACACATATTATGTTTTATGTCTCCACTGTCAAGTAATGGTAACATAGCGTTCTGTTTGTACATGTAATGGTAGGATGGCGTGTGACACACCTGTGAGCCGTCCCCAGCAAACATTCATCTACACAGGTGGATCACCACTTTATCTACACACATCCATCCATACCTGCTGTACATCCTACCGTACTGTCAGTATGTCACCATATACAGGTGTCAGTGATGGGGCTGCATTGCAACTGCATGTTGTAGTTAGGCACAGATTAGTTACTTACATCAGCTACTGCACATGCATGGTAGCTGCATGCACACTACAGATTGTACATGTGTGTTGGTCCTACATGCCTGTCATGTAGCCATGTTTGTATGCATTGCAATTGGTGGACATGTGTGTTGACATACATAACACATGGACTGTTGTATCATATGATGGGTATCATGGGTAACTAGTACAGAGGGAATGTGTCCTCGGTCAACACTGCTGCCTCATGTACTGTTAGCATTCAACAGCCATGGACCCACCTTCCATTTGCGTGCGTATGATTGCTGTAGCCACTTGTCTAAATGGAGGACAACAAAAGCTATGCTATGTACATATGTGTTGTGTGTGTGTGGTCCATGCACATATCTACTGCAATTACATGTATGACATAGCCAAACATGTGTGTTCATTGGTGTACAGTGACAGTCCTCTGTCACAGCTGTGTAAGACCCAGGGCCCCTGGTATGTGTAGAGCTGACCTGGTTATGTACAGTGGTATCATCGCAATGCATAACACATGATGGAACCCTGTCGGTACATGTGTAGTCTGCACAGTTGCTGTAGACCTATGTACAATGCACTGGTCATGAGTCACACGGTGTTGTGTTAATGTATGGCTGTGTATTGCTGGTCCAATGACATGGTGATGTCGGAGGGCTACATTGTACATTGTGGTGTGTACCTCTGTGATATGCACCTGAGACATCTGTGATAGCTCCTGAGTGTGTACTGGTCAATACATGTGAGTGGCCTTCATGTACGTGGGGACAGTAATACCATACTGTGCCCTTCCGTGTTTAGAATCCGTGTGCATGCAAGACGGCTCTTTGCAATTGCTAAGTGTGTGAGCATGCCCAGTACACCATTGTGTAGATGGACACACAGTACATTCCAAACAGATGTGTGATACTAAGCGTGTGGGCATGGCCATTGACATCCTGTATAGTGATGGTGGTCATCCAGGCAACAGATGTCCATTTTCAATGTCACGATGGATGCCTACATTGAACACACTGGTTGCTGTCTTGAAGGGTGTACTGTCTGTGGTGCGTCCTGTATCTATGTAGTGTTGTTGTAGTGCTCCGTAGATATTTGGTTGCCCCGATCACACCACTGCTGTGTGTTTGTCTATGTCTACTTTTGGACAGTAATATGCTTTCAGACTGCTCACTCTTTATACATTCCCTATTGGCGTCCTTGCCTTTGCGGATGATGTCACCCACCTAGAAGTATGCCTCTGGGAGTGCTGTGCTCAGTAAGCTCGGTAGCGTGTTCTGTAAATGTGTAATGCTGTAGTGTGATAAGGTAGTTAGGTGTATGTTCGACTCCCAGCCCTGTCAAGTGTGTTTATGTGTGTGTGTGTGTGTGTGTGTGTGTGTGTGTGTGTGTGTGTGTGTTTCCAGCTGCCTGGGGACACAGTAATGCTTTTAGATGCCTCACATCACATACATTCCCTATCGGTGGCTTTGCCTTTGCGGATGATGTCACCCACCTAGAAGTATGCCTCTGGGAGTGCTGTGTTCAGTAATCTCGGTAGCGCATTCTGTAAATGCCTCATGCTGTAGTGTGTTAGGGTAGTTAGGTGTATGTTCGACTCCCAGCCCTGCCAAGTGTGTGTGTGTGGGTGTGTGTTTGCGCGCATGCTCCCATCCGCCTGGGGATGCAGTCTTGCTTTTAGACGCCCCACACCACAGCAGTTTGCTACCGATGTCTTTGCCTTTGCGGATGATGACACACACCTAGATGACTGCCTCTGGGACTGCTGTGCTTAGTAACCTCGATAGAGCGTTCTGTAAATGTGTCATGCTGTAGTGTGTTAGGGTAGTTAGGTGTATGTTCGACTCCCAGCCCTGCCAAGTGTGTGTGTGTGTGTGTGTGTGTGTGTGTGTGTGTGTGTGTGTGTGTGTGTGTGTGTGTGTGTGTGTGTGTTCGCGCGCATGCTCCCGTCCGCCTGGGGATGCAGTCTTGCTTTTAGATGCCGCACACCACAGCAGTTTGCTACTGATGTCTTTGCCTTTGCGGATGATGACACACACCTAGATGACTGCCTCTGGGACAGCTGTGCTTAGTAATCTCGGTAGTGCATTCTGTAAATGCGTCATGCTGTAGTGTGTTAGGGTAGTTAGATGTATGTTCGACTCCCAGCCCTGCCAAGTGTGTGTGAGTGTGTGTGTGTGTGTGTGTGTGTGTGTGTGTGTGTGTGTGTGTGTGTGTGTGTGTGTGTGTGTGTGTGTTCGCGCACATGCTCCCGTCCACCTGGGGACACAGTCTTGCTTTTAGACGCCGCACACCACAGCAGTTTGCTACCAACGTCTTTGCCTTTGCGGATGATGACACGCACCTAGATGACTGCCTCTGGGACTGCTGTGCTTAGTAATCTCTGTAGCGTGTTCTGTAAATGCATCATGCTGTAATGTGTTAGGGTAGTTAGGTGTATATTCGAATCCCAGCCCTGCCAAGTGTGTGTGTGTGTTCGTGCGCATGCTCCCGTCCGCCTGGGGACGCAGTCTTGCTTTTAGATGCCGCACACCACAGCAGTTTGCTACCGACGTCTTTGCCTTTGCGGATGATGACACACACCTAGATGACTGCCTCTGGGACTGCTGTGCTTAGTAATCTCTGTAGCACATTCTGTAAATGCGTCATGCTGTAGTGTGTCAGGGTAGTTAGGTGTATGTTCGACTCCCAGCCCTGCCAAGGGTGTGTGTGTGTGTGTGTGTGTGTGTGTGTGTGTGTGTGTGTGTGTGTGTGTGTGTGTTTCCATCTGCATGACAACAGTACATTGCTTTTACAGTATTCACTCTCCATAACATCTGTGGGGTGTCTTTGCCTTTGATGCTGCTGTCTGCAGGCTAGACGTGTGCCTGTGTGAATCATGTGATCCACTGATCACGGTAGCACGTTTTGTAACTGTGTGATGCTGTCATGTGGTACAGTGCTTACGTTTATGTTCTGCTCCCAACCCTGCCACGTGTGTGTGTGTGTGTGTGTGTGTGTGTGTGTGTGTGTGTGTGTGTGTGTGTTTGTGTGTGTGTGTGTGTGTGTGTATGTATCTATCTACATATATATATATACATATATACATATATATATATATATATATATATATATATCTATATATATATCTATATATATATATATATATATATATATATATATATATATATATATATATATGTATATATATATATGTATATGGCTATATATAAAAGGATATATACTAGGATGGTTAGAACTACAACACCTGATTAAATTTCACCAACTCACCCTTGCCCACAACATCCTTTATAAACCTTCTAATACTCCAAGTTTATCTACCCTAATCACCCCTACACAAATCTGAAGTCCTTACGCTCATCTCAAAAACTACTAGTCCACACCACTAAACCTATCAACAGAGCTGGGGATTCCCTTTTCTCTAATTCTGTAGGTAAATCCTGGAATCTTCTCCCTTGTGACCTCTCCTCACTCACCTCATTATCTCTCTTTAAAAATAGACTTAAACTTCTCCTCAAAACTCACTGGCTATGCCCCTGTTCAAAACCAGACTAGTCATCTACCTCTACTAAGTTAACTAACCTATCCAGTGCTTACTAGCCTTTGCTACTTTTTTTCCCCATCTTATCATACTTTTCTTATCTACCCCCTTTCTTTTTTTTATATCCTCTTTTTCCTTTATCTTCTTAAGTAACTCCTTTGCTACATTACTACTCACCTAACTTCCTTTGTTTAACTATGACCTAACCTGATATGTCTCCATACATGAAACTTCACTGTTTTATGATTTTTTTCCTCAATAATATATTCTGTTACAAACTCTGTACTGTTAATTATTTAATACCATTGTCGATGAGTTTTATTTCCTTTTTAAGTTGCTATTTTTATTAGTATATTGATATATTTTTTTCTGTGTTGTTTGAACTTGTACTATTGTATTTAGACCATGTCTTGGAGCTTATCTCCCCAGGCCTCTACTGAAAAAGGACATGTATCCAGCTAGACTAGCCGGGTCAACAAATGTAAAATAAATAAATGAAATAAAATGTATATTTTATATAGATATGTATGTTGGGATTATCACTCTTGACTCTGCTGCATTGTCTGTACGTGATAACTATGGATGTATGTACATCTGCTATGGCTCTGTGATAGTGCACATACTGTGTGCTGTAGTGATCGTGGGTTATACATGTGTAGTGATCGGTTATTGTGTTGCTGGGTATTACACGGGCATTGGAAACAATGTTAGTGCAGCACCTTTGACTGGTCATATGCAGATCTCGGCAACAGTCAGCAGTGGTTATTACATTGGAGTGTGAGTATGGCTCATATCCGTCTGTAGTAACTGTCAGTTCTATGCACCTCAGGTTAACATTACAGACGCACGTTTATCCACAGGTTGTGGTACAGATCCCAGGACTGTATGTGTAGACATTGACAGGTGCAGGACTGAGTTGTGTTGGATGCATGGAGGGGTGTCCATGGCCAGTAATGGGGATCTCTACAGCCTGGCAGGTACGCTCTGTGACTGTCCCACAACCTCCTGTATATGGCTGACACATGCTGTACCTGTGTATATGCAGACACACACACTTACCACAAACAGCTACGGCTATCACATACACACACCCATTGCACCACCATTGGGCCATGCAGTAACCATTGTCCCTCACACACACACACACCTACGTGTACATTGGATGGCTCTATACACAGCTCTGGACATGTTAACACCACACCCTGTGCATATGATGTCACCTGTGCCACCACCTGTGATGTGTAACATTGATGCAGGATCTGACTAACCTGGTGCTATGCACACGGTGGCTTTATTCTACTGTATTGATGTTAGCATGCTGTTAACACACAGTGTGTTACTTCCAGGTGTACTTCAGCAGGCATGATGCATTGCAGCTATGACCATCACTGTAGCATAGTTTACAGCACTGTTACTTCTGATGATGTAGTCTCCATCCATGTGCCATTTCACTGATGTGTGTAGTATTGGCAGCATGTGTGTCTGTGTGTGCAGTACATGTGTGATGTGTGTAGTACACATGTATACATGCTTACAAACGCATACACGACATTACACAGGCTTCACCATTCGTACACTAGCTTACTCATTCTTACACACATGCACACAGGCTAACACGAGCGCACACATGCTTACTCGGGCTTACTGGCGCGCACAGGCGTGGACACACGTGGGCAGGTTTTCAGGTCACATCGGTGGTATCCATGGCGTACTCCGTCAGTCTCCTGACATTCCCTAGGATAGCTCATGACACGTCTCTTCCACTGAGTACTGACAGCACATATGTGACTCTGCTCCGGTGAGGTTACAGTGTTTTGTACATACACACTCATGTTGTCACCTATCTTCTACTCTAATAGTCCCCTTCCCTTAACCTACACTACACTGTAGAGGCTTGGCCCATATGGCATGACATGTTGTGATTCACTATCCTCAGCCTCACTTGCCTCACATTGCCTACAAATGCTTCGTTACATCTCTGACAGAGCGCTTCCACACATAAGTACTAGTACTCAGTAGCCATGTTGTCTCCAGCTTGCCATTCATCTGCATGGCATACTAACATCTAACTAAACCTGCATTTTGTATGTATATTATCCATATGTCTTGTTTTGCGTGTTCTCGTGGCACTGCACTATGCTTCCACACCAGGGATTGGGGGAGGACAACTACTGATTCATTGATATCCAATGGACAAAGCCGCCACTGGCCTTGGACTTGGACATTGGCATGCTTCTTCGACTGTATTCATACTGTATTTGCAGCTGTCATTGCTCCATTTAGCAGCGTGCATAACGTTAGTCGCATAACATCCGGGTACATTTCTGCACATAACTCTGCTCTTGCACGGACAGCTTACTGTTTCATGTATCATGTAATTACATAGGGTTACCACCTGTCCCACTTTTCGAGGGACAGTCCCTCTTTGGGCAGTTGTGTCCTGCAAAAAATGTGAGAAAAGTGGCAAATGTCCTGAGAGTTTAGGACACAATTATTTTCTATATTTTATGTCATAGTTGCATAAAACAGTTATTCTGTATCTGAAACACCTAAATGTTATAAGAAACAGAATAAGGAACTAAAATGCTACAAGAATAGACTTTTACTCAGGCAAAAAACTGAAGTTCTGTCCTTTGTACTGGCCATGGGTATGTTTTGCCCTGCAAAATCTGATGTTTGTAGCACAAATGTCCCACTTAGGGCATTTGGAAAGGTGGCAACCCTATTATTACATCATTTGCATAGCTTACACATACAAATAGAGTATGTTGCAAATCCCAACATTGTCCGTGCAATGTTTGTGTTACGGGCGGTCTTGCACACCCCTGCAGGTGTTTGTTGAATAGCCTGGCAGTCATCTTTCCTTGCTGTACTCTCACTCAATCCATACACGCCGGAGGCTTTATGTACCATGGCCTAGGCTTTGCTGTGTGCTATGTTTATTTGTGGTGTATGCATGGCTGTGGGTATGTCCCACTGTCATCATTGGTAAAGGTGACACCCTATAGGTACTTCCTGTAGACTGCTGTGTCATTTGACATGTCAGCACATACCTGCGGATGAACTTCCTACTTCAGCGCTTTTCCTACCTTCTGAGTTATCTTGCAGTCGATAATGCTGTTTCCTCAGACATGTATCTGTTTCAGATCATACCTATCAACCTCCTAGAGCAAAACATCTGTACAAAGCCCAACATGATGGTGGGTCATATAGGGGAAGATTATACATATTGCTCTTACAAACATAGATAGTTGACAGTATTATAGGTTTTGCATTAGTATGACCTTTCTGAGGAATTTGGGGTCCTAAACACATATGTTTATCATTATTTAATGATGTCAGTTCTCAGGTATTTGGCAGACAGGTACAGATTGTGAGAGGAACACACCACACATATGAGGCATACATCTGCACATTTGTACAGTTGCGAGGTATGTTTCTGATACTGGACATCAATTTCCTTACTCCAATACACACAATACATGGCACCATCACAGGCCAGTTACCTTTACATTCCTATTGCAGAACACACCCACCCACTGGGTTATATTCCTCACACAGGCCAACAGGTGCTTATCCACACTAATTATTACATCATGTACCTTATGTGTACACCGGTATTTGCGCTTTCCGTCAGTGGCAGAGCTCACGTACGAGTATGGGGGATTGGACACTGTATCGGTGACACTGCATGATACCCTGAGGGACACATGTCTTTTGAGTCCATTAACCTTCCACATTGACTTTCACAGGCCATACATTGTAATTCACATTTGTGGACAAACATGCTTATGACTTGTACATGTTTTGTCATTTGTCCTGACGTCTTTCTTCTCACCTGTCCACCTAGTATCACTAGTTCTGCACATTTCATTAGGATGGGTTACCTTCATACCTCTCACCTGTACACATTATGGGTATACGCCCTGGGGTTTGACCTATGATTCTGTTACATTTGTCATGATAATGTGCCTTTCTGGTAGATTGCTGGCAAGCCATGACGGACTGTGCGGTTAGGTAATCATGACTGATATTTCTATTTCATGATTTCTAACTCTCATAACATTCGTATTCCTGACTATGCAATTATTCTATCAACGGTCTGACTTTGTCTGAGGTATATTTAATATAGTCCCTATTTGTCTGTCGTGTACTATGCCTTAGACCAGCTGTCTTATTCTGACATTCTGGCAGGTATGGTTACCATCTTGGTCGTACGCTTGTCCATCCATGATAATCGCCTACATGACACTGATATCGGTCCCTACGTCTTCCCCCAATGGTTTACACAATATCCAGTAGATGGGTTGCACCTTTTTGGAGAATGTAGGTGTGTGCTATACCCACATAGGTATATTTATCACTCCCATGGGGTGTACCTAATAGATCTGTGCCAACCAACACCTTGGCCCAATTCTGCATACCCATGATTCCCATACCTGACACACCTCCACAGTACCCATTAGACATGTTTAATGTGAGCGATAATAAAGTGTGAGGACACTTCCGAGCACTCCCCACTCTGCGGATATCAGCTCGTATGTCATACATTCAATTGACCCATGTGTTATTACCCTTGCACCTGCTACTGTTGCATGTACACCTATATCATAGTTGCAGGTGTGACTTCTTTTGCATCAGTGATGGTTGGCACTTCGTACAGGATCAATTTTTGGGGTCCTGCAAAGGACACCTATATTCATGTTTAACGTGTAGAACTTGCAGGCCCTGTCACACTGGTACTTTCCGGGCAATGGTTTGGAAACCATTGGTGTATTCTCCTTTCATGCATGTCTGTCTGTCTATCCATATTAGCTATACCGTGACCTATTTATGTACGTGTTATATGTACAGGGACATATGTTTGTTGTGTATATATCTATTCATGTATTGTGTGTGTATAGATTTATATATGTACATATATACATATGTCTGTACATTCCTCATCTCGTAATTTGCTTTGGATTATGTCTGTGGATATATGTGTATATATATCTCCATATCATACCTTTCAACTGTACAGATTTCCACTGCATGTACAGCTGTTTGCCTCTTATCTTTGGTCCATTTTTCATAACCTTGTGTCTATCTGGCAAGTTAGTGGCATATCATTAAAGACTGACGTTTGTAAATAATGACAAACATTTCAGGTTACGACTTCATACCCTTCAGAGAATCCATGCTAGTGACACACCTGTTATTCTATCCACTTTCCATGTTTGTTAGGGCAATATCTGGGGATTTTTCCTATTTGTACCAGTTGTTGTCATGGCTTTGTCCGGTTTCATACTTTATGGGTTTAACAGGTATGAGCCATGTACATAGAACGTGGGGAAAACACCATTCATTTTCTATTCTGTGAGCAGATTACACACGCGCAGGCGCACTTGCATATTCTTATTGTGGGTTACATGTGTTTCATAGATAATTGTGCTTCCGTGAACTTTCATAATTCTGACCGTAACAGTTACATATTTGTATTCCAGTTTACGGACTACTGCGAAACACATGTTCACCTTTACATATTTAAATGTGTGTATTGCACGAATGCTTTCATTACACTTTTAAGTTATATGTGCAGTGGTCGTAGGTCAACTGGGACTGCATTCACATTGGCCGGATACCGGAACCACTATTCTACTGGTGTTCTCCCTCATTGATATGCATACCCATAGTACTTAGCTACATCAACATACGCCGCACCGCTTCAACTACGACATGCATCCATTCTCCTGCTGGGAAGAAGGCGGTACTACATATTGCACATTCCCTATTGCCTACTGCTGTGGACTCCGGCTGCATTGTTAATCACTCCGAGGATATGCAGAACACCAAGGCATATAGTCCAGCCACATACAGGTCTTTGATTGTCAGTGTGTTCATGTAGTGATCTGGGTTTAGGCTTGCCCACCTGGTGAACGGAACTTCCCTGGCCGAGGTCAAATGTCAGACGAAGCATATGGACAGGGATTATCTCCCTATTTTGATGTTTTACCTGTGTTTATAGACACAGGTGTTTGGGCACCTGTCAGCAGCTTATTCTGTTGGCATTACAAATTATGGATGGGGTTGTTATAGTCCATACTCCACGGTGAGGGGTGTTCCCATTCACATTTGACTATTACCTGTATACAGTCATACGGGGATTATTATTTTTGGACATGAAGTGACTACAGGTATGCAGTTGTACATTACACAAGTGTGAAGGGCTGTTCCTGTAAATATGTACGGACCATACCTCTCAACCTCTTAGAGCACCGAACCTGCACAAAACCTACACGATGGGGGAACAATTAGGGGCACATTTTAACAATTGCTCTTACAAGCTTAGAACGTTGATAGAATGCTAGGTTTTGCATTAGCATGACTTTTCTGCAGGTTGTGGAGTCTTATACTCAGGATATTTCTCATTATTTAGTGACGTCAATCCTCAGCTATTTACCACACTGGTGCAGATTGTCGGAGGCACACACCAACACTATGGGGCGAACCTGTGGTCATTCTTAGGGTTGCCACCTTTTCGACTGCCCAAAGTGGGACATGTTCTGTAGAGATGTCAGATTTTCCAGGACAAAACATACCTACAGCCCTGCATAGTACTGAACTTTAACCTTTTTTGTACATATAACAGCTTATTCTAGTAACATTTGAATTGCTTATGCTACTTCACATAACATTTTGAGGATTCATATATAAAATAACCATTTTATGCAACTATTAAAGTAAATTAGGAAATAAACTCTCAGGATATTTGCTGTCTTGACTTTTTTCACATGACACAACTGCCTACAGAGGGATTGTTACTCGCAAAATGGGACAGGTGGTGACCCTAGTCATTCTGCGAATATCCGGACAGTTGAGTGGTATGGCACGGACCTCTGTAATACGCTGTTGTGTTCTGGCATGGCAGTAGCTCAGCATTAAAGACTGCAGTCGGAACGTGCTGACAGACAGTTGGGTTTCAGACTTCATACTCCAGACATTAATGCCAATGTGCAAATTGTTATTCTATCAAATTCTATGTTTCTAAGAGATATGTTTACAGATTGTCCCTGATTTTGGACCTTTGTCTCACTTATATTCATGGCTCTGTCCAGATATCTTGCTTACACAGGTTGACAGGTATGGACAGTCATGACTGCACACAATCAGTGTCCCTCACACTTGATCAGGGTTGACCTGTTTACGTAGTGTCTTCCTCGCCCTCATGCCATTTTCCACTTTGCAAATGTGTGCATTATATTCTCCCTCCTATTCGTGTCTGGACACGTGTGTCACGGGAAGGTATTTTATCCTGGGTGGTAGGTTATGCATGCCCACTTAGGGCTGGACAGTGTCATGGACCTCCACTGCACGTTCTGACTTGTGTCCAGATATCTACTGGATTGGACATCATGTCGTCATACCCATTCTACTATTTACACAAGTTGGTCATCCCGTGAGGGATATCCCAAAAATTGGTCAAAACCAAAACAAGTTAGATAACGAAGATTTTTGTGGCTGCACGAAAATGTGCAGGGGGTTTTACCTGCAGGGGATACATGGTTTGCAATCCTGACACTGCCTAGGGTGACAATACCTACTACATATGCATAGGGGTCACTGTGTGTAGCTGTTTCTGCAACAAACCAGTGGACCAAGTACGGCTGGATTTGGTGGACGTTCTGGTATGGTGGCAGGTTGTTTGTTGTGGAGGGTATGCTGGGTAGGCTATTATGCATCCAGGTGTGTTGCGTTTGTTATGGCCAGTTCCATCAGGACCCATTTGTGGGTATGTGACGGTGCTGTATCTATACATTTGTCTCGCATATTTCCATATTCATATGTTTGTGGGATTGTGTTCCACACTATGGCCTGTCTGCTTGTTTTATAGCTGTTTCTACATGAGGTTGTGTTTCTTTCCACTTCACCCGCTGCCCCATCATACACCTCCGGTTCACCTTTTCTGCATACGACACAAGTATCGCCTTTGAGGAATTTACCATTAAACACACACCCCTCACACGCGAATTACTCACACCCCATAGAGCACTACTTTGGTTGTTGGCCCATGACACGGCCAGAGTTACACATTGACTATCCTACATGGTCGGGTACCTTTATGGTTATGTGGACTACCCTGCCATGTTTGCTTTCCACATGCTATACCTCATGCTCATAGGTACACGCCCTTACTTCACTTTCATTACTTGGTTGGTGTATCCGGGTACTACCCGTTCGACTGTGTCACATACACGTTTGGATTATACAGCTGACTTCCGGAGTTTGCCAGCCTGTTCTACTCATTGGTAAGATGGCACCTTTTCCTATGTCCAAGCTATTCCTTACACATGACCAACCATTGTGGACATTGCCTCCCCACAGTCAATGGTTGTGTTTCCACCTTTTCATTTGGCCACAGTGTGACATAGGGTACCACCTGTCCCACTTTGCGAGGGACAGTCCCTCATTGGGTAGTTGTGTCCTGACATGTAATTGTCAACATGGCAAATGTCCTGAGATTTTAGGACAAACATATTTCTTATATTTTATGTGATAGTTGCATTAAACAGTTAATTCTGTATCTAAAATACCTGACTGTTATGAGAAAGAGAATAAGCAACTAAAATGCTACAGGAATACACTTTTCTGTAGGCAAAACAGTTATGTTCTGTCCTTTGTACTGGCTGTGAGTATGTGTCAGCCTGTACAGTCTGATGTCTGCACCAAACATGTCCCACTTTGGCCATTTGTAAGGGTGGCAACCCTACTGTGACAGTTGCGGTGAACACAGCATATTTTACAGGCCAATACATACCCACGGTCAGTTCAGCAGATAGAACTTACAATTCTTGCCTATATCTAAGCTTATTCTTGTAGCATTTCGGTATATTATTCTGTTTGTTATGACATTTATGTATTATACATCCAGTGAAATATGTTTAATGCAACTATTGCATGACGTCTATGGAGGAATTATGTCCTATATTCTCTGGACATTTGACAGTTTTACATGTTTGTGTCAGGACACATCTGCCCACAGAGGGACTGTCGCTCGCAAAGTGGGACAGGTGGTAATCTTGGTCGACGGTACGGATCATACTGTTCCTTTTGGCCTACATGTGTCCGTGTTGTTATAGCTCATTTATATGCTCCTTCTGTTTTGTTTACATGTGTATGCTATTTCCTATCACATTTGGTATGTGAAATACGGACATACCTTTTGTATGTGACTATTACATGGCTTGTGGGATATGATTCAGACATACGGTTACTACCTATATCTACATTTCTCCTCGTGTATTTTGTTATGGACACATCTGCACAGCTATGTTCCCTCCCTCAAATTATAGGTCGGCTGGTGACCCTCTCCGTTGGACTGGACGTACCTACTGGCGGCGCGCTAACATCTGATATGTTTCACTTCCACATGGTATAGCTATCAACACTACGTTGGACTACAGGCACACGGTTTTCCTGTCATTTGTTCATGGGTAGGGACCCGTTATTCCCTACCGTGCATTTGTGTTTGACTCTTCATTTTCTGTTCGCAGGGACTCTGCTTTGCATACATTTCAGTCTCCATGGACACTGATAGGTATGATTACTATTGCTGGTGGAATATAATATTCAGCAGTTTAGGTTGCTCCTCGTAAGCCTACATTGACATGCCTCTCTGCGCAACTTCGATACGCCCCTTGCACTCATGCACGTTTCCTATGCATGTGGCTGTGGCGGCTGCATGCCTTCATTAATATGCATATGGTGCATCTACTCCACATCTACGCTGCACGGCCGGCGCAAGCCTTACGCCGGACTTGCACCGGGCTTCATGAATCCGGGGGACAATTTCCATTATTAACTCAAACTACTGTTGTATCTAGGTTATTTTTACATAAGATTTTTTTTTTCCCTGCTGGAATACAGAATATAAAATCCTAGGTATGTAATATGTTATATAGTTTTGTAATGTACCAGTTTCTATTGTAAATATCTTGTCTTGTCCTATTTGGCTGTAATTTGTGGAGCTTTTCTCCCCGGGCCTCCACTGAAAATGGATATATATCCAGCTGGACTAGCCCGGTCAACAAATGTAAAATAAAATAAATAAATAAATAAATGAAGGGACCTTCCCAGCTGCCTAAAATACTAACCATTACACAATATGAATTCTTCTGTCATTTAAAAGGGATCGAAAACATTACTTCCATATACTTCCTAACTGTGGAACCAGTGCAGAGTTACATAAACACCAGGCAGACTCATTGCATACCCTTTTCACTGATCTCACACTGATTCATGTATTGCTTCAAGATAATATAAGTTACTTATGTCTTTTAACTGTCAGTCCAGCACAAAATATAAACAGAATTTCTATTCACCTCTGTCTGATTACCTGACTTCATGAAATAGAGAAGATATATGTGAAATAAATGGAGTGATTCACAATCTGATTTGAATAACATTGAAAAATGATACAATGTAAACCGCTGATTGTATAAAGAAAACAGGTAATATACAATAAAGTTCTGCAATGTACCATACCATCCAATGACTCATGCAAAAAAGTTACAAACTGCATCCTGTGTATTGTAAATAATCTGCAGCATAATAAATGATTAATTTGAGTGTCTGACATGCATGACTTGTCATCAATGTGCTCAACATGTCACAAAAGAAAACAGATCATGTTTGTCTGTGCTTGCTATACTCAGCACAAGACATTAGTGTTTTGGTTACATGTAATATATATTGTTTAAGATGTTACAACTCCAAGGAAAGTCAGGCACTCACTGTAAAACCTTGTTGCAAACAACTTACATTAGTGCTGTTTTCCTTGAATTTCAGGGCATTTGCACACTGCCTTGTGGTTTATCAACAATGATAATATCAGCAAAAATACACAAGTCTTTCAAGTTGTGGTATTTGGAGTGTATTTTGAGTCACAATAATCTGTATAACATTCACAATATGGTATCTGAAATTATTTTGGCTAGCACAAAAATACATTTTATGAGCCCCTTGTGTGACTATTTGATTACCATCAAGATTTGCTTGTTATTCTTAATTTCTTTTAAAAGGAGGAAATATAATCAGCAATTTGTCTATCTGAAATAGCACATCCAAAAAGTATTCTTTCCTCATCTGAAATACATAATCTAGTTATCCACATTGACAACCATGCTGCCTGAATTTTGTTTTATTACCTTTCTATTTAAATCCACTTTGGAATTAATTGAAATTTTCTGGATTATATAATTCTGTAGAAAATATTCTTTCATTCTGTTTCTTACTCTGAACATTATTACAAGCGCTTACTCTTTAAAGAAATGAAATGCAGTAGTTAGATGCTCTTAGTAGTATTGCCCTTCCCATTTCTTACTTTATGTTTATGTTTGGTACATTCTGCATCGTTTGGCACAACACTACAATTAACAAGCGATCCATGCAGAGGTAACATCTTTTTAGAGGTGTCCTATTTTCTGTTTACACACTTATTGTACCTGTTGTATAGTTTGTACTTCTAAAAGACCTATACATGCAAAAATGTCATTCTGTTTGCTTCTTAATACCCAGTAACTCAGTATATCCCCTTCAGATCTAATTGACATAATCCACAATATAAGTAAAAAGTGTAGTACTTTATATACCATAGGTTTCTGCATTAATGTAGCTATGTTATGATAAAGGTTTGCTGAATTTCTGCTTTCCTATAGAACACCATCACAATATGGTACTGGATTTCAGAAAGCTACCCATGAAGCAGAACTTGAATGACTACATTAATTAAGGATCACTTAACCTTACAATGGTTTAGAACAACAGAAGATGAATGTTCCACAGGCTTTTAAAGGCAAAGGCATAATTGGCTGTGCAAAACTGGATGGCATATGCTTCAAGTATATCAATTCACAGATACTCCCAGATCCTGCTGTGTATAGGTTAGGGGGTAATGCTATTTTTACTTAACTGGCAGAAATGTGTTGAATTGTTGGAAAGTGTAGAATTTTAATAGGATATAAAAGGAATCATAATACTTTTATTTTGTAGCAGACAAAAATATCCATGAAAAGTTAGTTAAGAACAATGCAGTTGACACTATAAATGTATTATACAAATGCAGACATACATCTGCTCAGGCAGTTTAGAATCATAAGGGTAAAGCAGAATAAATAGCAAACAATTTATAGTGGATTGATGATGGAATACAAAGTCAACACAAACGACAAGCAAAACCAAACTAAAATATAAAAGATTACAACTTAAATGATTCAAGTTGTCAAAACCAAAACTGTATATCATATAACATCTGTTATAATGTATAATATAGTTTAGCCAAAAAAATATCAAAGTAAGACACTAACATATGACTGGGGTGATTTAGAAAATATTTATAAAGCTTTCTGTAACAGATGGATTATAAAGCTATTATTCAAGTAATTTGGCATATTCAGCAACTATCATACCATGTAACAAAATACACACAAAACATTATTTAAATATTATATGAGTCAAAACAGTAGAATAAAACAGCATTTTCAATTGTTGGGGTATCATTCTCAAGCTGCTTGACTTTCTTATTAATAGAGCGATTAGTCCATTTAACTAATGTTCCCTCCAACTACTGCTCTGAAAAAAAACCATATTTATTCCAAATTTTATTTAACATCCACTTATAATTACTTGACTGCTAGGAAAATACTGATCATTCACATGTATCCTCTTTACACAAGTTAGAGAAATGGACAAAATAAAAAAAGAAGAAATCAGTATAACTCATCTTTTAACTCCCCTATTTAGCTATGGTCCACATTTTTATTCTTGCCTATTATCACACTTTTATGAAGTAGTAAAGTTACTAGCCACTTTGACATTGTCATAGTGCCCTGGTTCAGGTGCATCTTGGTGACAGTTATTAACAGCTTCCCTTTTTATTTATTAGTTGCATTAATTTATTGACTGCATAATAGTCTGAATGTTAGCACACATCCAGGAAAAAGTAGATATCAAGTGCCTATTGGATATGTGTGAGATGGGAGTTTCAGATGTATGAATCAGAAGGGAAAATGGTCTTGTTTGTAGTTTAGGGTGAAGAATAAAGAGAGGGTGGAGTAGCGTGGATGAGGTGGATAAGTAAATAGAGAAACTGTGATGGGAAGGGTCAAACTTGTTAGGATGGCCATCTTTTCAGATGTAATACTGTAATGAGTGCAAATTATTAGTTCTCATTGTACTATCAAAATAAAGACTTGCTTCTGCAGAGTTGAGTCACCTTATTGATTTGCATCAAGTATTTTACATATAGAATCATAATATTCAACAACAATTACAGCAAATTCAAAAACACTACTCCTAATCATTAAATCTCAACTGTGTGTCCTTTTTTGCCCTTCAGTTTGGATGATCATTAAATCTCAGAATATTTGCCACTTATCCATGTTTTCCCCCAACAGGGCACAAGTGCCTAGATAGGGACTGTCCTATGACATGGTGGAAAGTGGTCATCCTAGAGGCTTGTCAATAAGAGAGAATAATTGAAGCAATTTGTGCAGAAGGTAACTAGAAATGAAGTTAATTTTTTTTTTTTAATGGCTTTGGAGTAGTGTTTAAATTTAAGAGTAAAATATAAATAAGTGGTTATGGGCGAGTGAGATCTTAGATGTCAGGTATTACATGAATGGTAATAGTAGTGATGTCAGCTTTCAGGGAGTTAGACACATATATATATATATATATAGAGAGAGAGAGAGAGAGAGAGAGAGAGAGAGAGAGAGAGAGAGAGAGAGAGAGAGAGAGAGAGAGAGAGAGAGAGAGAGAGAGAGGAGAGAGAGAGAGAGAGAGAGAGGAGAGAGAGAGAGAGACAGAGAGAGAGAGAGAGAGAGAGAGAGAGAGAGAGAGAGAGAGAGAGAGAGAGAGAGAGAGAGAGAGAGAGAGAGAGAGAGAGAGAGAGAGAGAGAGAGAGAGAGAGAGAGAGAGAGAGAGAGAGAGAGAGAGAGAGAGAGAGAGAGAGAGAGAGAGAGAGAGAGAGAGAGAGAGAGAGAGAGAGAGAGAGAGAGAGAGAGAGAGAGAGAGAGAGAGAGAGAGAGAGAGAGGAGAGAGAGAGAGAGAGAGAGAGAGAGAGAGAGAGAGAGAGAGAGAGAGAGAGAGACAGAGACAGAGAGAGAGAGAGAGAGAGAGAGAGACACAGAGAGAGAGAGAGAGAGAGAGAGAGATGGGGGGAGGGTGAGAAAACATCTGAACTACCGAAAGGAAGAAATCTGAATTATTGCCGTCTGCCTTCCTTTGCCCTCTAAATTTGTGTCATAGATGAATAAAGTAGAACACCACTTAGAGGGTCAGGCTTGGATATTTCTTGTTAAGTACATATTCCATGAGATAGAATTAAGAGTACAGAGAGTATACTTTGCTAGAAGATATTTAAGCCACGGACAAACCCACAATGCGCTGCATTGATTTATTCATCTGTTATTCATGCATAGCCAACTAGGTACCAGGGGTTTTCATCAGAAATGATCCCAGAGAACTGGTGAGTCTTTTGTAACTTGCTTTAACTCATTTAGTATTCAGATAGAGACCATATGATTGTAGCCAAGACTACAGGATAAAGCTGATTAGTAGCTTAAGCCTTAACTGTTTGTGCTGCATTGGATTTTGCCCTGTGGTCAAGGCTTATATGCAGATGGTATTTCTGCAATGCAAACATTGCAGAAAAGCACTTGCACAACCTGCCAGACTATTGCTTTTGTAGGAGTAAACTCCCCACACTGTGCAAGATCGCTCTATATCTATCCATCCATTCACAACCCCTTTTTCCCATTTTTGCACATGCAGTTGGGGTGTCACTTCTTCAGTGATAATCACCTATGGCCAAGGTTTACATGGCACCCTATAAAATTAGCATAACCAAGTATACATACATATATACAAATATTTCAAGCACAGGCATTAATGCCTTTCTAGCCTGCCAATATACCAAAACACTTGTCACCATAATAAGTGTCTAGGCTGTTTTTAAAAATATATAAACTAGTACCTGCTTTAATGTAATTTGGTAATCTGTTCCATGCATCAGCTGCTCTCTCAGAGAACCAATTAGTACACTTCTCATTCCTATATAATCTTCTGCATAGGTTATCTGATGATTCTCTAGTACTTTTGTTAACCCCAAACATTCCCAGAGGTATTGTCTCTAAATGCCCTATATACCTGAATAAGATCTCCTCTTAGATATCTATAACAGACACTGTACAAGTTCAGATATTTTAGTCTTTCATAATAGCTTAAATTTTCATATCCATGGATGCCCTTGAAATATCTCTGTTGTACTCTTTCCAGTTTACTCATGCTTGTTTTCTTATAAGGTTTCCATATTGTAATTCCATACTCAAGTTTGGGTCTAATGTAACTAATAAACAATGACTTCATCATTTCTGATATCCTAGACTTTCTAAATCTTTTTATACAACCTATAGTTCTATAACTATCATTAACCAACTGGTTGATATGATTAGAAAATCTCAAAGCTGGATCTACCCAGATACCCAGGTCCTTAAATGAATCTACAGTTTCAATCAGTGTGTGCTGTATTAAATATTCACCTTTGAATTTATGTCTTCCAAATCTCATATGCTTAGTTTTTGATGTATTTATCAGTATATTATTTTGATCAATTTAGTCAAGTTCTTTTTCAGAAGTGCCTTATCTGTAATACATGTAATCAGTTTACCCAATTTCAGGTCATCTGCATATAGACTATAGAATACCTCAAATGAATAAATTATTTCTGAAAGATACAGTCTAAACAAGTAAGGGCCTAGGAGAGAGCCCTGTAGGACACCCTGACTGTAACCAAGAATTTCACTTGTCCAATTAAGTATGAGATCATGTTGCTTGTATTTTATTTATTTAATGGTATTAAATGTTCAAGTCTAAGAAGTGCACATTTAAAACAATAACTGGTAATGAATATTAAAAAACAATCAATAAAAATCATTTAATTACTACAGTATACATAAAAAATAAATACATATATACATACATATATATATATATATATATATATATATATATATATATATATATAATTACCTAAATAATACCCCTTGGGGAAAAAAAGAATCATGCTTAGACTGCAACTACAGATCTTACATAGGTGTGCTTTTTAAAAATGTATCTTTTGAACATCTGTCATTACAAAACTGTCCATTGAAGAGCTAACCTATTCCATTTGTTCTGCCAACTTACACAGTAAACACAAATATGACTACATACTTCGTCCACCATCTAGAAATCTGTTCAGCCTGGATGAAGATGGAAATGCCAACAGAATATCCGCTGGGACTAGAAGACATTAGTAGTTAGTTAGTGCTATTAACCCCTGAAACTTTTTTTATTACAATTACTTGATCTCTGCTACTGACTGTCACCACACACTGCTATTTCATATATAGGACATGGCAAGGAGACACTTAATCCCCTATTAAGTAGACTGCAGTTTTCTACTCAACATCTCATAAAATGCTAATAATATCATATTGCCTTTACAGGCAAGTGCATGTCATTGTTCAAGATTTAAAACTGGTTGAGTATTTCAGATATTAAACAGGAGATTAGCAGTACGATTTCTACTAGTAAGCACATTGATAAAGTGCAAAACACCATTCATGCTTGCTAAATGATGTAATTTTACTAGGCATCTGCAGGTAGTACTGCCAGGTGTCTAAACATCAGACTACTAGATCAGATGTACAGGGTAACCCTATTTTGTGACAGACTTAATTACCCTCCTGTATTTCAGCTTTTATGTAAACACAAATTCAGTCTTGAACCCCAGTAAAATAATTTTATCCCAAGATCTGTTCATCTTCATATAAGTGACCTAAATCTTTTAGAGTACTACTTAAAATAATGGAATATTATTACACACCTTAACAATAGTGGAAGTTAGCAAAAAAGAGTTTGATTATTGATTTCAGAGTCACTTAGAAGACTGTAAATCATTAAATGCCACAGATTTATTCAGTTCAACACAGCTGCATAGCTCCACATGCTCTGATATCAAGAGATTTTAAATCAGGGGTTCAAGACAGCAAAACCATCACATTGTTATTCATATTTTCTCTATCCATCAATGCATTTGAACCTGTCCAAAGCACACTGCCCTGCTATTGTTAGCTTATTTCACTGTTTCCATTTACTTATACAGACGTCATAAGTGAGTCTTTCTCTCTTCTCCTTAGTCCCTGTACACCCAGCTAGACTACCTGACCACTCCCATGTAACCTCATAGTAACAAGGAATTACTTTTGGTGGTGGAAGAAAAAGGAAAACAAATTATTTCAAACACCCCAGGTAAAAATAAACTCTTTTGTTGGATATATTTCCTGTTTCCTCCTTTTTTATATTCTGTTATGAATGTTTTCCATCCCTTTCCTAACTTAAATCTATTTTAGATTTACAGAATTCCAACATCACATGTTTTTCATCATCAGTGGGACTAATTCACATTTAATTTATATTTAAGTTAAGCTTTTTCCCCCTTACAGAAATGCCATAAACTCCTTAGGAGAACAATTGTCTTGCAGTTTTTTCCTCTCCACTTTTCATTACATGCTACTGAGCATGATCACCTTTGCTGAGTATTTACAGTAGCATCAAATGGTCATAGCATCCTATATATGAATCAGTTCATCATGGGCAAATAATGACACTATACTACCAGTTAAATTTTCTTTTCAAATGCTTAATTGTACTTCACAATTCATAGCTCTCCATTTGTCATATTTTAGGAATGCTATATATACAAAGAGGACATAATACAGTAATTGCTGGTACCATCTGTGACAATGTGAGGTATTGTCAGCTATGCCAGAAGTAGGGCAGTGGATGTGTAACATATGCCAGCACAGCTAGCTGGAATTTTATAAAGAATTATATAACATTTGTATATCAAACTAATTTGTACAGACGCTTGTGTTGAAAAAATATATTTGTAAAGCTGCTTGTGTTAAAAAATGTACCAACAGTGTGCCTTGCTGGACAGAAAAAGAAATATCCATGTATTATTGTAACTGCTAAAATGTATATGTTTTAACAGATTATATTGGAAAAGACGACATTAATCTCAATCCACCTAACTTTGAAAATAGTTGGAAATTAAATTACCTGGCTTAGGAAATAAAGATTGTATCTTACAGTTCTCAATGCAGCCAGAGAAAAAAAGTCAGTACAAGGAAGCTTTCTGTATTGTCTTTGGGGTGAACTAATTGCTACTCTGGTAGGGTGGAGGTTTGAAATTGTTTTGACTTCCAGAAGCTGCAAAAGATTTGAGCAAAACTCTATGAGTGTGCATTATTGACACATATGCACTAAATCCTGGCAGTTTGTAGCAATGGGGGTAGCATTGGAACCAGAAGTTACATGACCAGATGTATGTAATTTCATTCTGTAATCTAGGACAAAAATGATGTTTAATACTAGATGAGACTGAAGTCTCATTGCAGTCTGTTTTTGGAACATGACAGCGAAGGGCCCATCATCTACTTCATCCTCCCTTGCTACAATAAGTAAACCAGTGGTACAGGAGTAGTACTTCTTTAGATCAGTCAGGAAAATATAGTGAGATTTGTTAAGCATTGTTTCCTGTGCATCTATCCATCTGTGTTATTTTAATATTTCCGTAATTGAAACTCTGGTGTTACTGTAAATAGATATTTGTATTTGTATGCTCCTTATTATTTATTATTATATGTATTTAAACTTTTCATTGTGGCTGGTCCTTTAGAGAATAGGTTCATAGGTGTTTACTAGGCTAATGAAAACAAAGACCTTTTTAAGCCTAGACATTCATCCCAAATCTCTGACAAGTTCTGATGCACTTGATAAATGTAAGCATGGGCCTGGGAGATAAACCATTTACAGGTTACCTCTGCCCATTAGACAGAGGTGCCAAACCAGGGATGAATTTCTGTTTTCCCATCCAATTGCCAAGTTGCACTTCAATTGTGTTAGGGAGGAACTCTGCTTCACATGGATGGGGAGCCTATTCCATATACGGGGTAGTCCCTGACATACATACCTATCTCTCCAGCAGGTCCTATTTATATCACAGGTAAGATCTAAGTCTTTAGAATGGGCAATTCTGGAACTATTTGTTTTGTGGATATAGAGGAGGTCCATCAGAGTGGGGTCTGACAATGTCCTGTATGCCAGGCAAAGATCTCCCCTCAAAAACCTGTAGGAGACAGAATGCAGAGATAGGACACTGAGTCGGTCTGCATAGGACATATTACTTATGCCCTGTATTCTTTTAGTGAGGAACTTCTGTGGGTGCTCCAGTTGTTGGATATGCTTGGTTTGGTATATACCAAAGGGGGCATTGTACTCAATGATAGGTCTATATTACGTTGTTGAACTCTTTAAAGTTCAAACATCATATGGTTGACACCATATGATCGAACTTTTAAAAGTTTGAATGTTTCAACGGAGATCTCCATACAGTGCGGAATGGGAAGATTTCCCTTAGTGGCACTGTAGTGCGATCTCTGAGTTGGTATATTTAAAGAGCGGAGGGTGTAGGGGGGCTTGCCCCCCTGCTTAAACTGTTCATGTAGGTTTTTTCTTTGGTTTATTTTTTTTATTACATTTTTGAACTTTTAAAATTTTGATCATATGGTGTCGACCATATGATGTTCGAAATTTTAAAAGTTTAATTATGTAATATAGACACATCTGATGAATGCCGAATACAGTGGAACAATGACTTCCATGGACTTAGATGCCATGCCTTTGTTTATAAGTTGCGCAACATAGAATGATTTCCTCACCACTGTAGACACATGATGATCAAAGGCTAGATTACTATATATGTGTGTCCCTAAGTCCCTGACTACTGGGTCAACTCTAAGGGGTGTGTTGTCAATAATGATAGTTACTAGGAATGGATGCCTTTGCAAAGGATACTATTATGCATTTCTTGGCATTTCATTTTAGTCCATGGCTCTGACACCAGTTGTTTGTCTGTGTCAGCCCCTCCTTGAGAACATTTGGGTCAGTGTGAGATTGAATGACAGCTCCTAATTTGCAATCATCTGTAAATTTAGTTAGCCAGAGACCACTGATATTGACCTTGACTTCTGAGAAGTAAATGCAAAAAGGGGGCAGTCCAAAGACTGATCCCTGAGGAACTCTACTAGTGACTGGCCTCTTTGTAGAGATAGACTCCCCAATTCTAACTTTTTGGGTCCTGTCTTTGAGCCAGTTGGCTATCCACCGGGTGGCATATGGGTTTGTACCTAACCTCTTGAGTTTGCCAACAATACCTGAGTGGGGTATTGTGTCAAATGCCTTGGCCAGGTCAAGGTAGGCAGTGTGAATGACTTTGCTTTCATCCATTGCTTTCGTGACCTTCTCAAAGTCCATCAGGTTGAGTAGGCATGATCTGCCCTTGAAGAAACCTAAATGGGCTGGGTCCAGTGTCAGGAGGTTTACTATATCTGTATTAATCATCTCCATTCTAGTTCTTTTCATGGCTTTACATATAAGACTAGTGAGACTTATGGGTCTGTAGTTTCCAGGGTCTGTAGATGGCCCACATTTGTGCAGAGGGATGATTGTTGCCTTTCTCCATTCATGAGGCATGAAGCCTGTTTGGAGGCTACAGTTAAAAAGTTATTCCAGAGGCCTTGATAGGTCATGTTTCATGCTATTAAGAATGTATCCTGGGATATTGTCTGGGCCCACTAATGCAGTGTTCTTTGTCTTAGAGAGAGCATTAAGGACCTGTTCCCTAGTGATAGTAGGGGGAGTCATATTTGATGATATTTCCTGAGGGAAGGTTGAGTGGGAGGGAGTGGTAAAGTTGGAGCTGAATTTCTCAGCTAGAAGGTTTGCTATATCTTCTGGCTCAGTATAGGTGGCTACATTTACAATGAGCTCTGCACATAATTGTGTATTTCCTTTGTGGTTGCAGACATAGCTAAAGAATGCTTTGTGGTTGTCCTTGGCCTGGGAGGCCAGACATACCTCAAATTTGGCTTTGGTAGACTTTATTTGTCTTCTGACTTGTTTGTTTAGTTTGATGAGAGTGCTTTAATCCTGCTGGGTGCTGCACCTCCTAATTTTTACCATGATTTTTTAATCTCTGAGAGTATTTATATATATAAGTTCTTGGACGGTACAGTGGTGCAGCAGTAGCATTGTCATCTCACAGCAAGAGGTTCTCTGGTTTGATTCTCAGCTGGGGTGGCTTCTGTGTGGAGTCTACATATCCTCCCTGCATTCATGTTGGTTTCCTCCAGATGCTCTAGTTTCCTCCCACATTAAAAAGACATGTGTCTGGAGCATTTCTCCCTGGGCCTCTGCTGAAAAGTGGCTTTGTTCCTAGTCAGACTTTCCCGATAAACAAAACATTAAATAAAATTAAAAACATAAATAAATATATATATATATATATATATATATATATATATATATATATATATATATATATATTCGGTGACAACTCCAGCTCCTGAAAGCCTTGCTGTTGGTCAGACTACTATTTGTATTAATACTGATTCCACTCAGTATAATTGGATACCCTTGCAAGATCCTTAGAATGGCTGGCTTTGGAGTGTCTGGTGGCAGTGTAACTACCTTATAGTTTGGGCAGAAGGGGGCATAGCTAGTAAATCTGCGCCAGCCATTCTGAGGTGTGTGTGTGTGTGTGTGTGTGTGTGTGTGTGTGTGTGTGTGTGTGTGTGTGTGTGTGTGTGTGTGTGTGTGTGTGCATGTGTGTGTGTGAAAATCAAATCTCAGAGAATGCGTCTGTCAGCTGCCTGGAGCAGGGACATAAAGCACTGGTTTCAAAGAGAGAGTGGTGGAGAACTTGGCTTGGACAGTGGGCTGAGGTCTCAACTCTATAGCTGTGCCAGTGGGCGACTTACTGGGGACCTGGAGGGAGACATATAGAGAAATACAGACCAAGAGATGAGTGAGTTACCTGTGTACTCTTAAGGAAAATTGTGCTAGATGGATAAAGCTGCATCTGGAAATACTGGGTGTGTCCATTTTTGTTGCAAGTGAACATCCCTCTCCAGTGCCCATGGTGAAGATGCAGGCTCCTGGATTACTTACCCAGAGTGGGGACATCACATCATTACTTCATCATTCTGTAAAGCAGCTTACAGTGTAATGAAAGTGATTTGCAGCCTAGAAAGAATTAAAAACATGTTTTTAACTTGTGCTTCATTTTATACTTGCGCATACATTTAAGCAGTGTTATTACAGAATGAAGGTGATTACAGAAAAATAGTGTGGAACCACATCCTGCCACTGCTAAAAAGATCATATTTTCACAAACTATTAATTTACAAGTCTATGTTTAACAACTATCAAGATAACAAGACTATATATTGTTACCATACTTATTCAATGGATGTAGTAAAATATCCTGTGAAATTCTGCCTTAGACAAGTCAGATGCAAGAATCACAATTTCTGGGAGAAATATTAATGCCCTCAGATATGCAGAATATACCAATCTAATGTTTGAAAGTGAGGAAGACTTGAAGACGTTGTTGATGAAGATTAAAGTGAAAAGTGGAAAGGTGGTTTGCAGCTCAGCATAAAAAAAATTTCAACTAACCCCAACATTTATTTGCAAATATATGGTCAAGAAGTGCAGACAGTGGCATATTTTATTTTCTTGGGCTCTAAAATCATGACAGATGGCAACTACAGTCATGAAATTAAAAGATACCTGCTTTTTGGAAAGAAAACTATGGCAAATCTGGACAAAAGTTTAGAGAGCAAGGAAATCACATTCTCAAGAAAATTCCTTTCAGTGAAAACTTTGGTCTTCTCAGAAGTAACATATATCTCTATTATTTGGACAATAACAAAGGCTTTGTACCAGAAATTTGATGCTTTTGAACTCTAGTTGGAGAACACATTTGATAATTCCATAGCCTGCATGTTTTAGGAAATAACTCCAAATTGTTCACTGGAAAGCCTGATTGTCAAACTAAAACTCAAATCCTTTGGCCACATAATATGAAGTCACGTTCACTAGAGAAGAGAGTAATGATGGGAAAGATCAAAGCCAAAGTAAGAATGGGGCACGACAGGCTAAGGTGGATGCTCAACATTTATAAGAACTTGCAGTTCTTGACAGATAGGCATGTCAAAGTCCTCGAAATCAATAAGAGTCATATCTGACTAAATTATTAACCAAAACAACAAATCTAAATGAATTAATATGTTTGTTTTAAGAGATAAGGGTGCCTTATTTTGCATTATGGTGGCCATAAGTGTTAGACCTGGTGGAAACAGATTTAAAATGAAATGGCTAAAGTATGACAAAATTCAGATTCCAGAAGAGTAGAGTCAGGGCAGTGTTTCTAATATATTATATATATATATATATATATATATATATATATATATATATATATATATATACAGGGTGTGCTACTCTGGGTTGACTGTGAATGACGCACCCTGCATATATGCATGTAATAAACTTCGGTGATGGGTGAGAAGTCCACAGTGTGGTCACAAACTCCACAGTGCAGCCACAAGCCAGTATACTGTAAGGATCCATGTTACCAAAATGAACCTGCTGTTTCACATCCATGCAATGCAATAAAATATACTGCAAGCCACTGGAAATGACAGCTTGCAGAACTGATGCACCCAAACATCATATCCCAGAAGTAGATTAAGTCAGAGAAATTTCACAAAATGGTACAATAAATAGCTAGTGTCTTTTGTACACTGCTATGCCCCTTTTAACCCCATGGTGTGGGGCTTAACCCACCCACACCCTCTTAATATTGTCATTTAACCATGGGGAAGTTAGCAGCTCAATAAACTTCACAGTTAGCAAATGCATCTCACACAAAGTCAAGTCAAGCTTCAGTCTGTGTGAATTTCAATTACACAATAGGGTTTGAAAGATTAATTTAAATTGCCATCTATTAAATGGCCATGCTCCCTGCTGTGAGAGTAATATTTAATGAGATGCAGTGGCATCTAGCATTATAAAGTGTCATTATGTATACCCAACATATACTGACATCCCTCACTGTTTATCTGACACAAAAGTCAGATGCTTTGCAGAATTCCTTTATCTCACACAGCTTGAGAAAAGTAACATATTTTACAAGACACTGTATAGTTTGTATGTGCTGTAACTAGGATAAGGGGAAGAGGCAATGGGAGAGAACAAAGACCATGTGCATTGGCAGTGCAGCTGTGAAAAAGTGAATGTGACATTGGACAACAGAGAACAGACAGTCAGAGGTTTATAGCCTGGCAGACCTATGGGAGTTTTAAATATACTGCCACAGTCCAAAATGCCAGTCACAGACAAGTTGGGTAGACATACGGAAATATATTAACTATTATGGAAAGATACTAGCTGACATGAAAGGATACACAACAACTGAGTGATGTAGCTAAAAACTTCTCATCTGCTTTTGTATCACAAAAACACATATCTAATGCAGTTACCAGCAAGCAACAGTGAATCCAGCAAAGACATCCAAAGCACAATCATATTAGCAATATAACATATATCCTATCACCCATTAAAGCATAAGAATTCTTTAAAAATTTCAGGAGTTTTCGTATCACGTAGACACCCTTTACAAATCTAACTGGTACGTAATGTCAAGTTACAGAGAGTTAGATGCAAAGAACATATGCAGGAGTGCAACATCAGTTATATTTTGTATTTGCAGTTTGATTAAATAATTAAGTCATATGCACAAATCATACTACCCAAGAAGGCTTGAGTGCTTCCTCATTTGCATACATTCCCTGATGTAGTACATAAACCTTCCTTCAGCATTTCTTATCGGGAAACATTATCACAAGCTCATGATAGTGCATTATCTTGACAGCAAAATGTTTTTTCCACCTACATTTTTTCTTTTAAAGACAAATAAAAGTCTCTATAAATATTGAAATTTCCTAAATAA
Organism: Protopterus annectens; assembly: GCF_019279795.1. Taxonomy (NCBI): domain Eukaryota; kingdom Metazoa; phylum Chordata; order Ceratodontiformes; family Protopteridae; genus Protopterus; species Protopterus annectens. The sequence goes on along the minus strand of NC_056725.1, from coordinate 1,099,273,028 downwards.
ACCAAAGCCATTTGTAAATACTAAATGGAAATTACTGCACATTCAAACATTATGCTAACTGCTTATTCCCAAACAATATTTATTTATTTAATTTTAACTAATAACACATAATGTGAGATTTCAAAATAAGCATGAGGTAGCACTGTTGAGGGCCTATATAATCCTGCTATCTTACCCTCCCTGTAAACACCTAGTCTGTCCTGGTATGATGTCATACGGACTGATGTAATATGCTGAAGACTATCTAATGCTTGTCCCACTTTGCAGCTATGTAAATTAATCTCATTACCAAATCTTGCTCTAACCTGAATCCCAGCAAATCCATCACATAACTGCCAAAGTTATTCAAAGGTGGTATTGCCTACAGCACCACCCGTATATTGGATGAGATAATGCAAGCATGACAAGTAAAAGTCTGTTATACATGCATTGTCACATCTGAAAGTATGCTGTAGGGAGATTGCCATGGGACTGTATGGTCCAAATTGCCAATACTGAATTGAGTCATCCCCTGTCTTTAGGGAATGACACACAAAATACAATGAACTCACATTTGAGCATTTCTCAAGCCTTTCTCCAAACCACTTACAGCCTGCAGTAGAGCTCCACCTGTAGGGCTATACTAGTGCTGCAGGTTACAGGTTTTCCACCATCTGTAATGCCTGCAGTACCAGAACAGGTAGAGCATGGCTTATAGCACAATACTTATTTATTTGAAGGGCCATGCCATTACTGAGATATCTTATATTGGTGTTAAATGCCAATCATGAATTTTTAAGTCTGACATGATCCCTCATTAGCTTATGCAGCTTCATAAATCCTAGCTTGTTGGTCTAGTGGTATGATTCTTGCTTTTGGTGTGTAGACCTCCCAGGTTTAAATTCCAGACAAGTCCAGAGTTTTATGTGGAAGATATTGCTGAGGAGCAAGATCTTCCTCTGTGAATGAACTGCTTCCTGAATTTAAGCTGGCTGTCTCACAGTCAAGACCCAGAAAGTTAAAATTGGGGAGTCTACCTCTACAAAGAGACCAGTCACAAGTAGAGTCCCTCAGTGATCAGCCCTGGGACTGCTCCTTTTTGGAATTTACTTCTCTGAAGTCAAGGTCAATATCAAAGGCCTAGGGGTGACTAAATCTGCAGTTGATTAGAAAACTAGGAGCAGTCACAGAATCCCCCACCAACATAAATGTTCTCAAGGAAGGGCTTTCACAGACAAAGTCAAATAATTTGTGTCAGAGCCATGGATTATAACTAAATGCCAAGAAATGATTAGTAGGATCCTTCAGGAAGTCATCATATTGATAACAACCCTAAGAGTCAACCCAGTAGTCAGGGACCTGGGGACACTCATAGACAGTAATCCAGCCTTTGACCATCACATGTCTACAGTAGTAAGGAAATCATTCTATGTTGTGCAATTTATAAACAAACTTATGGCATCTAGTCCAAAGAGGTCATCAGTCCACTGTATTTGGTATTCATCAGACCTATCAAGTACAATGCCCCCTTTGGTATGTACCTAACCAGGCACATCCAACAATTTAAATATCCATAGATGTCCCTCACTAAAAGAACACAGGACATATGTAACATGTCCTTTGCAGACCACCTCAAGGTCCTATCCCTGTATTCTGTCAGGTTTATATTGGATGATTGAACCTCCAAAAGTTTGACTGTCATATCGTTGACACCATATGATCGAATTTTTGAAAGTTCAAGCGTTTTAATGGAGATCTCCATACAGTGCAGAATTGGAGGATTTCCCTTTTCTGCACTGTAATGCAATCTCGGAGTTGGTATATTTAAAGAGTGGGGGGTGTGGGGGTACAGGGTGGCTTGCCCCCTGCTTAAAACATTCAGGTAGGTTATTTGTGTAGTTTATTTTTTTTAATTAGATTTTCGAACTTTTAAAAGTTCGATCATATGGTGTCGACCATATGACAGTCGAACATTTGAAAGTTCGATTATCTACTATAGACCCATTCTGTCTTCTATAGGCTGTTGAGGGGAGATTTATGCCTGACATACAAGGCATTGTCAGAACTCACCCTGATGGACCTCCTGCATATCTGCAAAACAAACAGCACCAGAATCACCCATTCTAAAGACCTAAACATTCCCAGTGATATAAATATGACCTGCTGGGAAGACAGGTATGTATCACAGAGACTACCCCTTCTCTGGAACAGGCTCCTCATCCATGTGAAGCAGAGTCCCTCCCTAACCCAATTCAAGTGTAATTTGGACAACTGGATAGGAAACAGGGACATTCTTCGCTGGTTTGGCACATATGTCTCCAATGGACACAGTCTTCAAATAATTCATCTTCTAAAGCCCTGCTTACACTCACCAAGGGTATGAGAACTTGCCAGAGATTTGGGATGCATGGCAAGGCTTGCAGAGGCCTTTGTGGTTGTTAGCTTATTACACACCTTCTAACCCCCTGAACCTATGGAACCCTTTTCTTAGAATTAGGTAAGTGTTCCAGTTTGGGGCAGCATGCTACCCCAACCCCGGGATTAATGAAGCTTGCGCCAGGCGCAGGCACAGCATAGGCAGAATAACACCAAAAATGGCCATCGAGCGATTCAGGTACGATCCAATACCACGTACACTACCGGCATACACTAGAACTGCGCAGCCCTTGGCATAGTTATGCTAATCACCCCATGCGCAGTGTCGCACCATGCAAATGAAGGCAGATAGTGATTCATGAAGTGGTGCAGGTGTAGCGTAAACCCACAGAAATGTAAACCAAAAAACACGGTTTACATTTTCCCATACAGAACATCGGAGCTATGGAAATGGACCAGACTCATGTATTACAAAGTTAACATATGCCAATGGCTAAATACACAGCCAATGGTATAAGAAAAGATGCACAACACCTAAAAAACAACATTTAATGTCATGTCCACAGTAACGCACAGTTCAACCGCAGGGCATGTGTGTGCAAACTGGAACATAAAGAAATTATATAAAAATGTCATAAAATCGCAATGTAATACAAATCAGGTTTACACCATAATACACAATGGTAGGCATGGAACACCACAACCAAGGTGCAGGGGTTGCTAAGGGCCTGCGACAGTGTTCGGCGCAGTAACTATGAATTAGTAGTCAATGCCATGCAAATAAGGCAGATAATACTGAATCGCAAATGTCCCGCTGGATGAAGGTTGTACCATACGGCGCAGCACTATAACACTAAGGAGTGGCTCAGAGGAGATACATGACATTAGCAGAGGGGTGTGCCACCGTAGCAGTAAGCACATTGGAGCAATGCAAATCTGGCCTGGCCATTGCTAAGCAAAGCTGCAGGACAGGGGTGGGGAGGAAGGTATAGAATCGTTTCGCTGAGAGCACACATGGTGCCCAAAAGCGCATGTGTACAGGGATGAAAATGTGCCCGAAATCCAGTAAGCGGATGCACGCGGCGCGAACAATAGCACAAACAGGAAGGTCAGGGGAAGAAAAGAAGGAAATGCTGAAGTAGGGTAATTGGAGTACTAATGAGCAATCAACACCAATCAACTCACGATGGCCAATCGACGGCAGCTGACAAGTTTGCTCGCAGAAACCTGCAAAACAGGATAGGGGAGGCATTGGAATGCAAAGAAAGGAGGGGAGGCATTGGATTGCAAAGATAGGAGATCTGTCATAGCAGAGCAAAGTAAACCGACAGTAGACCGGCAATAGCACACATTACGCAAGATACGCCAGGTCTAGGAAAGTACAAATGAAAGCAGGCTGCTGGATGCATGCCAGAAAATGGTAGGTGGAACGTGCAAAAATGTAAAGGGAAGGTCAAGAGGTAATCCATGGCAGCCAAATGTAATTCAACACCAAAGGCACCACAATAGTAGTTCCAGTAGTAAAACACATAAGATACCCTGTAGCTACGATCGTACATACACACCCTATGACATCATCGGTGTTCACAGCACAATAGTATAAAGTGTGAAAGCACCCTAGACACACCTGTGTATTCCCAAACACTGCACCATAGGTGTAAACACATGGGGAACTTTTAAAATGTACAAGTTGGGAGCTGCCATAGCTGTGATTCATCAGCATGTGTTAGAGACTGACGGTGTTGTGGAGGATGATGCTGACAACCACCGCAGGCCCCAGAGGAGGAGAAGAGTGTTCAGACCAAGGGTAACCTACCAGGGGCTACATGATCTGGAGATAGTAGAGCGTTACAGGGTGGACAGGGACATCTTACAGCAAATAGTGGAGCTGTGCCGGCCACGCCTGAGAACCAGAAACAACAGAGGGGAACCCATCCCAGTGGACACGAAGGTATGTGTAAGCAAGCGAATACTAGCCACAGGTAAGTTTCAAAGGCCAACTGGAGATAAAATGGGGATCTCACAGGCATCAGCAGCCAGGGTACTACACGAGTTCCTGGATGCCATGTTACCACATGCCAATGAGCATATATACTTCCCCCGAACTCAGGAGGAGTTGGCCAGCAATATGCGTCACTTCCACCATGTGGCACACTACCCGGAGGTACTGGGTGCGATAGACTGCACGCACATACAAATCAAGTCACCACCCGGTGAGCATGGTAGTTGCTACATAAACCACAAGGGATTCCACTCCATCAACAGCCAGGTCATGTGCAATGCCCATGGCATTATCATGGATGTGTGTGCTGGCAGCCCTGGAAGCTACCATGACTCCCATATCTGGCATGCCTCACAGCTGTATCAGGTATTTGTCAGGGGGGACATCCCACATGGCCACCTTGTGGGGGATGCTGGCTATGCACTGGAGCCGTGGATGATGACTCCCATCAGAAATGCACACACACCCATGCAAGAACGCCATAATGAGGCACACGCACAAACCAGAATCATCATAGAGCGTGTGTTCAGGATGCTGAAATCACGGTTCTGGTGCTTGGACACATCTGGTGGAGCCTTGCAGTACTCTCCAGGCATGTGTGCCCACATCATCATAGTATGTGCCATGCTACGTAATATGATCCTGCGGAAATAGCTGCAGCAGGGACAAAATGGTGAAGGCCCTCATAGCCCACCACAATTGCCAAGGCCATCACAGGCACAGAGGGATTCAGACCATGAACACACTGTGCCAGCCCCAGTAGGCAGACAGAGGCATGCCCAATATGCCTATGCCTTGTCAAAGAGGGAACGTAGAGCACATACTCTGACAGTGTAGGCCCCTACGGACTGACACACCTCTCCACCTGCACACACAGTAAAATGGATGGCACACAAACACGACCACCTGTAAATTGTAACGTATAGGTGGCCCACTGTGTGGATCCGACATAGGCAGCCCTCAAACATTGTACACACAACAGCTATTGGAACACAGAATGTCAACACCTGAACAGTACATGCGCCTATCAGCATATGGTGGTGCTGTGTGTATAGCTTCCCAGGTACATCGATAGGTACACGGCCGATTGTCAGAGGCCATACACCAAACGGGGAAAACAGTGTCCGCTGTCACCACAACATCGAGTAACCAACTGTCGCTTAGAGGAGCAGAGGCAATCGTGGCAGCACATGTGTGTAAGCACTGTTCTGCACACACTCACCACGGAGTCCATGCTGCGTTAATGAGGGGCTCCACATAATATAATCATGGATGTTGTGTCAAGGCATGGGGTGTACCCATGACAGGTATTCGTCACCCCAGCATGCTCCACCTACGGTCGTTTGAAGGTGTAGCACAGTATCTTGTGTGGCTCACTGTGATATACATACCCAATGCCGGAGCACATCCAGTAAACATCACATGGACATACCATTAACTGGACTCATCAATATGTAAACTAACTGAGTTACCCATGTGAGTGCAGTATGGAGTAACCACCGTAGTATACTCCACATACAAAATGACATACGTGTACAAATCCCAGATGGCCATGTGTTAAATGCAGTGACCATCGTGCATGTTCCCAGTCCCACGTCCTGCAAGGGATGTAACGTAATCCCGAAGGCACAAGTAATGAATGTCGGATGCAGGTCATCAGATCATGTTTAGCACACATTAGCGGGAATATGCATTGCCCACTGCTGGTAAGCAACATTTAAATATGACTATATGGATATGCGTGAAACAGGGATAAGCTTCTCCGAATATCACGCAGATCATGGTCAATGATGTCCAGAACAGGTGAAACCAGCATTATTCACCCCTGTACTAATAGCGCCTGCTCTGAAGGGTAAAACGACTACTGCCAGGTGTAGAACACGCAATCATGTATAGAATCACCTAACACTATTGCTAGCCAAGATGTACCTATGGTAGGGTTGCCACCTCTTCAAATGACCAATGTGGGACATACGTCAGGTGTCTGCAGGCCGACACATACACCCGGCCAGTACGAAAATCAGAACTTCACTGTTTTGCCTAGATAAAAGCTCATTCTTGTAATGTTTACTTACTTATTCTGTTTCTATAACATATAGGTGGTTCAGATACAGAATAACTGTTTTATGCAACTATTACATAAACTATAGAAAATAAGTATGTTCTAAAATCTCAGGACATTTGCCATGTTTACAAATATTTTGCAGGACACAACTGCCCAAAGAGGGACTTTCCCTCGCAGAGTGGGACAGCTGGTAACCCTAACCTACAGCAGGTGTGTAATGTGTCAGGTACAGCCACAAACGTGCGGAGTCCAGGAAACAGTATACACCAACAAGTACACAATGAAAGGTGTAGCTTGCCTGTCACCTTCCCCGTCAGAGATATATATTCCCAAAATCTCGAACCTCATATGGTCGAGACCAAAAGATCGAGTTTTGGAAACTCAAACTTCTAAAATGAAACCCCCCAAAAAAAAAAAGTCAAACATCGCTTTCGCCCCCCTGCACCCCCCATGTGGGGGGCTGTGCCCCCCCACCCCCCTACTTAAATATACCAACTCCGAGATCGCGCTACAGTGGGGAAAAGGGACATCTCCCATATCGCGCTGTATGCGGAAGCGCAAAACGGGAAATTTCCCACCTCCTGTCAACACCACAAAAAAGATAAAAACATTACGTACACACAGAGCGTACAAGAAGCCTTGCCTCTGTGTGCATGTAATGTTTTAAGGTAAGTAAAGTGTTATTTTTTACAACTTTACATATTCAATTTACTGAAATGTCGATCATATGGTCTCGACCATATGACATTTGAGATTTCAGTAATTCGATTATGTAAAGTGCTTCCATATATATATATATATATATATATATATATATATATATATATATATATATATATATGTGTGCGTGTGCGTGTACACATATATACATATATATAATACAGATAGAAAGGGTGATAGAGTGATATATGTTGATATATACAGATTCAGCGATATCTGTAAATATATATAGATAGGTCAACGACATTCATAACACCTTGGAGGTACAAATAAATAGGATACCACCAACTATGGAATGTGTAACATACTGACATGCGTAACCACGAGGCTGAAAGACCGAAAGAACACAGTACCGGAACAGTACAACTGCGAGTAATAGTATGATGATATGAATGGACATTTAGTTACCGTTGCCGGTGTTGCGGTCCACATAGGTACTGTGTTCAACTGTGTTTGTGAGTGCCGTAGTTTGCGTATGTGTGTGTTGAGGGTGCCGTGTCCGTCTCCGTGTGACTGTAATGTGTGTGTGTGTGTCCGCATCATGCGTCTGTTAGTGCCAACTCGGAGGTAGATCATTACGGTAGGTGTGGGTATAGCTAGCCGTAGGCATACAGTTACCACCTGTCTCACATTAGGAGGGACAGCCCCTCCCTGGGCAGGTGTGTCCTGACATAAAACATTACAAAGGGCAAATGTCCGAGATCGTAGGACATTAATATGTCCCATATATAATGTAATAGTTGCATTAAATAGTTATGCCTGTATGTAAGAAACATAAATGTTACATGCAATATGATAAGTAGCCAAAGTCCCACAACAATAGGTATGTATTGAGGATAAAAGTATGTGCTAGCCTGTGTACTGACCGTGGGCTATGTGTTGGCCTGTAAACACCGCTGTGTGTCCCGCAAGTGTCCAACAATGGCCATATGAAAAGGTGGCAACCAATGGCAAAGAGGTTCTGTTACCAACACAACCACAATGACTGCAAATATCTGGGACAGAAATACACGGGATAGCTGTCATTTAGACATATCCCTTTACATATCGCTGCAATTCCGGAGGTATGGAAGTATCAACCTCACCTGCATACTATATAGAAACCAATTAACAACGGTCCAATGTACAATCCCGTAACATAAGTCTACTAACTGATAGCTCTTTAATTAGGGACGGAGCACATACACATATATATGGAATATGTAGAAATGCAAGCCCCACAAACCTGTATATGCTACGTACACCCACCGACATCCCCCACACTAGCAACTATAGCAATACAGACTGTAATAACAGCACAAACATCCAGTCAGTCAATTACATCTGCAGAACCGTCAACATACCTTGTGAGAGACACAATTAAAGGCTCCATGCAAAATTGCAGCCGTTGTATAATGGAACAAATGGCGATGTTACAGGTTTTGTTTGCAATAGTCCGTTATCAGATGTTGGGATGACAGGTACACCCATATGTTGAACCACATACTCTAGCTGTCACACACAATCCACGGGGGACATGAATCCAAAGTATACTTGTCTCTATGCATAGCAGTTGCAATTACACATAACAAAACACAATACAGGCTGTCTCCCCGAAGGTAGGGCAAATGGGCAATACCCAAATGGAGAATTCAATTATACCCCACTGTTGCCGCGTAATTGGTGAATGGAGTAGCTGCACAGCTGATATGCAAGTAATTAGTCACTCAGGAACACCAATTGGTGGCAGGAAACCACATGTTACAGGTATCGACGTATATAAGGATGACTTGCCAGATATTCAAACCGTATGCTCATCCAAAATACCTGTTTAAGCAGTGTGAGAGAGATAGAGACAAAAGTGCGTAATTATAACAAGGTATGTAGAACACTCGGTATGTAAGTTTATGCATAGCATGTTTTGTATTAATTATTTACTGTATGTATAGCCTGGTTTGCATTAATTAAACGTGTCCGCAATGTATAAAGTGGGAAAAGGTACTTATGTAGTGATGTCTTGCTGAGCATACTTAAGCTTGTAGAAACTGTGCGTCCAGCAGTGGGCCACAAGGTACACATCACAGAAACCACAAGGGATGCTACATGAGGGCTTTAAACAGAACAATTCCATACAACCCGCCGTCAGTGGTAGGGTATGTCCAACAAGTACGTGCCATAGCAGAGGATAGTATATGTTGATATACTGTCACAGTAGGCATGTGTATGGGCATATAACGACAATGACATGTCTAAGGTGGTCCCGCTGCGCAAGTATACTTTGCATTATGGGATACTATGTAAAATATGTGCAATGTATAGTATTGTAGGTAGATATGTCAGATATTCTACACAGCATAACAGGCATATCATGCATACCAAAGGTATCGTCTATTGGCATGTACAATAACAGGATACATATGGCTTGTAGGCACGGGACATTGTAATAGCATGATAGCTAATCTAAATGGAAGGGCTACCAAGTAACCATGCACAAAGGACATGTAATAGCTTCACAGGTTCATAGTGGGGTACTATGCAGTCTGGCAAGTCTATGTGTAAGCACAACTACAGTGTTCACACCAGTGGCACCTCTCTAGGGTATTGTCCTGTGAACAGCAGAGCCATGTGTTACCTGCACCTCTGCTCAGTACAGCCACTGCAGTGATCCCTGGTGTACATGTGTCTCCCAACCACCAAGGGAGGTATCACATGAACAGTGCTACTGAGTGTCCCTGTGTGATGTACATAGGACTCATGTTCCAAAGCATGGTGAGTATCCGGTTTGGGAATGTAACCCTCAAGCACATCCCACTCATTGTTGCATGTGTGCACATATCCATGAGCATGTTGCTCACGGTGGCTTTTGCTTATGTCTCGTATGTGGAGTATATCCATTAATATTGTTGTGGACATGGGCCCTGTCTGTTCAGCAGAGGTCACCCCTGAGTATGTAGTATGCAAATGTGTACAGACGTGGTGTCCATAGTTCAGCCTCATACTTTAACTGTCGGAGCTCAATAAACATCATGGCGTGTTAATGTTGTGGTATGTAAAGCTGTAGCTGTTGTGTAAGGTACACCCTAAATGGGGTGGTGTACCCTTGAATGTGTGTAGAAGACTTGAGTTCAGAGGTACAATGGATGCCTATGTACCAGCTACACACCCAGTACAGATAAGTGTGGCCACGTAGAAGGATATCCACGCCACAGTGGCAATATGGTAACCACTGGAGTGGGTGCGACATACGTGTGTACTACAAACGTACAATGTGACATGTATGTAGGGGACTACTACCTATGTGATAGTCAGTGAGTGAATGGTGTAATGCAAAGGTGATGTTCATGCACATTGTGTCATGCAGCTTGAGGCCATGATATTCATATCAGGTATCTGTCACAGTGACACCTGTATGGATGGAATCAGTATCAGCTTGTGGATCAATCATGGCACTTTGTATGCAGGGGGTTGTAAAGCTAGACAGGGAAAGTCCCTCTGTGCTAGCCTGTACCTCAGGGAAGCATATACTGAACATGAGGGGCCCTATGACTGAGGACTGTGGTATGCCAAATGTAACTGAAATGCAGTAGGTACTATAGTATGCTACCCTCATTGTGTGTGTCCTGTCCATGAGCCACATTGCATAACATCCTGAGACATAGGGTACGATGTGCAGGTGGATGTGTATGTTGTCAATACCAGAATGGAGAATGGTGCTGAAAGGCAATGAGAGGACAATGTAGGATGTGTGGACTCCCGTACCATCATCAACTACCCTGGTAACTGTATGAAAGGAGTCCACCAGGTGTATGGGCCATGCTCTGGCCCTAACAAGTCCAACCCGGGTGGCATCAAAGGACCAGAGCCCAACAATGTCTCTGTGAATGACGTCCTTGATGATGTGCCCCATAGCCGTGCAGAACAGTCCAGTCAGGTGTGTAGGACTATAGTCCCACTCGTGCATTGTGGCGCCACCTGTGTGGAGTGTGATAAATGTTGCTGTGTGCCATTCAGGGGCCGCAATGTCTGATACAAGGCTATTACTGAATATGGTGGCCTAGTGGGGAGACATGTCGTTCAGAGGTTTGTGGACATCACAGCCTGGGACTTTGGAAGGTGACATGGGGCCAGTGTCCCAGGACATATAGAGTGCAGGTTAGTACTGTGTAGGTGTGACCGCAGGGACACCACAATGTTCCTGCATGGATTGTGGCCCTGTAGTGAGTGAGAGGGTGTAATGTTAGCATTGAATCCATCTGCCAGCATGTTACCAACATCACCTGGGTCTGTAATGTTCCTGAGTGACTGTTGATTGTGAGAGCAGATGTGGGTATTGCCATTGACTACTGACATACCACCATAATGCCTTGTGGTATACGCCGAAATTATAGTAATATTTTAAGTCTAACAACTATTTTAAGTATTTATTAGTAATAAAATAAATCAAGTTTTGATTTAAAGTATTATTAAATAAGTGAGACGTTTTGGTATAATATTTTATGTATTTTATGTATTTAACATATGTTTTTATTGTATGTCTATGTAGTACAATAAGTATATTAGACTAGAATGCTTTTTTAAATATATGTGTATAAAATTGCGTAGGGTTTATGTGATTGGTTAATTATTATGAGTTTAAGTATTTAAATGGTGTGTGAACCTAACAATGGATACTCTGATGATACCCCAGGTGTGTAGGGGTGAAAGTGCTAAGTATCATTGTCAAGTTATTTTGTTCCAAGTCTGCTTGCTGTTTACTTTGGAAAAAGGTTATTTCATTAAACAAGTCAACGTTTAACAGATCAGCCTTTTTGTTATACGCCGGAATGTGTCACAGTAATGTTTACGTAGCTAGTCTTGGAGTATGTGATGAGGGATCCCGTGGCCCTACCGAGGCTGACCAGTGAGCTACCCCACCCATGAAATTGTACACCACTGTGCAACAGCCTCCACCTGCTGTTTTACATTATGTCCATGGAACTTGACCACCAGAGTGGCGTCTGTTATCTGGTGTGCACCATCATGGCTCTGTGTGGAATAGCATGATCCATGCAGTCATGTACATGCTAATGAAGTGCACTGGGGTATGTTTCAGCATTTGTATGTGCATTGTCCATCTGCACGGGTGTCATGACGTTAACATCCGCTGTCATAAGACATCTGTAGTAGGTGTTGTAGTACTCATGTGTATGCCATGATGGGTGTGGTGCCGGGATGTGGCTAACAAGGTTGATTAGCATATGTTTGGAATCCACCAATGAGGGGATAACCCCAGGTGTGGAACACCAGTCACATGTTGGTAGTGTTCATGTCAAGGTTAATGTTGGTCTTGGAGGTGGTGTGTATTGGTTGATCCAGCCGAGTGGAGGTTATGACTCATGGATGTGTCGGTACATGAGTGGCTATCCCAGTCAAGTGTGGGGTAGTGTCAGTCACACATCAGTAGTAGCTGTCTGAGCCCTACTGTCCAGTACACCAACAAATGAGGTCTGGTAACCATGGGGTATGTTGTTGAATCTGTAGCTTCTTACAATGTGTATAGCAGTTCCGGACACAGTTAGTTGCACATGGAGCACCTCTGATGCATTGTGCTAAGTAACTAGCCAGGATGTGTGTACAACATAGTGGGATATGGGAACACCTCAGCTGTGGGTGTGCCGGTCCAGGTATGTGCCTGAAAGGTATGGTCTGTCTATAACCTGTCATTGCAGGTGTGCTCTGCAGAGTCTAGAGGCAGGTCCCAATCACTGCAGAGATATTGGAGTGGTGCATTATAAGGTGTGCCTTGCCTGCGTGCATCACAGAGGAAGATGCAAGCATTGTGTCACATGACCCCATGTCTTGCTTGCCAGTTCCCATTCTGCCAGTGACTGTTATTGGAAACTGTGCAAGACAGGCAGTATAGAAGCAGCAAGAGCCTTACATGTGATCTGTACTCCCAGGGCTGACAGGTGCAGGTCATCTGTGCCAAAGCATTTTGTTTGACCAGGTCAGTCAAAGCGGACAGATACCAGATGCCTGTGGAATGACAGCAGAAGCATAGGCAACTGTTGAAGTTACACAGTCAGTCATTGTACAGTGGTATCGGGTCCGGATGAATGCATAATGCTCCCCAGGACTTGGCCCACATCTTCAGGGCTACAAGACTGGTGAGCTATTGCATGTCCTTGCACACATAGTCTGTGAAGTGGCATCTCAGGGCAGTCACACTAACATGGAGAATGACAGTCACATTGTACCTGGTGAGGTGTGGCATGGGTGCATAGGCTATGTTGCAGAGCCAGTTATCCGGCAGCAAGATGTAAGCGACTATCGCCTTGTAGAGCCTGCTGTGTGGAACTGCAGTGTGACCACCTACAGAGTCACCTATGACTGGTGTGTTGTGTATGTTATAACACCCTATTGGTTACATGTGATGGGCACACATGGGTCTGTGGGCTATAAGTTGGTGATGTTGTGTTCCGTGATGGGGGCTGCCTCTGGTGCCTACACAGAGTATGGAGAGGTACTGCACAAGTTGTCCTCATATGTGTGGCCTGTGGTGGAGATCATGTGAGACTATGTGATGAGTGGGGTGTGTTGCGAATGTTACACATCCCCACATGACTGTCAGGTGCAGTCAGGGTTGGTGACAGCATTAACCCCAGCAGGGCTGCATAAGTGCATCCCCCACAGGCTGTAGTGTCGTATGTTGGGAGGTGAGCATTGAATGTGTACATGAGACAATTGCTGTATTGCCACATGTACAACATATCCATCATATAGACAGGCAATAGCACTGGTACGTGACAGTTGGACATGCCTGTATATACAACCATGTCTCACAGGATATGTGAGTTATGTGTGTACAACAGCTGTTGTACCATAAGCAAGCTGGAAATTTTAGGACAGCCAGTGTACCTGTGGGAAATGATGTGGAATGGGTGCTATATTAATCAGTAGCTCTTGACATGCTCACAAGTTCTGAACAAGTGCCTAGCATGACCATACAATACAGATAGGGTGTTGGATAATATCAACCCACAAGTGGTGACGACAGTCATAATGGGTGGCACCGGAATATAACCCTGCTGAGTATGGTGTTCATGTCCATGAACCATGATCACTGTAGATGTTAGCAGTACAGATGTACAAGACAGTACGGATGTTTGATTACAAATACCTTTGTATGTCACAGGAGTGTTCTACCAGTGGCCTGTTGACAGACTCACAACTACAAAAGGTGCCAGAGTGACATGTGCATATCACACCAGTGCCAGCTACAGTAGAACAGGGTTAATGTGTTGTACTCCACCCTCATTGTAGCCCATACCACACAGACAAATGTTAGGCATCTGTGTATGTAAGGATGTGAATGGCCATGACCTATGAGTAATAGTTGTGTCAGTGTTGTGAACAACATACAGAATGGTCTGTGTGGGTGAGGTGTGTGACATATGTGCACAATCTGATGGATGATATCAGCATTGTCACCGCTAGGTGAACATCCCTGTACCCATTAACTACCACCTAGGCTGTGGTCAACATTATGGACACTGTGTAAGGGATGGTGCTGTGCAGAACACCTCCCTGACTTGATGACGTCTCCAGGCCGCTTAGGTAGTCATACGAGGTACCCATGTCATGACAGGGTGCCATCCATGAGCACGGAGATCATTGGACAGGCATATACAGCACTGGGGTGACCAATATTGGATCACATATCACCTTTAAGGGGTAATGGCCATGCGTGGATGGGTGATACCAGCCTTCACAATCCTCACCTCCTCTATGCAGCATGCTGTCTACCTTGCATAAAGACATCTGCTACACCATGATGATGGACATGCTACATGTCCATATTCTGATCTGTAAGACATATGTCATGAACATCCACCATCCTAATACTAGGATCGCCACATGCTGGACAGATCCCTGTGCCATACATGTGACATACTCCTGCCAAACCATGCAACCCTGTCCATCAAAGCTGCACATGTTATCCCAGTCATACATGGTGTGATGGCCGCATGGTAGATGTAGTATCAACTGTCTGCATCAGTAATGTGGCACTGATGCACCTCGCGGTGGCATAATGGCTGTCTGTTACAGCTAGGAAACCTTGCCCGTACATGCTATGGTTGATAACCATCCCTGCGAATGACGTCCAACTAGCCATTGTCCCAGGTCTATCACATGTGCAACAGAGACAATCCGTGGCAGGATTTTGAACAGCTGTACAGTGCTGTGTAGATGTATATGGCAAAACACATGCATGTACAGGTTTCCATGCATATGTGTGCATTGTCACTGCTCAAGTCCATAAAGGCTGTGTCTGTGTTGATATGTGACATATACACAGCATCAAGGTCAACAGCATTACCGTGGACACATCCAGGCATGTGCAGATAGGTAAGAACACCAGTGCAGGCAAATAGACATGCCCAGATCAAGACAGCATTCACATGGAGCATGAACACTGTAATGAGGTGACACACATATATGGTGATGATATCCAATGCATAACGGGTGTTACATGTGTGTGACACAAACACGTCAGTCGTGTCAGTGTCATGATGATTTGCAAAGATAACTGTGCAGATGTACTAGATGTCATAGAAATGTATGTGCGGCAGTGTCTCTGTACATCTCTGAAACTGTGACCTGTCACCATCATTATGTCTTACAGGTAATGCCTCGTACATGCCTTCCAGCATACAGCCAACAGGAGGATGATGTCCTCATCCCGTACCTCCATGAGAACTATGAGGTGTTGTTCCACCATGTGCCACAGCATGCACAGCAGCGGGACGACCTGTGGCAGGATCTTCACAGGAGGGTGAATGATGTGGGTGGCCATAACCGCACCTACCAGCAGGTGCGCAGACACTGCACGGACTTGATACAACATGCAAAACAGCGTGCCACTGCAATCGCCAGGGAACAAGGTAGAACAGGTGGTGGGCCACCAACCCAGCCCCCACTCACACACACCGAGGAGCTACTGGCCAATCTGGGGACACCCTCAGAACAGCATCCACAAACACTAGCTGCCATCGTGGAGGTGGGTGTCTCCCAACCAATGAACCTGGAGTTGCCTGGTAAGTCAGTACTGCACATATGGCTATTATATCCCATTTAGTTGCATGTGTCACTGTACATTATGTAAAGTAATAACATATGCAAGGTATGTGGACACACATGCTGCATACTACAGTATGCTACCCTGTGTATGCACACATGTGCATACTATATGGTATTATACAGGCGAATGTGTTAACGTGCATAGTGCACCCTGTGGCTGTCATACACTCATGGATAATGTTCATACTGCTGTGTCACCCCTATACAGGTACTTCTGGTGTGCCGCACAGACATGAGTCCGTTGCAGGTGAGACTGTCATCAGTATCAAGCATGTTAAAGCATAGAACTATTTGCCATGTGGCCAGTTAACACTTCCACACTTGATGTTTGTTCCAGTCACGATATACAGGTCGCATCACCCATCATTCACACAGGCCACCCATGTGCAATATATACAAACGAAATGATACACCAACTTGAAACCACAGTATTTGTCATTGCTACATGTGTGGTCAGCTGTGCATACAACAGTGGAGGTGTTCTACAATGGAGGCATATGTAGTATGCATTGGAACAAAATGTGTGGTACACAAACAGTACCACACAGTGAGCTGTGATATGGGCAGCCCACAGGTGTCACCATTGTGTTATATGCCCCTGCATTGGGTGCACACATTGTGATGTGCCATCTGACATGTCCCAGACACATAGTGTTCTGGCTGCAATATTGTCACACTATCCCATGACCCATACCCCACATAGCAAACATACAACCCGTTGTCTGCATAGCCCTGTGGATGGTGACATATCTGACATCTATGGGTGTATGTCATATGGGACAACACAGACATGTGAGATAGATGACCATCACACACATTTGGCCAACACATGTGCACACATGGCCATGGGGGATGGCCAAAGACACGTAGCCACACAGTAGATGTGATGTGTATACACCCTGTTGCACATTGTCTACACATGGTCCAATTATAGCCTTAGTTGACTGATTATACAGTTGATGTGGTACACTGGACATCCTAAAAGCCTGTGCACAGCTAGTGAAGGTGTCACTGAAGTCTACCATATAAGACCTGTTGAACATCACGACTGTGTCATAGCATGACAGTAGTCACATGTACAGCTTCCACAGACATTGACACCACATCAAGCCACAGATACTGTACATTTCCCTTGCTGCTATAGGACATCACCGTTAGCTGTGCACCTCGTGTATGTGGTACATCAATGTCATGTGGGAAATGGTGAATTGACATGTCCGCTATGTGTGGATATGGTTGCCAGGCAGCTAAGACCCTGTAGTTGTTGTGCAGGGGTGTCATCTGTAGGTCCTCCAGTGACCTGTCACTTGACACAGCATGGTTTGGTGTGTATACACCTCAGCATCGTGGGTCACAATCCACAGTTATATCATGGGTATGCATGCAGTTATGGCTATGCAATGTGTACATATTATGCAATGGCACAGTGTCTGTACTTCACACTGAATAGCAATGTAGACAGCTCACACTACCCTCCCATGCTCATGCGCATTTGCTAAACATGCATTCTATCTGTAGGGCATACAGACAACACCGCAATGTGATGCCCATTACGATGCTGTACATGTGTCAGGACACCATTGTGTCAGACATGTATGCATGTTAATGCACACGTCAGCAGATTACATGTCAAGGTCACGTCAGCCATGTGTACTGTTATCCTGTTCTGGTCCATATGGTGTATCACGGGGACGCATGCATACTACCATGATTGTGTGAACTGCATGGCTACTGATATGACACCTGCTTGCTGTAGTGTGCACCCCAGGGAGGTATGCTTACTAACACTATTAATGTCTGAGCTGCATGCCCTCTGCTGTACCACAGGCATGCTGCATGCCATCTTTCAAATCACATGCATGGTGTGTGTGTGTGTGTGTGTGTGTGTGTGTGTGTGTGTGTGTGTGTGTGTGTGTGTGTGTGTGTGTGTGTGTGTGTGTGTGTGTGTGTGTGTGTCTGTATGTGTGTGTGTGTGTGTCTGTGTGTGTGTGTCTGTGTGTGTCTGTGTGTGTGTATGTCTGTGTGTGTGTCTGTGTGTGTGTGTGTGTGTGTGTCTGTGTGTGTGTCTATTGTAATTTAGAGTCTTTCTTTGCATTCACAGGTGATGTAGGTGCGTTACCCTCCTGCGGTCCATCTGATGTTAGTGTCCCCACAGATACTAGCAGTGATGAAAATATGCATGAGGTACAGGCAGGGTTGCCAGGGGCTGAATCTGTGCCAATGGTTGCCATCCCAGCTATGTCCCCCTCTTCCCCGCACACAGTTCTGCTGCTAACACATACCACATCACCAGTGGCCATAGAGGAAGGACAGTCAGCATCTGTTAGTGCAGAACAGGAACGTGTGGTGGCTACAGAAGGTGTGTCTACACACCATGGTGTCAGTGTAATGACTGCAGATGTGCCACACAGGCATGTGGCCGGTGCTGCTCATAGGAGGACCTCTGGCAGACATGCACCTGCAGGACAGAGCACATCAGCTGGTATCACCAGACGCATGTTCTAGACTGTAATGGCGGCACAGGCACGTGCTGAATGGCAGAACAGAGAAGGGCAGAGGCTGCAGAGGGCTGCTATCCATACCCTAAATTAAAACATCCAGGCATTGGCAAATGCTCAACAGCAGATTGCTGATGTTCTGGACAGGCGATTGGGTGACATGGTCTGAATCCTTGACCGCGGCATGGCAATCCGCGAGTGTGAGCTGTCTGCGCTGGAACATCTGGTAGGAGTGAGGTATAGGCCATGTGGACGTAGGCCAGCTACACTACCTAGTGCAGGTCAACGTGAGCATGCCGCCTCACATGCCCGCTCCCATAGTGCTGGTAGCAGTAGCAGTGCATCTGGTGCTGCGCTGTCCACACCAGGACACAGTAGGCCACGTGGACATGGCCCTGGACATTCCCAGTGGGGACACAGTTCCAGTGGACATGTGTCGTCAGACAGTAGCCAATCTGTACCTCCGCCTGGTAGTGCCCGTGCAACCCCTAGCAGGCACAGGTCACGTGGCCGTGGCTGGACACAGTGAGCTGTACAACCTGATCTGTACAATCTGGAGCTGTCAATAATACCCTGTGTTGGCCTCACAAAAGGCAGAACTGTGTGCACACATACACGCACACAGCAAAGAAATCTGTAGGGCACCACAACACCCACATGCATACTGAACAGACATGTCCAATCATATCACTGGCCCTTACGCACACACATGATGTCATCCATTGGTGCAGCCTATGCCCCTGGCAAACATTATCACCCTGTGCATATGATGAAGCCTGTGCCGCATCCCTGTCATCCACACCATCGGTGCAGGGACATGCTCAAATGGTCTGATGAACAGGGTGAACAGAATAGTGAGAAGTGTATATTACATTAGTTGTGTAAGAATAGTGAGAGAAGTGTAAATTACATTAGTTGTGTGAGAATAGTGAGAGACGTGTATATTACATTAGTTGTGTACTGCTGACACGCACCAGACATACCATGTAGTACAGGTTTAGCATGCATTGTTATATGTTCACAGTATGTGTCTTGGTAACAACAGTAACAGCATGTTGGTAATGATGCCCTGGTTCCCTCCTTATGGTCTACTTGCATGTGCCTACAGGTAGTACTGTTTGCAGTCTCTGATGTGTAACTGTGGAGTACTCACAGGCACATATGGCAATATCAGCATGCTATACATAGCCTCAGCCTGACTGTTGGAAAGTCTAACATACCACAGATGTCCACACATATACTGATCCAGAAGCATGTGGGCAGTTTAATAGGCTACAGCAGCTAGAGACGTGACATCCATACCAGGTCACATCACAGGTATGTTGACATGGTGCAGGGGTTGTACACAGCGGTCTGGCCAATGATAATGTTAGAGGCCACTTGATAGCATGAGGCCTCACTGTGTAGCAGTAATACCCTGTCACATTACAGGAACATGCTCACACTCACGGGGTCATCAATACTATAATGCACACCCCATAGTGTTGAGGTGAGGACCCTTGCCTATGTGGTCATCACCCTCACAGTACTGTGCACCCACATGATGCGACACAGAGAAAGAACATGTACAGGTAGCCAGTGCGGCTGAGACCGATGGCATCAACAGGGTAGTGGACTGCATCACCATGAGGGGTTAGGGATCCTGTGTGTTCTGTATGGTAGCATACACCCTCACTCCATGCACCAGACAGCCATACATACCTACATACACACACACACTGTGGAAACCACAAATGTCGTACACATATGCATAGCTGATGTGTGTGATACACACACCACACCTGCCTACGTCATGCTTTCCACACTGCAGTATGTACAGATCTCTACAACAGTGTACAGGGGTGTGTAACAATTGGGATGTATTCCCCACCATATGTGGCATATATGGTCACACAAGCAAACACACATGGCAGTACTGTGAATGATACACCTGCTATATGATGATACATCTGACAGACATGCAGCAGTATTGGCCACATTATGTGTACCAAGACTACCTTCGGCAATTGTGCTGTTATATGCACATGGGAGGATGTAAGTGTTACAGGTGTCAAGTGACGTACTGTTGGTAACACCTGACCGCTGTGTAGGTTTTATGTCTCCACCGTCAAGTAACGGTAACATAGTGTACTGTTTACACATGTAATGGTAGGATGGCATATCCATACCTGCTGTACATCCTACCGTACTGTCAGTATGTCACCATATACAGGTGTCAATGATGGAGTTGCATTGCAACTGCATGTTGTAGTTAGGCACAGATGAGTTACTTACATCAGCTACTGCACATGCATGGTAGCTGCATGCACACTACAGATTGTACATGTGTGTTGGTCCTACATGCCTGTCATGTAGCCATGTTTGCATGCATTGCAATTGGTGGACATGTGTGTTGACATACATAACACACAGACTGTTGTATGATATGATGAGTGTCATGGGTAACTAGTACAGAAGTAATGTGTCCTCAGTCAACATTGCTACCTCATGTACTGTTAGCATTCAACGGCCATGGATCCACTTTCCATTTGCGTGGGTAATGATTGCTGTAGCCACTTGTCTGCATGGAGGACAGTAAAAGCTATGCTATGTACATATGTGTTGTGTGTGTGGTCCATGCGCATATCCACTGCAATTACATGTATGACATAGCCAAACATGTGTGTTTGTTGGTGTACAGCGACAGTCATCTGTCACAGCTGTGTAAGACCCAGGGCCCCTGGTATGTGTAGAGCAGACCTGGTTATGTAAAGTGGTATCATTGCAATGCATAACACATGATGGAACCCTGTCGGTACATGTGTAGTCTGCACAGTTGCTGTAGACCTATGTACAGTCCACTGGTCATGAGTCACACGGTGTTGTGTTAATGTATAGCTGTGTATTGCTGGTCCAATTACATGGTGATGTCTGAGGGCTACATTGTAGATTGTGGTGTGTACCTCTGTGATCTGCACCTGAGACATCTGTGATAGCTCCTGAGAGTGTACTGGTCAATACATGTGAGTGGCCTTCATGTACGTGGGGACAGTAATACCATACTGTGCCCTTCCGTGTTTAGAATCCGTGTGCGTGCAAGATGGCCCTTTGCAACTGCTGTGTGAGCATGCCCAGTACGCCGTTGTGTAGATGGACACACAGTACTTTCCAAACTGTGCCCTTCCGTGTTTAGAATCCGTGTGCATGCAAGGTGGCCCTTTGCAACTGCTAAGTGTGTGAGCATGCCCAGTACGCCAGTGTGTAGATGGACACACAGTACATTCCAAACAGACGTGTGATACTAAGCATGTGGGCATGGCCATTGACATCCTGTATAGCGAAGGTGGTCATTCAGGCAACAGATGTCCATTTTCAATGTAATGATGGATGCCTACATTTAACACACTGGTTGTTGTCTTGAAGGGTGTACTGTCTGTGGCGCGTCCCATATCTATGTAGTGTTGTAGTGCTCCGTAGATATTTAGTTGCCCCGATCACACCACTGCCGTGTGTTTGTCTACGTCTACCTTGGGCCAGTAATATGCTTTCAGACTGCTCACTCTCTATACATTCCCTATCAGCATCCTTGCCTTTGCGGATGATGTCACCCACCTAGAAGTATGCCACTGGGAATGCTGTGTTCAGTAATCTCGGTAGCGCGTTCTGTAAATGCATAATGCTGTAGTGTGCTAAGGTAGTTAGTTGTATGTTCAACTCCCAGCCCTGCCAAGTGTGTGTATGTGTTTCCAGCTGCCTGGGGACACAGTAATGCTTTTAGATGCCTCACACCACATACATTCCCTATCGGCGTCTTTGCCTTTGCGGATGATGTCACCCACCTAGAAGTATGCCTCTGGGAGTGCTGTGTTCAGTAATCATGGTAGCGCATTCTGTAAATGCGTAATGCTGTAGTGTGATAAGGTAGTTAGGTGCATGTTCAACTCCCAGCCCTGCCAAGTGTGTGTGTGTGTGTGTGTGTGTGTGTGTGTGTGTGTGTGTGTGTGTGTGTGTGTTTCCAGCTGCCTGGTGACACAGTAATGCTTTTAGATGCCTAACACCACATACATTCCCTATCGGCATCTTTGCCTTTGTGGATGATGTCACCCACCTAGAAGTATGCCTCTGGGAGTGCTGTGCTCAGTAATCTCGGTAGCGCATTCTGTAAATGCATAATGCTGTAGTGTGATAAGGTAGATAGGTGTATGTTCAACTCCCAGCCCTGCCAAGTGTGTGTGTGTGTCTGTCTGTTTCCAGCTGCCTGGGGACACAATAATGCTTTTAGATGCCTCACACCACATACATTCCCTATCGGCGTCTTTGCCTTTGCGGATGATGTCACCCACCTAGAAGTATGCCGCTGGGAGTGCTGTGTTCAGTAATCTTGGTAGCGCATTTTGTAAATGCGTAATGCTGTAGTGTGATAAGGTAGTTAGGTGTATGTTCAACTCCCAGCCCTGCCAAGTGTGTGTGTGTGTGTGTGTGTGTGTTTCCAGCTGCCTGGAGACACAGTAATGCTTTTAGATGCCTCACACCACATACATTCCCTATCTGTGTCTTTGCCTTTGCGGGTTATGTCACCCACCTAGAAGTATGCCTCTGGGAGTGCTGTGTTCAGTAATCTCGGTAGCGTGTTCTGTAAATGCGTAATGCTGTAGTGTGATAAGGTAGTTAGGTGCATGTTCGACTCCCAGCCCTGCCAAGTGTGTGTGTGTGTGTGTATGTGTGTGTTTCCAGCTGCCTGGAGACACAGTAATGCTTTTAGATGCCTCACACCACATACATTCCCTATCGGCGTCTTTGCCTTTGCGGATGATGTCACCCACCTAGAAGTATGCCTCTGGGAGTGCTGTGTTCAGTAATCTGCGTAGCGCGTTCTGTAAATGCGTAATGCTGTAGTGTGATAAGGTAGTTAGGTGCATGTTCGACTCCCAGCCCTGCCAAGTGTGTGTGTGTGTGTGTTTCCAGCTGCCTGGGGGACATAGTAATGCTTTTAGATGCCTCACACCACATACATTCCCTATCGGCATCTTTGCCTTTGCGGATGATGTCACCCACCACGAAGTATGCCTCTGGGAGTGCTGTGTTCAGTAATCTCGGTAGCGCGTTCTGTAAATGCGTAATGCTGTAGTGTGATAAGGTAGTTAGGTCTGTGTTCGAATTCCAATCCTGCCACGTGTGTGTGGGTGTTTCCCGCTGCATGACAACAGTACATTGCTTTTACACTATTCACTCTCCATAGAATCCGTACGGCTTCTTTGCCTTTGATGCTGATGTCAGCAAGCTAGACGTATGCCTGTGTGACTGTTGTGATCTGGTAATCATGGTAGCATGTTCTGTACATGCGTAATGCTGTAGTTTGATAAGGTAGTTAGGTCTGTGTTCTAATCCCAACCCTGCCAAGTGTGTGTGTGTAGATATATATATATATATATATATATATATATATATATATATATATATATATATATATGTAATATGTATGTGGATATTAGCACTACTGAATGTGCTGCATTATCTGTACGTGATCACCTTGGATGTATCTAAATCTGCTATGGCTCTGTGATAGTGCACATACGGTGTGCTGTAGTGATCCTGGGTTATAGTTGTGTAGTGACCAGTTATTTTGTTGCTGGGTATTACAAGGGACATTGAAAACAATGATAGTACAGCACCTTTAAATGGTCGTGTGCACATCTCAGCAACAGTCAGCAGTGGTTATTACTTTGGAGGATGAGTATGGCTCATATAACTATGTATTAAATGACAATACTATGCAAATCAGGTTAACATTACTGACTCCCGTTTATCCACACGTTGTGATACAGATCCCAAGTATGTATGTGTATACATTTCCAGGTGCAGGACTGGAATATTGTTGAATGCATGGAGGGGTGTCCATGGCCAGAAATGGCAATCTGTACAGCCTGGCAGGTACAGTCTGTGACTGGCCCACAACCTCCTGTATATGGCTGACACTTGCTGAAACTGCATACATGCAGACACACACATAAAACAAACAGCTAGGGATAACACATACACACACACATTGCATCAACATTGGGCCATGCAAAAACTGTTGTCCCTCACACACACACAAATACATATATGTTGATTGGATGGCTCAATGACAGGCTCTGGAAAAGAAACAACATACCCTGTGCATATGATGACACCTGTGCCACCTCTTGTAATGTGTAACATTGATGCAGGAACAGAGTAACATGGTGCTGATGCACAGGGTGGCTTCATAGCACTGTAATAATGTTAAAATGTTGTTAACACAAAGTGTGATTTCCTTCTAGGTGTATGTAAGCAGGCATGATGCATTCCAGCTATGATCATCAATGTAGTATAGTGTACAGCACTGTTAATTCTGAAGATGTATTATCCATCCATGTGCCATTTGACTGACGTGTGTAGTACTGGCAGCATGTGTTTCAGAGTGTGCAGTACGTGTGTGATGTGTGTAGTACAGATTTTCATGTATTTATTTGTGAACATGGTGAAGGTGCACTGTCTGCATGTACATGTATAGTGGACACATTGGAATGGTGACATGCCCTGTATTAAACGCTGTTAACACTTCATAGTTTCTATTGGTAGCCAGTATGCATTATAATACACATATTGTTGTACTTGTCTACACATGTGTGATTGATATGGTTTTACACGGTGCTGTGGGTGATGCTGTTACTATCTGTGATTGTTTTGCATTATGGTAGTAGACACAACCTCAACAGTCTGAATAACCAATTGTTATATGATATCTTCACAACTGACCCACACATGTAGGACACACAATAGCATGTGGATCCTTCATGTGCTATACTATACCAGTAAGCACTGGTATTGACCGCCACACATTTCTGGGACCATTACTGTTTGACATATAGCCATGTTAGTTACAAGCAAAGACAATAGGGATATTCCTGTCCACATCTGGAAATTCATACTGTGGCCTACAATGCATTCTGCACATGACACAGTTATTCTACACAAGGGTATCATACAGACAGATACGTGTTATCCAACCCATGCTGTAAACCTATAAGGCTAAAAAGAGTTAGTTATCCACATTTACTACACATACTATACCAACAGTAACACATAGGTATTAGACCCCAATATGTATAATGGGTAACAATGTGTACATATAGACAAGTGCTATGTCATTTCTCATTTGATATTTGCATTTACAATGGTATTTTGAAGTATATCACTGTATCACATAAGCAATGAGAGGACTGAATGCATATCCACTAAGGTGGTTGTACAACTATGATGAATGTCCATTATTGACAGACTTTGCTGTGTTTGAACTGTTCTGCAGTAAAACACATACATGAACAGTTACTCACACTATGTATATAAACTGTCATGTGTGTGTGTGTGTGTGTGTGTGTGTGTGTGTGTGTGTGTGTGTGTGTGTGTGTGTGTGTGTGTGACACAGATGACCTAGGCCACAGACAATTCTGGTACATGTAGTTGACAAGTGCTTTAATGCTCCACCAGATGTGTCCAGGCACCAGAACTGTGACTTGAGCAACACAAACACATGCTAGATTACATTTTCTGTTTGTGAGTGTGCCTCATTATGGCATTCCTGTTCATGTGTGTGTGCATTTCTGATGTGTGTCATCAGCCACAGTTGAACTGCACATCCAGCATCCCACACTAGGTGACCATGAGGGTTGTCCCCATTGCCAAATGTTTTGTACAGCTGCATCAGATGCCACATATAGGAAGCATTTCAGCTTCCAGGGCATCCAGCACACACATTCAGTATTATGGGCTGGCCATCACACACAAACCGCCACTTCATGGAGGAGAAGCCCTTGTGGTTGATGTAGGCCCTACCACACTCACTGGCTGGTGGTTTGATGCATATGTGCGTGCACTGTATTGCACCCAGTACTCAGGCTATTCCACTATTGTGTGGAAAAGACACATATTGCTGCCCAATACCTCACGGGAATTGGGGATATATACATGATCACTGACATGTGCTGATATGGCATTTATGAAATGGTGCAGTACCCTGGATGCTGATGTTTGTGAAATCCACATCATATCACCAGTTGATCTCTGGAAGGTACCTATTGCTTGTATCCTTAGGGCAGCACATACCTTGGTTTCCACTGGGATGGGTTTCCCTCTGTTGGTTCTGTGTGTGAGACATGGTCTGCACAGCTCCACAATCGTCTGCAGGAGGTCTCTGTCCACTCTATAGCGCTCTACTATCTCCAGCTCATGTAGCCCCTGGTAGGTTACCCTGTGCCGGCACACTCTTCTCCGTCTACTCACTGTGTGTTGCTGAGCAGCATTCACATTGGCACAACCCTCCGCATGTTGCATATGTTGACGTATAATAGCAATGGCAGCCCCTAACATTATGTTGTCTCAGTTAAGCTTTTTCAGTTTTCACTTCTCTTAGTATACTACAGTGCTGCAGTGTGTCTGAGAAAAACATGGTGGAATGCTGTTTGTAGAGTTGTAAGTGCTGTGCTGTGCTGGCCTACTGTACTGGCTGTGTAATATGCTCATTCTGATTGTTTTCACCTGCTAGCTGTGGTAGTTCTCCTTGGTTAATTTACTGCTATTTGTTTACCTTCCTTTTCACTGTCTGTTTCCACAGTGAGCAGCGCCGCGCATAGGAGCACAGTAAAGTGCATATCCGCTTCCACGCGTGCACACAGGCTTATACATGCATACAAACACTTACACTCGCTTACACGACATTACATAGACTTCAACAATCTTACACTAGCTTACTCGTTCTTCAACACGCGCACACGGGCAGACATGCATGCACACATGCTTACTCGGGCTTACAGGCGTGCACAGGCACAAACACACTGTAAGCAGGTTTGAAAGAAACTTCAGTGATATCCATGGCGTACATCGTCAGTTTCCTGACTTTACCTAGGATAAATTATAACACGCCTCTTCCACTGATGTGTAACTGACAGCAAACATGTGACACACTGCTCCAATAAGATTACAGTGTTTTATACATACACACTCATGATGTCACCTATCTTCTACACTGATAGTCCCCTTAACCTACTCTTACACTGTAGAGGCTTGGCCCATATGGCATGACAAATTGTGATTCACTATCCTCAGCCTAAATTGCATAGGATTGCCTACTAATGCTTGGTTACATCTCTGTAAGTGCGCTTCCACACATAGCAACCACTACTCAGTAGCCATGTTGTCTTCAGCTTGCCATTCACCTGCATGGCAAACTAACTTTTAACTAACATTACAATTTGTTTGTATATTTTACATATTTTTCTTGTTTTGTAAGCCATTATTCGGCGCTGCTTACTGGCGTAAACACCGGAGATCGGGGGAAGACAATTAGAGTTTTATTAATTTCCAATGGAAAAACATGCCACTGGCCTTATATTTGGCCATTGGCATGCTTCTTCAACTAAATTCATCCTTCATTTGCAGCTGACATTGCTCCGTTTAGCTTCTTGCAGAATGTTACACAGTTAACATCAGAGTACATTTCTGCGCATAACTCTACTCTTGCACGGACAGCTTACTGTTTCATATATCGCAAATTTTACATCATTTGCATAGCTTTCACCTACAAATGGGGTAATTTGCATATCCTAACATTGTCCGTGCAATGTTCGTTTTAGGGGCTGTCTTACACGCACCTACAGGATATTGCTGAATAGCTCGGCAGACATCTTGCCTTGCTCTACTCTTACTATACTTGTACACGCCGGCCAAGGCTTCATGAATCCTGGCCTAAGCTTTGCTGTGTGCTAATATGTCTATTTGTGGAGTATGCATGGCTGTAGGTATGTTTTGATGTGCTACGTCTGACATTTCTACAGAGCAGCTCCCACTTTCATCATTTGTAGAGGTGACAGCCCTATAGGAACTATATATACAGCTGTGACATTTGACAAGTCAACACATACCTGCGGTCAATACTAAACTGACTACTTCAGCACTTTTCATACCTTCAGATTTTTTTTGTAGTAGAATAGTCGATAATACTGTTTCCTATAACATGTATCTGTTTCTGATACAAGATATATCATTTTATTACACTACTACACACAATATATGAAGAAATCACAGGACAGATGCCATTACATTCCTTTTGTAGGACACACCTGCCCAGAGTGTTGTGTTCCTCACAAAAGCCAAAAGGTGCTAATCAAAACATATTCTGCTATCATCTACCTTATGTGTTCGCCGGTATTTGCGCTTTCAGTCAGTGGCAGAACTCACATGCGAGTGTAGGAGACTGAACACTGTATCGGGGACACTGCATAACACCCTGAGGGACACATTTATTTTGTTTCTATTAACCTTCCACATTGACTATCACAGTGCATAAGTATTCATCACATTTATCGAGGTACATGCTTTTGATTTATACATGTTTTGTCATTTGTCATCATGTCTTTCTTCACACCTGTCCGCCTAATCTCACTAGTTCTGTACATTTATTTAGGACAGGGTTACCTTCATACCTCTCAACTGTACACATTTTGGGTAAATGTCCCGAACTTAGACTTATAATTTTGTTCCTTTTTTCATAATATTGTGCCTTTCTGGTAATTTAATGGCAAGTCATTAGGGACTGTGGAGTTAGACAATAATGACAGACATTAGTAGTTTATAATTAATAACCCTCAAAACATTCATACTAATGAATGATCCATTATTCTATCAACGTTCTAACTTTGTAAGAGGAATATTTAAAATATTCCATATTTGTGCTTATTTTTAAATGCCTTTGTCCAGATGTCTTATTCTGAAAGGTTGAGAGGTATGGTTACCATCTTAGTCGTACACATGTATGTCCATGATAATCGCTTACAAGACACTGATATAAGTCCCTACATCTTCCCCCAATGGTTTACACAATATCCAGTAGATGGGTTCTTCATTTTTGGAAGATATAGGCATGTGCTATACCCACATAGGAATATTAATCACTCCCATGGGGCAGACCTAATAAATCTGTGCCAACCAACACCTAGGCACCTAGGCCCATTATTGCATACCCATGATTCCCATACCTGACATCCCTCCACAGCAGTCATAAGACATATTTAATGTGAGAGATAATAAAGTATGAAGACACTTCTAAGCACTATCCACTCTCCACGTATCGGGACATATGTCATACATTCTGTCAACCCATGTGTTATTACATTTGCACAAGCTACTGTTGCATGTACAGCAGAACTCACATGCAAGTGTAGGAGACTGAACACTGTATCAGGGACACTGCATAACACCCTGAGGGACACATTTATTTTGTTTCTATTAACCTTCCACATTGACTATCACAGTGCATAAGTATTCATCACATTTATCGAGGTACATGCTTTTGATTTATACATGTTTTGTCATTTGTCATCATGTCTTTCTTCACACCTGTCCACCTAATCTCACTAGTTCTGTACATTTATTTAGGACAGGGTTACCTTCATACCTCTCAACTGTACACATTTTGGGTAAATGTCCCGAACTTAGACTTATAATTTTGTTCCTTTTTTCATAATATTGTGCCTTTCTGGTAATTTAATGGCAAGTCATTAGGGACTGTGGAGTTAGACAATAATGACAGACATTAGTAGTTTATAATTAATAACCCTCAAAACATTCATACTAATGAATGATCCATTATTCTATCAACGTTCTAACTTTGTAAGAGGAATATTTAAAATATTCCATATTTGTGCTTATTTTTAAATGCCTTTGTCCAGATGTCTTATTATGAAAGGTTGAGAGGTATGGTTACCATCTTAGTCGTACACATGTATGTCCATGATAATCGCTTACAAGACACTGATATAAGTCCCTACATCTTCCCCCAATGGTTTACACAATATCCAGTAGATGGGTTCTTCATTTTTGGAAGATATAGGCATGTGCTATACCCAAATAGGAATATTAATCACTCCCATGGGGCAGACCTAATAAATCTGTGCCAACCAACACCTAGGCACCTAGGCCCATTATTGCATACCCATGATTCCCATACCTGACATCCCTCCACAGCAGTCATAAGACATATTTAATGTGAGAGATAATAAAGTATGAAGACACTTCTAAGCACTATCCACTCTCCACGTATCGGGACATATGTCATACATTCTGTCAACCCATGTGTTATTACATTTGCACAAGCTACTGTTGCATGTACAGCTATATTGTAGTTGCGGATGACACTTCTTTGCAGCAATCATTACAGGATGGTGCCTGTATAGATTCACAATTTTTGGGGTCCTGCAAAGGACACCTATATCCATGTTTAAAGAGTAGAACTTGCAGATCTGGCACACTGGTACTTTCCGGGCAATGGTTTGGAAAGCAGCAGTGTATTTACTTTTATTGCATGTCTGTATGTCTATCCATAATAGCTATGATGTAACCTATTTACGTACATATGTTATAACTACAAGGACATATGTTTATATGTTTGTTATGTATATATCAATTAATGTTGTGTGTGTTTGTATATATATATATATATATATATATATATATATATATATATATATATATATATATATGTCTGTACATTCTTTATTTCATATATTTATTTAGTTTAAGTCTGTGGATAAATATCTATACACAAATGTATATATCCATATATAGAAATAACGTGTAGAAAACAGCATTCATTTGCTATGCTGTGAGTGGATTACACACGCGCAGGCGCATTTGCATATCCTTATTGTGGGTTACATATGTTTACTAAGTCTTTGTGCTTACGTGGGCTTTATTACTTGTGACAGTACCAGTAAAATATCTGTAATCTGGTTAACGGACATATGCAAAACACACGTTCACCTTTACATATTTAAATGTCTGTACAGCACAGACGCATTCATTACACTTTAACATTATATGTGCTGTAGTCATAGTTACACCGGGACTGCATTCACATTGGCCGGATGCTGTAACCACTATACTATTGGTGTTCTGACTCATTTATATGCATACCCATAGTACATAGCTACATTAACATATGCCTCACAGCTTCACTTACAACACAGGCATCCATTCTCCTGCTGGGAAAAATGCGGTACTATATATTACACATTCCCTATTCCCTACTGCTCTGGACCCAAGCTGCATATTTAATCAATCCAGGGATATTCAGAACTCCAAGACTTATAGTCCTGGCACATACAAGTCTTTGATTGTCAGGGTTTTCATGTGGTGATCTGGGCTTACGCTTGTCCGCCTGGTGAACAGAACTGTCCTGACCGTGTTCAAATGTCAGACAAAGCACATGGACAGAGTTTGTCCATTTTATACATTTTACCTGTGTTTACAGACACAGGTGTTTGGGCACCTGTCAGCAGCTTATTATGTTGGCAATACATAATATGGGTGGGGGTGGTTACAATACATAATCCACGGTGAGTGGTGTTCCCATTCACATATGACTATTTCCTGTATTCATTCATACGAAGATTATTATTTTGGACATGAATTACCTACTGGTATGCAGTAGTACAGTAAACAAATGTGAAGGTTTGTTACTGTAAATATGTACGGACCTCTGTAATACTCGGGGACTACCCCACATCCTTCACAACATTTCATGCTGATGTACATACTATTATTCTGTGAACTTTCGAAGTTTGTGAGAGCAGTATTTACATCTGTCCCTATTTGTCCACCCATCATTTTAGGCTTTTTCCAGATTTTGTTGCTGTAATAGGTTGAGAGGTGTGGTGTCAGTATGTGATTGAGTAGAATATATTCTGTCGATAATTCATGTGAGGAGACCTGCATGGTGGACAGGTGTTCCATCCTGTGTAGTATGTTTTGCATGTCCGTCTAGAAACTGAACAGTACCGTGACTACACATACAACTTTTGTCCAGATGTGCACAGTACTAGACATTGTGGCGTGTAAACAACTCTGATGTTTAAACAGGTTACTTATCCCACACGGGATGTACACATATTTTGCCAAAACAGGAACGCACGGGCATTTGGATTTACGAAACTGTGATGGGATGTTTACAAACGTGGGATACATAGTTTGCAATCCTGACACTGCCTAGGGCGATACTTCCTACTACATATGGGTAATACTCGCTATGTGTAGGTGTCACGACCATAAGGCTGGTAGCTGGATTTGGTGGACATTCGGACATGGGTGTGGGTTATGTGCTATACAGGGGATGTTGCGTATTGCATTATGCATGCATGGGTTCTGCATTTGGATGTCCCGGTTCCGCATATACCATCCTATGTGTATGTGCCGGTTACGTTCCTGTTCATGTGTATAGCACATTTTAATATTCATATGTTTGTATGATTTTGGTATACAATATGGACTGTCAGGTTTCTTTACGATTGTTATATGGCCACAACTGCCCAGCTGTGTACTATCACTACCAATGTGGGACTGCTGATGACCCTGCCCATGGGGCTGGAAGTGTGTATTGGCAGCGCGCTGACACGATGCGCTTCACTTCCACTGGGTATAACTACTTACAGTGCAGTACATGACGGACACGCAATTGTAAATATCATTTGTTCCAAGGATGGAAACTCATATTGTTTTGCATGCATTTCTGTTTGATTCTCAATTTTGTGTGGCCAGGAACTGTCTTGCATGCTTTGCATACGTTTCATTATCCACGGACACTGATAGGTTGTATTTACTATTGCAGGCAGACTATAATATTCAGTAGTTTAGGTTGCTCATCGACAGCTGACATTGACACACCTCCGGGCGCAACTTAGAAACGCCCCATGCACTCGCGCACGCTTCCTATGCACGTGGATGTGGTGGCAGCGCACCTTCATTAATATGCATATGGCGCTACTACACCATATATACGCCGCACGGCCAGTGCAGGCCTTACGCCGGCCTTGCGACGAGCTTCATGAATCCCGGGGCAAGTCTTTTATAATCCATCAGCTATTTTTTGTCTCTTTTTTAACTAATATAATAGGATTTTACAATAGTTTTAGTCAGCATACATCTGCTAGATTTATCTGTTCTTAATATTATTTTTCTTTATGTGCATTCTTTCTTTACTAAGGACTGCACAGTTTCTGAAGTTCACTTCATTAATGTACTATTTTATTTAAATGTAAATGTGTTTACAAGGGTAGACCACTGGCTGAGATTGAGCAGTTCAAGACTTACCCCAGGATTCATGAAGTTCGGCGCAAGGATGGTGTTAGGCATGGACTGACCATGCAGTGTAGAGATGGCGCAGTAGTGCCATATGCATATTAATGAAGACGCGCTGCCGCCACATCCACGTGCATAGGAAACGTGCGCAAGTGCATGGGGCGTGTCGAAGCGCCACACGGAGGCATGGACATGTCGGCTGTTTACGTGCAACCTAAAATGCTTAATAGTACAGCCTGCCTCCAATAGTAATCACACCTGTCAATGTCCATGGATACTGAAACGTATGCAAAGCATGCAAGACAGTTTTGCGAACACAAAAATAAGAAGCAAACACAAATGCACGTAGCTGAATATTGAGTCCCCATCCTTCGAACAAATGACATTTAAAACCCCGTGCCCGTATTCTATTGTAGTGTTGATAGTTATATCAAGTGGAAGCGAAATGCATCGTGTTAGCATGCCGCCAATAGTTAAGTCTAGCCCAATGGTCAGGGTTACCACCTGTCCCACATTGTGAGGGACAGTCCCCCTCTGGGAAGTTGTGTCCATACCAAAATCATTATAAATGTAAAATATCCTGCGATCGTAAGACATAATTATGTCCCACATCTTATGTAATAGTCACATACAATAGTTATTTCCATATGTAACATACCTACATGTTACAAGAAACAGAATAAGCAAGTAAATGAAACAGAAGAAGCAGCTAAACTGCTACAACAATAAGCTTATATTTAGGCATAAAAAAAAGTACTATCCATTGTGCCGACCGTGGGTATGTGTTGGCCTGTAAAATCTGATGTGTGTGTCCCAAATATATCCCATCCTGGCCATATGAAAAGGTGGCAACCCTACCAATGGTCAAAGCATTCGCCCAAAATCTGCCCATTTGTGGTCCAAGGTGTCCTTGTCAAGATGGGCTAAAGATGAACGGGTATTACCCGGGTCTACCTACCATGTCATGAAAAATAAGTATTTGGGTGTACCTATGTGTGTGATGTACAGCATGTGGAAGGTGAAAAATGCTAGGGTAGTCCTCACAACCATACAGGTACCAGAGATATGTAGTGTATGCAGTGTGTTCCCTTGACCATGCCATGGGCCATCAACCAGAGAAGGGATGGCTGGAGTGTGTGGAATATGGGTGCGGGGGGGACGGGTAATGTAATAATTCGCCAAGGGGAGACTGTGTTGGATGCACAATAGGTGACCTGGAGGTGCATGAAGGAGCAGTGGGTGAACCAGAAAGAAACACAAAGAACAAACATACACATCTGCAATACAATCTGACAGGCCATACTGTAGAACACAATCCCACAAACATATGAATATTAAAATGTGCAATACACATGTACAGAAACGGTACCGGCACATACCCACATCATGGTCTGGCTGAAATGAGCCATCCAACCACAACACACCTGGATGCATAATTGAATACCCCTCTACAGCACACAACCCCCCCATTCCTGAACGTCCACCAAATCCAGCCATACTCGGGCTGCTAGCTTGGTGCAGCCATATCTGCACATAGTGACCACTACTAATATTTAGTAGGCAGTCTCACCCTAGGCAGTCTCAGGATTGCAAACTATGTATCCCTTGCATGTATAACCCTATCACATTTTCGTAAATCCAAAAATATCAAAGTTTATTGCCCTGTTCAATTTTTGGATATCCCTCATGGGATAAGTATCCTGTGTAAACATCAAACTTGGTGTCACGACACGATGTAGACATCTGGACACAAGTTGTATGTGCAGTAATGGTTCATGAGACTGCTCAGCCTCCAGCCGGTTATGCAGGGGATTAAACACCTGGGGATTAAACACCTCACCATGATGCACGGCTCCCCACATGCATTATCGAGAATATATACTTTACACATTCGAATAGTGGCAGTTGGATATAGGGTGATTAAGGCGCTGATGTAAGCAGGGTACCTCCTGTCCCACTTTGTGAGGGAAAGTCCCTGTTTGGGTAGGTGTGTCCTGACCAAAAATAATACAATGGCAAATGTCCTGTGATTGTAGGAAATCATTATGTACCATATTTTATGTAACAGTTGCATAAAACAGTTATTTCTGTATGTACAATACGTAAATCTTACAAGAAACAGAATAAGCAACAAAACTGCTACAAGAATAAGCTCTCATCTAGGAAAATAAGTAAAGTTCTAAACCCTGTACTGACCGTGGGTATGTGCTGGCCTGAAAAATCTGGTGAGTCCCAAATATATCCCATCCTGGCCATATGAAAAGGTGGCAATTCTACCAATGGTCAGAGCATTTGCCCAATAACTGGCCAGCCTCTTAATCCCCCCTAAAACCAGTGATCTTTGGAGGAAAGGTGGTGAATTACACTGAATGAATAATGACAATAATTAAGAGTAATGGATGTCTTTTACTTCAGAAAATAAGTATTAATACATATGCTCTGATTCTGTCAACGTTTCAAGTTAATAGTACTAATATTTTAAAAGTGTCCCTGATTGTCCCTGATTTGCCCTTGCTTTGTCCCTGTTACTGTTGAAATTAGTCCCTGAGTGGTTGAGAGGTCCATACACATATGTACATCAACCAACTGTCAAATTTGTTGCCAGTACTTTTGAATACCTGTAGTGAAGTCATATATCCTAGCTATCATCCATGCGGAATGTACCATGGATGGTGTAGTGGTCAAACCGGTGACAAAGGTGTGTCTGTTTCTGGGTCCAAGCCATGCAAAGGCCGTTAATTTTATGTGATGGCCAGAATAATGCCCATCAGATATAGGGAGATAAAGCCAGTGGGGATTCATGGTAGACATTCAACAGTATGGGAAATGTAAATAGTTATGTAGGTGTATATGTATGTGCATGTACAAACATATATATATATATATATATAAATGAACATGGTCACAATAAAGCAGTCATAATGAATGTGAAGGGAAATACCAGTGGAACCCCCCCCACCACCCCGTATTATGTAGTGCCGACATATCAAGCCGGTCAGAGGTGGGCAAACCCCTGCATCTGTAAACACAGGTAGAATGGTAACATTGGGACTAACGCTGTCCACGTGCTAATTCTGACTTTCAAACGGGTACAGGGCTGTGCCAGTCCCCAGTTGGACAAGCCTAAACCCGGATGGCCACATGAACACCCTGACAATCAAACACACATATGTACCAGGACTATAAGCTTTGGAGTTCTGAATATCCTCGGAGTGAGTAAACATGCAGCACGGGTCCAGAGCAGTAGGGAATAGGGAATGGCGCATGTGTAGTACTGCGGTTTTCCCAGCAGGAGAATGGGTGCCTGCTGTGTAAGTGAAGTGTTGAGGCATGTGTTCGGGTAACAATGAACCATGGGTATATATATAAATGAAGCAGAACACCAATAGTGTAGTGGTTAGAGCATCCGCCTAAAGTAAAGGCATTTCCGGTTCAAGTTCGACTATAGCACATATCATTTTCCTTGTGGAATGAATGTCACTGTGCTGTAAAGCCAACATTTAAATATGTAAAGGTGAACGTGTGTTTCGCATGGGGCC
>NC_056725.1:1099188121-1099230621 GCF_019279795.1 Protopterus annectens | reverse complement strand
GGGCTACCTATGTCAGATGCACATAGTGCACTTCCTATACATGGCTGAGCACAGGTAGTGTCATGTTTGGCATCTCTTTTACTGTCTGTGTGAGTCAGAGAAGGTGACATTCACTGAGTACCTACTGGGTCAGTGCATATGCTATGCGTTGCCTCTTTGCCAAGGCCAGGTCATACTGGGAACGCCTCCTTCCGCCTACTAAGTCCGGCTCAAGTTGTTCCTCCTCCAAGTCACTCTGTGCCTGTACAGGCCCTGGCATTGGTGGGGAGCTGTGTGGCCCTACCCCATGCTGTTCCTGCTGCAGCTGTTTCCACAGGATCATATTGTGTAGCATAGCACATACCATAACAATTTGGGTGCATGTAGCTGATGAATAATGCAGGGCTCCACCGGATGTGTCCAGACTCCGGAACCATGACCTGAGCATCCCAAACACATGCTCTATTATATGTCTGGCCTGTGCATGTGCCTCATTATGGTGTAATTGTTCAGGTGTGTGTGCATTTCTGATGGGTGTCATCAGCCACGGCTCCATTGGGTACCCAGCATCCCCCACTAGGTGACCATAGGAGATGTCTATATTGGCAAAGCTGTGGTACAGCTGCATCAGATGCCATATATCAGAATTGTCATAGCTTCCAGGGTAGCCAGCACACACATTCAGTATAATGCCCTGGGCATCGCATATGACCTGGCAGTTGATGGAGGGGATGCCCCTGCGGTTAATGTCGGCCCTACCCTGCTCACCGGTTGGTGCTTTGGTGCATATGTGCATGCAAGCTATAGCACCCACTACCCTAGGGTAGTCTGCCGTTTGGGAAAGAGATGCATATTGCTGATCAACACCTCACATGTGTTGAGAAAATGTGCATGCTCACTGGCATGTGGTGACATGACATCCAGGAACTGGTGGAATACCCTGGATGCAGATGCCTGTGAGATCCCCATGATATCCCCAGTTGTGCTTTGGGAGGCACCTGTGGCTAGTATACCTAGGCCTACACATACCTTAGTATCCACTGGGATGGGTTCTCCTCGGCCTGTTCGATGTGTCAGGTGTGGCCGGCACAGCTCAACAATCTGCTGTAGGAGGTCTCTGTCCACCCCATAGCACTCCACTATCTCCAGCTCATGTAGCCCCTGGTAGGTTACCCTGGGTCTGTACACACCACCCTCAGCCTCCTGCACTTGTTGGTCTATGTTGCCTGTCGCAGCCCTTCTCATTTTGTTGGATTGTTTGGTAAAATTTCCCTGCATGTATACACCGGTGGTGTAGAGTGTGGAAAACCCCGAGGAGATGGTGCTTTCTCACTTTATCATAGTGTTCTGGACCAGGCTGATCTGCTGGGCCTGCAATCTGCTGATTGTGATAACTATCACCTGTTTGCCCAGCTTGTACACCTTGACTACTCTCCTACTGCTGTTGTCTCTCCCAATTGCACTAGGCAGGTATAGACATACCCCTAGCTTAGGTGTGCTAAGCCAGGAGCAATCCAGAGACACAAGGCTCCAATCTACGTACAGTATGCCTGACACCCCCCCCCATGCTTTCACCTATATTCGAGTCCTGCACCCGGCTATCTATACACATACACTCTTGGGACCTGCATCACACCCTGGAGATAAACAGGATTCACTATTTTCCACCTTGTTTGCATAGTATTGTCTTCTAATGCATAGTTAAATGACCCATACTGAGCCTCCACAAAAATAACCACTGCTTACTGTCGCACAGACCTGCACACAACTGGTTAAAAGTGCCTTACTATCACCGTATTCAATGTCCTTTGTTCTTCCCAGCAACAAAACAACAGGCCTCTGCATGACTCGAAACCAGGATCCTGCACACCACAGACGATGTGCTTTACCACTAAGCCATGGCAGATATACATACATCTGAGGTTATCACGTACAGATCATCCAACACAGGCATTCAACAGTATAGGACATGTATTCCATCATGTAGATTTATGTGTGCTAATGTCCACATATATATATATATATATATATATATATATATATATATATATATATATATATATATATATATATATATATATATATATATATATATGTATATATATATATATATATATATATATATATATATATATATATATATATATATATATATATATATACACACACATATACATATGCATACACATACGTAGATATAGAATATTTATCTCAACAGCGGACCACGTGACACCAAAGCATTAGACAAGAATGAAAAGGAAACCACATGTGCCTCCTGCATTATGTACTGGTGTTAATATCAAGGCAAATGTGTTTCTGTGTGCCACATGGGTTCAGACTGTATTAAGGGTAAGATTAGGGCTGCTGACATTACTCACCAGACCTATTGCCGAATGTATGTGTATGTCTTGCCAACCCAGTCTCTTGGCCGATTATGACATTTATGGCCACTATATAGGAAAACAACAAAACACGCTCCTCAACACATCCAGTAACTAGCCACTCACAGACACCAACACATAGGCTATGACTGTCAAACACACACACCTGTCATGCCTTGGAATAGAACACCTACCTGTCTATTCTATCACACTACAGCATTACGCAGTGACAGAACATGCTACCGAGATTAGTGGGGCACAACACTCCCAGAGGTGTACTTCTAGGTGGGTGGCATCATCAGCAATGGCAAAGTCAGTGATAGGGATTGTATGGAGTGTGAGGAGTCTAAAAGCATTATTCTGTCCCCAGGCAGACGGAGACACACACAGTTGGCATGGCTGGGAGTAGAACACTGCCCTAACTACCTTATCACACTACAGCATTACGCAGTTACAGAATGCACTACCGAGATTACTAGGACACAGTATTCCCAGAGGTGTACTTCTAGGTGGCTGACATCATCAGCAATGGCAAAGTCAGCAATAGGGATTGTATGGAGTGTGAGGAGTCTAAAAGCATTATTCTATCTCCAGCCAGATGGAGACACATACACACACACACAGTTTGCATGGCTGGGATTAGAACACCGATCTAACTACCTTATCACACTACAGCATTACACAGTTACAGAACGTGCGACCGAGATTACTAGGACACAGCACTCCCAGAGGGGTACTTCTAGGTGGGTGACATCATCAGCATTGGTAAAGACGATGATAGGGATTGTATGGAGTGTGAGCAGTCTAAAAGCATATTTCTTTCCCCAGGCAGAGGGAGACACACACACACACACACACACACACACACACACACACAGTTGGCATGGCTGGGATTAGTACACCAACCTGACTACCTTATCACACTACAGCATTACGCAGTTACAGAACATGCTACTGAGATTACTGGAGCACAGCACTCCCAGAGGTGTACTTCTAGGTGGGTGACATTATTAGCATTGGCAAAGACAGCGATAGGGATTGTATGGAGTGTGAGCAGTCTAAAAGCATATTTCTGTCCCCAGGCAGATGGAGATACACACACACACACAGTTGGCATGGCTGGG
The DNA here is from genome assembly GCF_019279795.1 of Protopterus annectens. Lineage (NCBI taxonomy): Eukaryota > Metazoa > Chordata > Ceratodontiformes > Protopteridae > Protopterus > Protopterus annectens. The sequence goes on along the minus strand of NC_056725.1, from coordinate 1,099,227,137 downwards.
ATTAGAACACCAACCTAACTACCTTATTACACTACAGCATTACGCAGTTACAGAATGCGCTACCAAGATTAATGAAGCACAATACTCCCAGAGGTGTACTTTTAGGTGGGTGACATCATCAGCATTGGCAAAGACAGCAATAGGGATTGTATGGAGTGTGAGCAGTCTAAAAGCATATTTCTGTCCCCAGGCAGACGGAGACAAACACACGCCAGTGGTGGGATCAGGACAACTGCCTGTCTACAGACCACTATTACAATATTACATAGATACGAGCCACGCTACAGACACTACACCTTTCAAGACTGTCAATTTGACCTTCTAGGAATGCAGACATCGACATGGATGCTGGCAGTTACGATGTACAGTCCTGTGAACCTGTGTGTTCAATGTAGGAATCCATCCTGAAGTGGGGTATGGCCATCTGTTGACTGGACGACTACTATCGCTATACAGGGTTACAATGGCATGCCCATACACATAGAGGCACATAACTGACACAAGATGTCACTGGGCATGCTCACACACTTAATAGCACACGGCCGTTTGGAATGCACTATGTGTCCATCTACACAATGTTATACTTGGCATGCTCACACACTTAGTAACACAGGCTGTTTTGTATGCACTTTGATTCTAAACATGGAAGGGCACAGTGGCCATGCTATTACAGTTAGATGTGAGCAACACATTGTAATGGACTCCAGTGTCGATAGTTGTCATAATGCTGCACTGCATATATCTGACACCAGTCTTCTACACAATGTCTGCTGCTGTCCATCTCCTTAGATGTACCAATCTTAACCTGGCACACTACTACCACCCGTGGTGATGTCCTGCTAGGAGTGGCTACTTCGCCCATATAGTGCCATTCATAGTTGAATGTTCTGAGACCAGGTTAACACCCTGACAGCTAGAGGGCAACTGCATTGTATGTGTATGCTAAACAGTGCTAGATGTGTAGCGTTCGTAATCAAAGCTGCCCAATGTAGATCCAACAATGGAGAATACTAACATCTGCGCAGTGAGGAACACTTGGCTGAAGGCTCAGTTGTGCACAATAGCACTACCACCGTATACCTCGGAGACAGACATGTGGGCCATAACACAGGTACGGACCGCTCCAGGTGGTGGTGTCCCCACGTACATGAAGGCCACTCACATGTACTGACCAGTACACCATCAAAAGGCATCACAGATGTGTCAGGTGCAGATCACAGTGTCAAAAGCTGCACTCTAGGATGTAGCCCTCAGACATCACCAATGTCCTTGGACCAGCAACACACATCCATACATGTGGTAGAACATATAATAGTACAACACCATGTGACCCATAACCAGTGGACTGTACCTAGCTCTACATCAACTGTGCAGACTACCCATGTACTCACACAGTTGCATCATGTGTTATGCAATGCAATTATACCACTGTTCATAACCAGGTCGGCTGTACACATAGCAGGGGCCCTGGGTCATATACAGCAGTAACAGATGACTGTTGCTATACACCAGTAAACACCCTCATGTTTGGATATGACATACATGTACCTGCCATGGATATGTACATGCCACACACACAAGCAACACATGTGTATATAGCATAGCTGTTCATGTCCTTCGTGCAGACAGGTGGCTACAGCAGTTACACACATGCACATGGAAGGTAGGTCCATGGCTATTCAATGTTAACAGTACATAAGGTGTGATATCAATGTTGACTGAGTTAACATTCCCTCTGTACTGGTTACCCATGACAACTATCATATCATACAACAGTCCATGTGTCATGTATGTCATCAGACATGTCCACCAATTGCAATGCCTACAAACATGGCTAAATGACAGGAATGTAGGACATACACACATGTACTTGTAGTGTTGTGCATTCAGCTACCATGCGTGTGCAGTAGCTGATGTTTGCAGGTGATGTGTGTCTTACTACAACATGCAGTTGCAATGTAGCCCCATCATTGCCAACTGTATATGGTAATATACTGACAGTACGGTACGATGTACATCAGATATGGATGGATGTGTGGACATAACTAAGTGGTGGGCCATCTTTGCAGATGGATGTTTGCTGAGGACAGCTCACAGGTGTGTCACAAGCAGTCCTACAATAACATGTGCAAACACTAAGCTATGTTTCTGTTAATTGAAGGGGGAACACATACAACCTACACAGTGGTCAGGGTGTCACTGACTGTAAATCACTTGACACCTGTAACACTTAAGACCTCCCGTGTGCATATATCAGAACAATTGCCAACGGTAGCATTGGTACACATTGTAATGCGGGCAGTACTGCTGAATGTCTGTCTTACGTATCATAAGATAGCAGGTGTTTGATTCACAGTACTGCCATTTGTGTTTGCTTGTGTGTCCATATATGCCACATATGGTGGGGAATACATTCCAATTTTTACTCACTCTCCTGTACACTGTTGTAGAGATCTGTACATACTGCATTATAGAAAGCAAGAAATAGGCAGGAGTGGGGTGTGTATCACACATGTGAGCTCTCTGTATGTGCATGACATAGGTGCATTCAATTGTGGACACCACAGTGTGTGTGTGCATGTATGTATGGCTGTCTGGTCCACGGAGTGAGGATGTATGTTACCATAGTGAACAGATAGGACCCGTAACCCCTCCAGGTGATGCACTCTACTACCCTGTTGATGCCGTCGATCTTAGGCATTACTGACTACCTGTACATGTGTATTCTCTGTGTCGCATCATGTGGGTGCACAATACTGTAATAGTGATTACCACATAGGCAGGGGTCCTCACCTCAACACTATCAAGTGCGTGTGTGTGTTACAGTGTCGTTGACCCTATGAGTGTGGGCATGTTACTGTGTGTCTGAATACATGTGTATGAATATCTGTGTGTCTGTGTGTGTGTGTGTGTGTGTGTGTGTGTGTGTGTGTGTGTGTGTGTGTGTGTGTGTGTGTGTGTGTGTGTGTGTATGTGTTCTCATCCTGTAATGTGAATGTGTATTACTGCTACACAGTGAGGCCTCAAGCTATCAACTGGCCTCTATCCTTGTCATCAGCTAGACTGCTATGTAAACTCCCCGCCCCATGTAACTGTACCTATGATGTCTCCCAGTATGAATATCATGTCTCTAGCCACTGTAGCTTAGTACACAGCTCCCATGCTCCTGGATCAGTAGATGTATAGACATCTTTGGAATGTCAGCCTTTCTAACAGTGAAGTTGAAGCTACGAATAGCATGCTGGTATTGCCATACATACCTGTGAGCAGTCCACATTTACACATGGGAAACTAACTGACACTCAACGGCACATGCAATTAGACCTGAAGGAGGGAAACAGGACATCATGACCAACATGCTGTTACTGTTGTTACCAAGACACATACTGTGAACAGAAAACAATGCATTCTAAACCTTTACTACATGGTATGTCTGCTGCGTGTCAACAGTACACAACAATTGTAATCTACACTTATCTCCCTATTCTGTTCACCTTGTGCATCAGACCATATGAGCATGTCCCTGCACCGATGGTGTGGATGACAGGGATGCGGCACAGGCATCATCATATGCACAGGATAATGTTTGCCAGGGGCCTAGGCTGCAAAAGTGGATGACATCATGTGTTTGGGTTAGGGCCTGTGATCTAATTGGCCATGTGTGGTTGTCATGCATGTGTGTGTTGCGGTGTCCTACAGATTTTTCTGGTGTGTGCATGTATGTGTGCACACAGTTCTGCCATGTGTCTGGCCTACACAGGGGAATTATTGACAGCTCCAGACTGTACAGACCAGGGTTTACAGCTCACGGTGTCTGGCCATGGCCACATGACCTGTCCCTGCCAGGGGTTGCATGGGCACTACCAGGCAGAGGTGCAGATTGGGTACTGTCTGATGACACATGTCTACTGGAACCGTGTCCCTGTTGGGACCGTCCAGGGCAATGTGCATGTGGCCTGCTGTGTCCTGATGTGGACAGCGCAACACCAGCTGCACTGCTGCTGCTACTGCCACTATGGGAGTGGGCATGTGAGGTAGCTCGTTCACATAGACCTGCACCAGGTGATGTAGCTGGCCTACGTCCACGTGCCCTATGCCTCACTCCTACCAGATGTTCCAGCATAGACAGCTCATGCTCGCGGATTGTCATGCCACAGTCAAGGATTCCAACCATATCACCCAATCGTCTGTCCAAAACCTTAGCAATCTACTGTTGAGCATTTCAAACTGCTCAACGTGCACGAGTACAACAGAATCCACTGGTTAGGTGAAATAATTAGTGCTATAATTATAAAATACTTTATTTTAAAAAACAATAAAATTCAAGGTTTAGCCCTTTCATCTAATATAACTTAGACTTCATCAGAACACTGTCCTTACAAATCCATTCTTTTTTATACAGCATTCAAACTAATTAATACACCAATCACATAACAGCTCATCTAACAAGTTAAAAATATATAAGAGTCTGCAAATTCCATTTCAAAATAGTAGTAAATGTGATACATAAAACAAAACTAGTGCTTCAAAAAACACAACTAGTACTTCAAAAAATTAAACCCACATTTATACATATATACATATATATGTATATAAATACATAAACACATATATATATATGTGAACCTCTCTAACATAAATCATACTTTATTCAGTAATATAGGCTTAATCGTAATATATTAATTAATACCTGGTGGTGAAGTGGCATTCAATAGTATTTGCCATCTGACTTCTTTCTCCCCCAGAGTATACTTAATACTCCCACCCTTTTGTGATACCTTCACCAACTCTAATATTGCGAACTTAAAAGTACTACAATTGGAACTGTCCCGCACATGTCTAAATAGGGCATTATTTTCATCCCTTTTCTTTACTGCATGCAAATGCTCATATTTATATACATATATATGTATATATGTATAAATGTGGGTTTAATTTTTTGAAGTACTAGTTGTGTTTTTTGAAGCACTAGTTTTGTTTTATGTATCACATTTACTACTATTTTGAAATGGAATTTGCAGACTCTTATATATTTTTTACTTGTTAGATGAGCTGTTATGTGATTGGTGTATTAATTAGTTTGAATGCTGTATAAAAAAGAATGGATTTGTAAGGACAGTGTTCTGATGAAGTCTAAGTTATATTAGATGAAAGTGCTAAACCTTGAATTTTATTGTTTTTTAAAATAAAGTATTTTATAATTATAGCACTAATTATTTCACCTAACCAGTGGATTCTGTTGTACTCGTGCACGTTGAGCAGTTTGAATTAGTTGGGTTCGAGTTCGTGTGGATTTTTTACTGTTGAGCATTTGCCATTGTCTGAATGTTGTTGTTTAAAGAATGGATAGCAGCCCTCTGAAGCCTCTGCCCTTCTCTGTTCTGCTGTTCAGCATGTGCCTGTGCCATCATTACAGCCTGAAACATGCTTCTGGTGACACCAGCTGCTGTGCTCTGTCCTGCAGGGGCATGTCGGCCAGAGGTCCTCCTATGAGCAGCACTGGCCACATGCCTGTGTGGCCCATCTCCAGTCATTTTCCTGACACCATGGTGTGAATACACACCTTCCATAGCCACCACACTTTCCTGTTCTAAGCTACCACATGCCAACTGTCCTTCCTCTATGGCCACTGGTGATGGGCTATGTATTGGCATGAGATCTGTATGCAGGGATGAGAGGGATATAGGTGGAATGGCAACCAATGGCACAGATTCAGCCCCTGACAACCCTGCCTGTGCCTCAAGCATATGTTCATCATCACTGCTAGAGTCTGTGGGGACACTAACATCAGATGGACCGCAGGAGGGTAACGCACCTAGATCATCTGTGAGGGCAGACAAAGACTCTACATTACAATACAGACACACACAGACACACACAGACACACACCATGCATGTGATTTGACAGAAGGCATACAACATGCATGTGATACAGCAGACAGCATGCAGCTCAGACTATAATAGTGGGAGTTATCATACATCCCTGGGTTACACACAACAGCATGCATGTGTCATAGCAGAAGCCATGCATTTCACACAATCATAGTAGTAAGCATGCATCCCTGTGTTACACCATGTGGACCAGCACAGGTTAACAGTCCACATGGCTGATGTGTGGCATATGACCTTGACATTAACATGTAGCATGACGTAATCTGCTGACGTGTGCATTGACATGCATACATGTTTAACACAATAGTGTCCTGTCACATATACAGTGGGGTAATGGTGTCACATTGCAGTGTTGTCTGTCTACCCTACAGATAAAATGCACATTTAGCAGATGTGCATGACCATTGCAGGGTATTATGAGGCATCTATATTGCTATACAGTGTGAAGTACAGACACAGTGTCATTGCATGGAATCATGAGGTGTCTCTATTGCTATACAGTGTGAATTACAGACGCAGTGCATAGCCATGACTGTGTGCATACACAATACATATATACTGCGGATTGTGACCCACGTTGCTGAGGTGTATACACACTAAACCATGATGTAGAATGTGTGACACAGGTCACCGAAGGCCATACGGATGACACCCCTGCACATCTGCAAACATATTTTAGCTGCCTGGCAACCATGTCCACACATGGCAGACTTGTCAATACACCATGTCCCACATGACATTTGTGTACCACACATACGAGGTGCACGGCTGACAGTGATGTCCAACAGCAGCAAGGGAAATGTACTGTATCTGTGGCCTGATGTGGTTGTCTGTGTATGTATGTGGATACTGTACAGGTGACTACTGTCATGCTGTGACACAGTCATGATGTTCAACACATCTTATGTGGTCAAATGATGTTACACCTCCACAAGCTGTGCACAGGCCTGTAGGATGCCCAGTGTTCCACATCTGCAATATAACCATTCAACAAAGGCTATAGTTGGACCATGTGTAGCCAATGTACAACAGGGTGTACACACAAACACATCGCATCTACTGTGTGTTGCTACAGGTCTCTGGCCATCCTCCATGGTCATGTGTGAACATGTGTTGCCCAAATGGTTGTGATGGCCGTCTATCTCACATGTCTGTGTTGTCCCATATGACATACACCCATAGATGTCATATACTCCACTGTCCACAGGGTTATGCAGACAAAGGGTTGTATGTTTGGTATGTGGGGTATGTTTTATGGGATAATGAGACAATGTTGCAGCCGGCCCACTGCATGTCATGGACATGTCAGATGGCATATCACAATGCGTGCACTCATAGCATGGGCATAATCCACAATGGTGAATCCTGTGGGCTGCCCATACTCCAGCTCACTGTGTAGTACTATTTGTGTACCCCACATGTGTAGTTCTGATGTGTAGTACATGTTCTTACATTGAACAACACCTCCACTGTTGTATGCACAGCTGTCCACACATCTAGCAATGACAGTTTCTGAGGTTTCATGTCGATGTTTCACATAGTTTGTAAGTATTGCACATGGGTAACCATTGTGATGGATTGCAGATGTGACCTGTATATTGTGACTGGACCATACATTATGTGTACATGTGTTAAATGCCAACATGGCAAATAGATTTGTGCATTAACATGCCTGATACTTATAACTATCTCACCTGCAATGGCCTGCTCTCTTAGCAGAATGCCAGCGGTACCTATATAGGGATGACACAGCAGTATGATCATTATCCACACCTGTATGACAGCTACAGGGTGCAATGTGCATGTTAACACATTCGCCAGTAAAATAGGATATACTATGGAGTATGCACGTGTGTGCATACACAGAGTAGCTTACTATAGTATGCGGCATGTGTGTATACATGCCTTGCATATGATGTTACATTACATATTGTACATTGACACATGCAACTATATGGGATATAATAGTTATATGTGCAGTAGTGACTTACCAGGCAACTCCAGGCTCAGTGGTTGAGGGACACCCACCTCCATGATGTCAGGTAAGGTTTGTGGATGCTGTTCTGCCGGTGTCCCCAGGTTGGCCAGTAGCTCCTCGGTACGTGTGAGTGGGGGCTGGGTTGGTGGCCCACCACATGTTGCACCTTGTTCCCTGGCGATTGCATTTGCACACTGTTCTGCCCATCTGATTAGGTCTGTGCAGTGTCTGCGCACCTGCTGGTATGTGCGGTTATGGCCACCCACATCATTAACGCTCCTGCAAAGTTCCTGCCACAGGTCATCCCACTGCTGTGCATCCTGTAGTACATGGCTAAACAGGACATCATAGTTGTCTTGGAGGTAAGGTATAAGGGCCTCATCCTCCAAGTGTGTATAGGCTGGTAGCCTTGCTCACGGCATACCTGGAAGACATAATGATGGATGCAGGTCACAGTATCTCAGAGATGCACAGGGATGCAGCTGCACATACATGTGTATCACATTTATTACATATAAATAGTTGTCTTTGCAAATCTTCATGACACTGACACCACTGACATGTTTGTGTCACACACATGTGATACACAATGAGGATTAGATATTATCACCATATATGTGTGTCACCTGATTACATTGCTCATACTCCATGTGGATGCTGTCTTGATGTGGGCATGTCTGTTTGCCTGTACTGGTGATCTTACCTATCAGCACATGCCTGGATGTGTCCACATTAATGCTGTTGACCTTGATGCTGTGTATATGTCACACATAAACACATGCACTGCCTTAACGGACATGACCTGTGACACTGCAGACATGTACACGGAAGGCTTTGCATGCATGTGTTTTGCCATATACATCTACACGGCACTGTACAGCAGTTCAACATCCTGCCACATATTGCCTTTGTTGCACATGTGATACACATGGGACACTGGCTAGCCTGATGGTATTTGCAGGGATGGTTATCAACTATAGCATGTACGCCCAAGGTCATCTAGTAGTCTGTATGCCCTGGGCCATGTATGAGCCTAGGATATAAGGTTGCCTAGCTGTAGCCGACAGCCATGTTTCTGGCACCAGGTGAAGCAGTGCCACATAACTGATCCACATGGTTAAAGATACATCTAGCATGTGGTCATCACACCATGTCTGACAGAGGTGAAATGTTCAGCTTTGCTGGACAGGGTTGCATAGTATGGCACAAGTATGTAACATATATGGCACAAGGATCTGTCCAGCATGTGGCTGTCCATGACGTATGTATTTGAGATCAGGATATGTACGTGTAGCATGTCCAACATCACAGTGTTGGACATGGCTTTATGCAGGGTAGGCATCATGCTGCATAGTGGAGATGACGATTGTAAAGGCTGGTGTCAGCCATCCAAACATGGCCAATACCCCTTAAAGGTGATATGTGATCCGATATAGGTCACTTGAGTGATAAGTATGGCTGAACAATGATCTCTATATCCATGGATGGCACCCTGTCATGACTAGGGTTGCCACTTATGACTACCTAATAGGCTTGGTGACATCACTAGCTTAGGGAGGTAAACTGCACAGCAGCATCCCTTACACACACTGTCCATTATGTTGACCGCTGCCTAGGTGGTAGTTCATGGGTACAGGGTTATTAACCTAGCAGTGACAATGCAATATGCAGATGTCAGATTGTGCACATATGTCACACACCTCACCCACAATGCTCCTTCTGTATGTTGTCCACAACACTGAATCAGCTATTGCTCCTAGGTCATAGCCATTCACATACTTACATAGGCAGATGCCTCCTGTTTGTCTGTGTGGTATGGGCTACTATGAGGGGAAGTACAACAAATTAAACCTGTTTTACTGTAGCTGGCATTGGTGTGATATGCACATATTAATCTGACACCTTCTGTAGTGTTGGTTCTGTCAACAGTCCACTGGCAGAACACTCCTGTGACATACGAATGTACATCTAGTATACTGAGTGTAGGTGGAACACAGTATGGGTGATGATGTCCTATGACCTGTCACAGGTATGATATGCAGTGTGAAATCATCCATACTGTCACCTACATCTGTATTGCTAACAACATATACGTTGATTAAGGTTCATGGCCTTTCAGACCAGACTCAGCAGGGTAGTAGTGCAGTGCCTCCCATTATAAGTGGTGTCTCCACTTTGTGGGTTGTGATAACTGTTGGTATGCACTATTCAGTATTTTCACAGACTGACATGAAGCTATGTTTTACATGATGTGTATGTGTAGAGAAAACTGTTTTGCCATATGTGTATGATACAACCAGGGATGTGGACAGGTCCCTTGCAGCCTGAGTGTGCCTTGTACCATCATAGTTATGGTTACAGGGGCTCTGTAGTGTACATGTATATATGATTGTGTACCTGTTGGGGGTGTGTGTGTTTATGTTATCCAACGCCCTATCTGTATTGCTTATTCATGCTCAGCACTTGTTCAGAACATGTAAGCACTACATGAGCTACTAATTACTATAGTATTCAATCCTCCTCATTACCTACAGGTAAACACTGTTTGTACTTACATTTCCCACTTGCTTAGAGAAAAAAACAGCTCTTGTGCACACTTTTCTCACTTATCTAGTGGGAAATAGTTATATATTCAGGCATGTCCAAGTGTCAATTCCCAGTGTTCTCACCTGTCTATATGATGAATATGGGCATCATGAGAAAATATAGAAATTGTCTCGTGTACACAGTCAATACTCCCCTCCTAACATCCAACACTACAACCTGTGGGAGATGCACATATCTAGCCATGGTGGAGGTAAATCTCTCTCCAACCCAAACTGAACCTGACAATCATGTGGGGAAGTTAAACATTTGCACCACACCACACTCATCACATAGTCTCACTAGATATCCACCACCACAGGCCACACATAGTAAGACAACAACATTTGTGAGCCTGTCAATACTACTCTGTATAGGCAACAGAGAACTCCAAAGCAGAAATGCAGGCAGCCCCCATCCCCCAATACAACACCAATTACTTATAGCCCACAGACTCAGTGTGCCCAACAACCACAGCCAATAGAGTGAAATAACATACCCAACACACTAGTCATAGGTGACTCTATAGGCGGTCACACTGATGTCCCACTCACCAGGCTACACAAGGAGATAGTTACTGTCAGCTGCCTGTTGGGTAACAGGATCCGCAACATAACCTATGCACTCAGGTCACTCCTCAACAGGTACAATATGACTGTGTCATTGTCCATGTTAGTGTGAATGCCCTGAGATGTACCTTCCTGGACTACATGTAAAGAGACATGGAATAGCTCTCTGATCTTGTAGCCTAGGCAGGTATCGCCCTAGCCCTGAGTAGCATTCTGCTATCGCCCAGACTGATAACGCAGTACAAGGACAAAATGATTTACTTCAACAATTGGCTATGCTTCTGGTGTCATTTCAAGGGTATCCAGTATCTGTCTGCTTTGAATGACATGGTCGACAGAACATGATGCTTTGGCACAGATGGCCTGCACCTGTCGGCCCAGGAATTCTGGATAATGGCTAAGGCTCTTGCTGCTACTATAGTGCCTGTTTTAGGCACGGTTCAAATAACATATTCATCACCATAAAAGGAATAGGCAAGCAAAACCTGAGGGTAATGCTACTCAATGCTTGATGTCTTCATCTCAATCGCACTCACCTGAGGCACTCCTTGTAATGGACCACTTCGATATCTGTGCAGTGAATGGGACCTGCTTCTAGGCTCCTGAGAGCACCCCTGCACTACCAGGCTATTACTCATACCACACCTTTCAGTCATGTAACCAGGACTGGAACACCCACGGCGGAGGTGTGTCCATATTTCCTAAGGATATCCACACCTCCAGGCTAGTTGCTTAGCACAATGCATCAGAGGTTATTAAGTGCAACTAACTCTGGCCATAACTGCTATACAAATTGTAGCTTGCTACAGATCCCCCACCATACCCTATGGTTAACGGTCCTCTCTTCTTGGTGTACTGGAAAGTAGGGTTCAAACAGACACACTACTGATGTGCGACTGACACTACCCCACCGTTAACTGAGATACCTACTCATGTACCGACACATTAGGCCAATGCTTTCTGGGACTCATAACCTCCAATCGCCTGAATCAGCCTATCCACACCACCACCAGGGGCAACAATATCCTAGACCTGGTCATTACCAACATGTGTGACTGGTGTTCCACACCTGGGGTTATCTCCTCGTTGGTCAGATCCGAACATACCAACATGTGTGACTGGTGTTCCACACATGGGTTATCTCCTCGTTGGTCAGATCTGAACGTACACTAATCACCCTTGTTATCCACAACCCGGCACCACACCCTTTATGGAAAACACAATACAATATTTCTACAAAGCCAACTTCAGGCTTCTTATGACAGCAGTAGTAAACATCATGATAACCGTGCAGATGGACAATAGAGTTACAACCGCTGAATCATGCACAACTGCACTTAATTAGCACTTACACGACTGCATGGATCATGCTGTTCCAAACAGAACCATGACGGTACCCAACAGAAAATGGAGGCCACTCTGGTGGTCCACTGCCATGGACATAATGTACAACAGAAGGAGGAGACTGTTGCAAAGTACAGTACAATCCCATGAGTGGAGGAGCTCCCTGGTCAGCATCAGTAAGAATCTAAGATCCCTTATCACATCCTCCAAAGCCAGCTACGTAAACATAACCACGACTAATTCCAATGACTACCACAAAGCATTCTAGAGGTATGTCACTACTCTCGATGGCGATATCCACATCTGATCTGGCATACAGCAGTAAGGCACGAACATTACAGAACCGACTGATATTGGCAACATCCTGGCAGATAGGTTCGGTGCTAACATTACACCCCTGCCATACCCTAAAGGGCCCATATCTATACAGGAATGATGCAGAGTCCCTGTGATCACAACTACGCAGTTCAAAGCTGCACACTCTAAAGCCAGGAACACAGCATCCATGTGACCATACAACATCCCAGGCTGCGATTTCCACGAACTTCAGAATGAACTGGCTCCCCACTTTAGGCACCATATTCAATAGTAGCCTTGCATCAGGCATTGTGGCCCCTGAATGGCACACAGCAACAGTTATCACACTCCACAAAGGTGGCACCACAACAGACCAGGGGAACTATTGCCCTATATGCCTGACTAGATTGTTCTGCAAGGCTATGGAGCACATCATCATGGATCTCATTCACAGAGACATTGGTGGCCTCCAAACCTTTGATCCCACCCAGTTTGGATGTGTTAGGGCCAGACCATGCCTCCTAAACCTGGTGGAGTCCTTTGAGACAGTTACCAAGGCAGTAGATGAGGGTAAGGAGGTCCACACAGCCTACCTTGACCTCTGAAAGGCTTTCAACAACGTTCCCCATTCTGATATTATCAATATACACATCCACCTACACATTAACCCCTATGTCACGAGATGTTATGCAAAGTGGCTCATGGACAGAACCCACACAGTGAGGTAGCATACCCTAGGTCCTACTGAAAATCAGTTGCAATTGGCGTCCCCCAGGGCTTGGTCATAGGGCCCCTCATGTTCGGTATATGCTTCGCTGAGGTACAGGCTAGCACAGGAGGACTTACCCTGAAAAGGTTTGCAGACGACTGCAAACTAGTGGCCATGACTGATTCCCCAGCTGACACAGACACCCTCCATAAGGGTGTCACTGGGACGGATACCTGGTGTCAATAACATGGCCTCAAGCTGCATGCCACAAGGTGCATAGACATCCCCATTGGATTACACCAATCACCTGCAGACTATCACATAGGTGGTAGTCCCCTACATACATAAGAAGTAAAAAGGGATCTTAGAACACAAGTAGATAGCATTCACTATTTTGATAACCATATTGTCAAGGTGGTGTGGATATCCTTCTATGTGGCCCTCGTAATCTCTAATGGGTTTGTAGCCAGAACAAAGCAGCCATTGTGCCTCTCTACTCATGACTTATGAAACACATTAAAGGGTACAACACTCCATTTGGTATGTACCTTACGAGACAACAGCAACAGCTTGAAATACCACAACATTACCACACCAACAGGAATACTGACCTCCAAAGAATGACGTATGCAGCCCAACTACAGAAACCCTAACTGTACTCGTTTGCATACCACATACTCAGAGGTGATCTCTGCTGAACATACAAGGCCCATGTCCAAAACAGTATTGATGGATATGCTCCACATAAGCAAAAGCCCCTGAGAGCCACATGCTCTGGGATATGTACCTAAATGCAACAATGACTAGGACATGCTGGAGGGATACATTCCTGACACGGACACTCCCAATTCTTTGGAACATGATCCCTATGTACATCAGGCAGGGACCCTCACTAGCACTCTTCAAGAGATACCTCGATGGGTGGATGGGAGACAGACATGTACACCAGGGATCACTGCAGTAGCTCTGATGTACAGAGGCGCAGGAAACTAATGGCTCTGCTGTTCACAGGCACAGGAAACTAACCTAGGGAGGTGCCGCAAGTCAAAACACTGTATCTAGGCTTATGAATGGCCTTGGCCAGACAGCATAGTACCTAACTATGAATCTATGAAGCTATTACATGTCCTTTGTGCATGGATAATTGACTAGCTCTTCTATTTCAATTAGCTATCATGCTGATGTTTGCATAGCATAACAGTAATGCTATGTAAAATGCTAGACATATCTACCTACATATTGTACATTACACATTTTTGCAGCAATATTCCACAATGCAAATCATAATTGCACAGCAGGACCACCTTAGACATGTTATTCTCAGATATACGCCCATACATATGCCTACTGTTACAGTATATCAACATATACTATCCTCTGTTATGGCACGTACTTGTTGGACCAACCCTGCCACTGACAGCGGCTGGAGTGGAATTGTTGTGTTCAAAGTCCTTATATAGCATCCCTTGTGGTGTATGAGGTGTTTACCTTATGGCCTACAGCAGTATACACAATTTCTACGAGCGTTACTATGCTCAACAATACATCACTACACAATACCTTTACCCACTATATGCATTGCGTACACTTTAATTATTACAGAACAGGTACTACATACACTGACATACTGAATGTTCTACATACCTTATTAGTAACCCGAGTTGTCATTGACAGTAATATAAATCCTAATTGTTTTGTGTTACAACCCTCGTAACATTTTTCTGGTTTGTACAGATGGTTTGAATGTATGACAAGCCATCCTTTTATACTTAGATATCAGTAACATGTGGTATCCTGCCACCAGTTGGTGTTCTGGAGTAGATGATTACATGCACATCAGCTGTGCAGCTACTCCATTAGCCAATGACATGGCAACAGTGGTGTATGACTGAATACTCCACTTGGGCATTGTCCTTTTGCCCCACCTTCAAGGAAGACGGCCTGGATGTGTTGTTTGTGATGAACTGCAACACCTATATGGAGACACACAGAGATATATTAACATCATGGCCCCCGTGGATTGTGTGTAATGGCTAGAGGATGTATTTCTACATGTGAGTCTAGCTGTTATATTTCTGAACATTGCTACTTCTGCAGGGTTTGTACCTGATACATCTGCAAATGTTTAGGTCTGGCAAGGATGTTTGGGCAGCTCAAGGCTGTGGCTATGCATAGAACGTTAGGTGTTTTGAACTGTGCTCACCTGACATCTTTGGTATACTGTACATGTGTATCATACTGTGCTGTTAATAAGTAATTGGTAACACTCCTGGTGTACGCACAACCATCTAATATGGGATTATTGCAACCAAACCCTGAAACATCGGCGTCTGTTCCATTGTACAACAGCAACGATTTCACATAGGGCCATTATAGTGTTTCTCTGAGAAGGTATGTTAAGGCTTCTGCAGATGTCATAGAGTGAGTGGATGTTTGTGATGTTATTACAGTATGTATTGCAATTGTTTCGGGTGTGGGGGAGATGTAGGTGGGTGTACATAGCAGATGCAGGTGTGTAGGAACTGCATTTATACATATTCAATATATCTGTGAGGGCTCCTTATCTATTTGAAGATCTATCCTTTAGTGGACTAATATTATAGTAATTGCAGGCTGATTCATTAAGCCATTGTTAATTGGTTCCTGTATAGCATGCAGGTGATGTTGGTCCTTCAATCTCTTCGGAAATACATCGGTATGTAATGAAATGTTGCTACACGAAAGCTGTCTCATGTATTTCTGCCACAGATATTTGCACTCATTGGAGTTGTGTTGGTGACTGAACCTCTTTGGCTTGGGTTGTCACCTTTTCAAATGGCCATAGTGGGATATTTGCAGGACACACATTGGATTTTAGAGGCTGACACATACCCACGGTCAGTACAAAGTATAGAACTTTACATATATGCCTATATAAAAGCTTATTCTTGTAGCGGTTTACTTGCTTATCCTGTTTCTTGTTACATGTAGGTATTTTAGATACAGATGACTATTTTATGCAACAATTACATGAAATATGGAACATGCCAAATGTCTCGAGATTGTAGGACATTAGTATTTGTACTCATTTTGGTCAGGACACTACCGCACATAGAGGGTCTGCCCCTCGCAAAGTGGGACAGGTGGTAACCCTATCTTTGGCTCATGTCCATAGCACATATTTGTAATAGTGTATAGACATATATATTTTCCATATCCTTTGCTCATAACGTTCGGTCGTGGCAAAATATGTGATTGCTATGGTCCATGTTATACACATATTTGAAGACTTCAACTGCTGTATACGGCATACCCATGGATTCAGGAACGTACACACTTCCAATGACCACATTACCATTCCCAGACTCCCAAACCCCACAATACCGAACACTCAAACTCGCGACAGTCAAACACCCGGAAGTAACACAAACACAGAACACACGCATGCACATACAGACACACTGCTACCCATCACATCCAAACAAGCCATCCTACACTACGTATGGCCAGGTGACCATGCCCCCATACACATCACATGTGGATGGCTGTGCACCCCACACCACACCTACTTTAATAATCTACCTCCGAGATAGCACAAACAGACACACAAAGCAAACCCACACACACACTTTACAGTCCCCCGGAAACACACACCACACTCAGAACACACACTTACACACACTACAACAATCAGAAACACACTTACACACAGTACCTACCTGAACTGCAGCACCAGAAGCTCTACCTAAATGTCCCTTAACATCGTGATAATAGTACTCGCGGTTCTGGTGTTTCGGTACTTTGGTCTTTCGGTCTTTAAGCCTCGTGATTACGCGCGTCAGTATGTAAAGCATTCGGTATTTGGTAGTATCCTATTTATATGTACCTCCATGGTTGTGTAGATGTTGTTAACCTATCTATATATTTGCATATATATGTATATCCATATATATATCGACATATATCTCACTATCACCCTTTCTCTATCTATATTATATATATATATATATATATATATATATATATATATATATATATATATATATATATATATATATATATATATATATATAGAGAGAGAGAGAGAGAGAAAATACCTTTCATTGGGTACATGGCGGTGTATACTGTTTCCCCAAGTCCGCCATTTTGTGTTTTAACCTGTCACAATACACACCTGCCATTGGTACATCTCGGGTAGCTTAGTGGTAGGTTATTGTGCAGATTGTGTACATGGTTGCGTGTTCTACTCCTGGCAGTGGTCGTTTTACATCTCAGAGCAGGCACTATTAGTACAAGGGTAAATAACGCACATTTCAGCAGTTCTGGGCAGCTTTGCGCGTAATTTGTGCGATATTCAGCAAATGTTAGACCTGTGTTATGCATATCTGTGTGGTCATGTTTAAACGCCATTTGCCAGCACTTACCAGCACAAAAACCCGCTAACATGTGCTTAAACATGCTTTAATGACCTGCATCCAACATCCATTATTCGGGACATCCAAATTACATAACAGCCCTTGCAGGTTGTGGAACTGGGACCATGAACGACACAGTCAGTGACTTTACCACTGAGGCATCTGGGTTATGTACAAGTGTTATGGTGTTTAGTATGTAGAGTGTACTACGGCTGTTCCTCCATACTGTAAACAAATGTGTAACTCGGTGCACATATGGATGATACCTGTTAATGGTATGTCCAAGTGAGGCTTAATGGATATGCTCCAGCTATGGGACTCCATATCACAGTGAGCCACACACTGTAATGAGCTACACCTTGCCACAACCATAAATGGAGAATGCTGGGGTGACAGATACCTGTCATGGGTACTCTCCATGCTTTAGAACTGAATCCCTGATTACATTATATGAAGCCTCTCATTAACACACCAGGGAATCCTTGCAGAGTGGGTGGGGAACAGCGGTTACACAACAGGGATCCCGCAATTGGCTCTGCTTCACAGAGGGACAGTTAGTTAATCAATGGGGTGGCGACAGCAGACGCATTTTGGCTAGGCTTATGAATGGCCTCTGACAGTTATGCATGTACCTACCGATGTACCTAGGAACCTATACATACAGTATCAACACATGCTGTTAGCTTAATTTACTGTTCAGGTATTGACTTACCTTGTGCCAATAGCAGTTGTGTGTGCAATAGATAAGGGCTGCCTGTGTAGGATGCACTCAGTAGACCACCGATACATGACAATTTACAGGTGGTCATGTGTGTGTGCCATCCATGTTTACTGTGTGTGCAGGTGGAGAAGTGTGTCAGTCCGTAGGGGCCTACACTATCAGTGTATGTGCTATACGTTCCCTCTTTGCCAAGGCATGGGCATACTGGGCATGCCTCTGTCTGTCTACTGGGGCCGGCACAGGGGTATTCGTGGTCTGAATCCCTCTGTGCCTGTGGTGCCCTTGGCAATTGCGGTGGGCTGCGAGGGCCTTCACCATTATGTCCCTGCTGCAGCTGTTTCCGCAGGATCATATTATGTAGCATGGCACATACTATGAAGATGTGGGCACACATGCCTGGGGAGTACTGCAAGGCTCCACCAGATATGTCCAAGCAATGGAAACATGATTTCTGCATCCCAAGCACATGCTCTATGATCATTCTGGTTTGTGCATGTGCCTCATTATGGCGTTCTTGCATGGGTGTGTGTGCATTTCTGACGGGAGTTATCATCCACAGCTCCAGTGCATAGCCAGCATCCCCCACAAGGTGGCCATATGGGATGTCCCCCCTGACAAATACCTAGTACAGCTGTGAGGCATGCCAGATGTGGGAGTTGTGGTAGCTTCCAGGGCTGCCAGCACACACATCCATGATAATGCCCTGGGCATTGCACACAACCTGGCAGTTGATGGAGTGGTATCCCTTGCGGTTTATGTAGTGCCTACCATGCTCACCAGGTGGTGACTTGATGTGTATGTGTGTGCAGTCTATTGCACCCAGTACCTCCGGGTAGTCTGCCACATGGTGGAAGAGGTGCATATTGCTGGCCAACTCCTCCTGCATTCGGGGGAAGTATATATTCTTATTGGCATGTGGTAACATAGCATCCAGGAACTGGTGGAGTACCCTGGATGCTGATGCCTGTGAAATCACCATGATATCTCCAGTTGGCCTTTGAAAGGTACCTGTGGCTAGTATTGTCAAGCTTACACATACCTTCATGTCCACTGGGATGGGTTCCCCTCTGTCATTTCTGGCTCTGAGTCATGGCCGGCACAGCTCAATGATTTGCTGTATGATGTCCCTGTCCATCCTGTAATGCTCTACTATCTCCAGGTCATCTAGCCCCTGGTAGGTTACCCTTGGTCTGAACACTTTCCTCCTCCTCCTCCTCCTCCGGTGCCTGAGGTGGTTGTCAGCATCATCCTCCACACCACCTTCAGTCTCCAACACATGCTGATGAATTAAAGCTATGGCAGCTCCCAACATGTACATTTTAAAAGTTCCCCGTCTGTTTACACTGATTGTGCAATGTTTAGGAATACACAAGGGTGTGTGAGGTGCCTTCACACTTTGTACTATTGTGCTTTGGAGGCTGATGATGTCATAGGGTGTATATGTAGAATCCGAGCTGCAGGGTATCTTACTTATGTGTTTTAGTGCAGGTACTGCTATTGTGGGGCCTTCGGTGTCGAATTACACTTGGCTGCCATGGATCATCTCTTGCCCTTGCCTTCATTATTCAAACAGATTCCCCTCCCATTGTCAGGCATGCATCCAGCAGCCTGCTTTCTTGGTTTTGTACTTTCCCAACCCAGGATTGTGTTGCAAAATGTGTTCTGTAGCTGATCTACTGCAGGTTTGCTTTGTTCTGCTGTGACAGTTCTCTTTTCTTTGCAATCCGGCACCGCCCCTTTCCTGTTCTGCAGGTTGCTGCTAGCAGCCTTGTTAGCTACCGTCAATGGCCCACTGTGAGTTAATAGGTGTTAATTACTCAGTTGTACTCCAATTACCCTGCTGCGGCATTTCCTTATTGTCTTCTCGTAACCTTCCGGTTTCAGCTTTGGTGCGCGCCACGTGCAGCTGTTTACCAGGTTTTGAACACGTTGTCATCCGCGTACACATGCGCTTTCAGTCACCTTGTGTGCTGTCAGCTAAGCAAAGCTATGGCTACATCCACACCCCTATCCTGCGGCTTTGCTTAGCAATGGGCAACCTGGATTAGCAATGCTCCAATGTGCTTACAGCTACGGTGTCACACCCCTCTCCTGATGTCATGTATACCTCCAGGCCACTCCTCAGTGTTATACTGCTACGCCATGTGGTACAGCCTTACGCCGGCAAGGTGTTTGCGATTCAGTATTACTTGCCTCATTTGCATGGCATTGACAACTAATTCCTAGTTACCGCGCTGAACACTGTCACAGACCCTTAGCAACCCTTGTGCCTTGGTTGTGGTGT
This sequence comes from Protopterus annectens, assembly GCF_019279795.1. Classification (NCBI taxonomy): domain Eukaryota; kingdom Metazoa; phylum Chordata; order Ceratodontiformes; family Protopteridae; genus Protopterus; species Protopterus annectens. The sequence continues at coordinate 1,099,206,366 of NC_056725.1, read as the reverse complement.
AGCATGCATACCATTGACTATTATGGCAAAATCATGAGTTGTGTTACATTGCAGTTTTATGACATCTGTATATATTTTCCTTGTGTTCCCGTTTGCATACCCATGCACTGCGGTTGTACTTTGTGTTAGTGTGGCCAGGACATTAAATGTTATTTTTTATTTGTTGTGCATGTTTTTTATGCCTTTGGCTGTATATTTAGCCATTGGCATATGTTAACTTTGTAATATGTAAGTTTGGTCCACTTTCATGGCTCTGATGTTCTGTTTGAAAAAATGTAAACCATTTTTTTGGTTTACATTTCTGTATGCTTACGCTACACCTGCACCACTTCATGAATCGCTATGTACCTTCATTTGCATGCTGCACTACTGCGCATGGGGTGATTAGCATACATGCGCCGAGAGCTCCGCAGCTCTGGCGTACGCTGGTAGTGCACATGGAATTGGCTCATACCTGAATCGCTCGGCGGCCATATTTGGCATTAGTACGCCTATGCTATGCCTGCGCCTGGTGCAAGCTTCATGAATCCCAGGGTTCGTCTTGAAGAAAGCTAAGTAAATTAGAATCTCAGTGGAGTTATTGCACAGAAATATTATTGCACATAACATATAAGGTAATGTCTGTGATGATGTGAGGTATTGCCAGCTATGCCAGGAGAAGTAGGGCAGTGTATGTGTACTCTGATGATGCCCACTGTTTGGGAGAAAGCGCTTAGTACTTGGTCGATTTTCAAGCAATAAACCTGAGTTCTACAAGTGTATTTGGTTCATCTTGTATGTTTTATGTGTAACATAGGCCAGAACAGCTAGCTGAAATTTAGTAAAGACTTATATATTATTTTAATATAAAACTGATTTGTACAGATGTTTGTGCTGAAAATGGATTTGTAAAGTTACTTGTTTTAAAAATGTACCAGCTGTGGGTCCTGACTGTTTTGTAACTGAATTAAATGCATATATATGTTAACAGAGGCTATTGGAAGAGAAGAGGTTAAGCTGAGCTCCAGCTAACTTTGGGAAAACAGTAAGACATTAACTGGGCCTAGGCCATAAAGATGTTATCTCACAGTTTTGAATGAAGCCATAGATGCAATGTGTGTAAGAAGCATGGATTGTTAGTCTCTGTAGGAGGAGTAGAAGTTTGTAATTGTTTTATGACTTCCAGAAGCTGCCACAGATCTGTGTAATGCTCTTGTGTGTGTGTATTATTGAAATGTAAGTGCTAAATCCTGGCAGTTTCTAGCAATGGGGGGGGGGGTGCATGGGAACCAGAAGTCAGATGGTCAGATTATGTGATGCCATTCTGTACAGAAAATTATATTTTAATACTAGGTGAGACTGAAGTCTCATTGCAGTCAGTTTCTTGAAACCTGACATAGAAGGATCTCTCACTCACTTTATCTTGCCTTGCTTTAGTAAGTAACCAAGGAATAAGTAATTCTTTAGATCACTCAGGAAAATATAGTGAGATTAGTGAAGCACTGTTTTTCTGTAACTGTGTGAATCTTTCCATCTGTGTTATTTTTAATATTTCCTGTGATTAAAACTCTGGTGTTTACTATAAATAGTATTTTCATGTTCTTTTATTATTTATTTCTAAATATATTTAAATGTTTTATTGTGGCTGGTGTTTTAGAAAATATTTTAACCTTTGAGAGTACTTATATTGATTGGTGACACTGTGGCCACTCCTAAAGCCTGGCTGTTTGGTCAACATTACCACTTATATTAATACAAATTTCACTCAGTATAATTGGGTACCCTTGCAACAGCCTTAGTTATCTGGCTTTGTAGTGTCTAGTGGCAGTGATAACTACTTTATAGTCTGGGCAGAAGGGGACACAGTGGGTAAATCTGTGCCAGCCTTTCCCAGGTGCATGAGTGAGTGTGTGTGTGTGTGTGTGTGTGTGTGTGTGTGTGTGTGTGTGTGTGTGTGTGTGTGTGTGTGAAAATCAAATCTCACAGTGTGTGTGTGTGTGTATTAGCTACTTGGAGAAGAGACATGAAGCACTGGTTTTGCAGAGAGGGTGCTGGAGGACTTGGCTTGGACACTCAGCTGAGGACTTTACCCTATAGCTGTACTAGCAGAGAGCCTTATTGAGACCATGGAGGGAGACATATATAAAGAAATCCACACCCCAGGCTGACTGTGTTCCCTGTGTGTTCTTAAGGGAAATTCTGCTTGATGCAGAGAGGTCTGCATCTGCAAATACTGAGTGTATCCATTTGTATTCCAAGTGAACGTCCCTCTCCAGTGTCAGTGGTGAGGATTCAGAATCCTTGATTACTGGCCCAGAGTGGGACATTACATTGTCATTGGAATTTTTCAGCAGCCTTTTTTTCAGATTTCAGAGATCAATATGGCGTGGAGTTAGTGTGAGTTTAGTAGTCAAATGGCCTGTGGGAAGAAGCTGTTATTGAATCTGGCTGTTTTGCATCTCATATTGCAGTAGCATTTACCAGAGGATAAATAGATGAACAGTCCATGGGCAATGTGTGTAGTGTCTCTGGGTATCTTGTTGGCCCTGCTGAGACACCACAATGATATATTTCATGGAAATAATGAAATTAGTTCATTAAGTAGAAAATACAGTACATCAGAGCATCTGGAAGAGAATGCATTACAATTTAAGATGCAAAGATAAAAACACAAACATATAATAAAATGCAGTAGGTACTAATAAGTCAATTGTTAAAATGGTGGGGGGAAGTTTGTAGTGTGTCACACCAATGTGCAGTAGCTGATCGAGTTATTTATAATATTAACATAAAGTAAGGAGATCAGCAGTTATGATATTTTAAATAGCAGGATATTAGCCTTGTGCTTAGTGATAAATGTAACATTTGCATTGAGATTATTTAGTGAGATTTGCATTGAAACTGTACTGAATTATGTGTAGGAGCTTTTTTCTTTTTGTAATATTGTTAAGAAGTGCCTCCCACAAACTTTTTTCCCTGAAATGGAAAAGCTGTGGTTGCTGCAGTGCATTTTACTTTGGAGAGAATTTAGGTTAGATGCACTAACAGTCTAGAATTTAAGGTTGTAGATAAAAAAATCTGGGGTATTCCTGTCTAAAGGCGAAGCACTGAATTTTCAGTAGCCTGAACTAAAGTGAACCCACAATAAAATAACCACTCTCTTTTATTGGCATCTGTTTAACTTTATGTAGGATAATTTTCTAGTTCCTTACCCAACTATACTTCTCTTGCTAATCAAATTTCTACTGCACTTCAGTTTGATTTTTTATTTAGTTAAATACTTAATAAGCATGTACCATATGGAACACTACTGTTACACTCTGATATTATTAAAAGATAAACTTGTTAAGCACTTCCCTAGCATGAAATCCAATCATAACAGGGCTTAGGAATGCTTAACAAAAGTTTTGTTACACACCCTTAAGCTCTATTAGGACTGGATCTCACACGGGAGATAGTACCAGTCAGCGAAGCACAACAACAACCTTTACAAATGGTATAACTTCACTTGGATACACTTATAAACAAACATTATGGCAGAACAATGTCCCTAACAGCTTTTAAAAGATGCTTTACTGTCTGCAAGAGAGGTATTTCATTTCTGCTGGGTTTTTCCTCTCAGCTTTCCCTAATTTTTTCCTCTTATGCTATCCTTCCTCCCAATATAACATTTAATTTTCTGGTAAATTACAGAGAGTTACAGTTAGTCAATTATTCATTGTAGTTTCATATTTGTTATTGGTCAGAAAATGCATATTGATAAAAAACTGTTGTTCTATTACCCTTTTAAATGAATTAGAGCAATATTTTAAAATTTATCCAATTTTGATCCTTTACTTCCTTTCTGAAGCAAAGACTTTTACATGTATGTTGTTGTCTTAGTACTAAGTGCTTTACTGATGTTCAAAGCCAGTAAAACACTTTCTGCTCTTACATGTTCTCTCTCTCTCTCTCTCTCTCTCTTGTTTTTTTTTGTAACTGACAGTATATGGAGCAGATCAAGCTCCATGCACTACAAAGAATTATTTTTGTGTCTTTGATCAGAACCCTTACTGTGTGCTCTTGACAAGGGCACCGAGACTTATCTTGAGCTTCACTCTTTAGGTGAATTGCCTGGCATCCTTAATATGCAATATATGATTGGAGACATGATTATCATCCTCTGTTTTATTGTTTAATACTGATGTCATTCTACATGACTCCTATGTTTTACTATTGTTGTTTGCAATATTGTTATATTAACTCATTATTTCTCCACTTCTTGATCTAAAGCTGTCTCTTTCTTTGTTGCATTTAGCTACTGTCTTCTGTAATTCCTAATCTTGTTGAGTATACATTGAATGTTCTATAGCTGCTGTACTCTTGGGTCTTGGCTGATATGATTACCAATGGATTTGTCTACTATTTCAGTTAAAAAATGTTAAAATAATTGAAAAATAAATTAGGGCTAGCCTTACAGGAGGTCCCGCAGGGCTCTCTTCTTAGACCACTACTTTTCTGTTTGTGAATTTCCTAATAAATTAATTTTCTGCCCAAAGGTCACCCCTACACCCTTTATAAAGACATTGCTATTTTGTCAGGATCAGACAGAAGAAAAAACCCGGGAGGATTTTGTATGTATTTATAAATGGTTCTATCAGTTTCCTGTTGACCCAATTATACTCTGGAAGAAAGGTTGAATGTGGAATTGTGCATCAATATATGCTAACCCTAAGGTTGCCAATACCTCAGAATATTCTTCATATTTCAGCGTAATATATGTAGTCATATATGCATACATATATATATATATATATATATATATATATATATATATATATATATAGAGGGAGAGATAGAGAGAGAGAGAGAGAGAGAGTACAGACCGCCACAGTAAGTGGGATAGGAGGTTTTAAATGCTTTAATAACAGCACACTGAGTTTCCTGATTTTCTTTTATTACATTACAATCACAAACTATTTTATGCACTTGTCAGACTCATAATTAAGAGTGATGCATTTCCCACAGACACCCTGAGCATACTGTTAACACCTTAAAGACCCACAAAGTGTTATAATGCACTCCCACTTAAACAGACCAAGCTAGCTCTCTTACTAGCTGAGATTCCCTGGACTGTAAGGTACTGTGAAGCTCTAACTTTAAATATGTAGATGTCTGACTGGATTATAAATTAAAATTTTCCAACCACTCAGAATGGATTACTTAATATGTTACTTCTTAAGAAAATTTGGCAGAGTTTTCAAATTACTGTCATCAGAAGCTAGAAATGCTGTTGTCAGAAATGCTCTTCTTTTCTGGCTGCCATATGTATTGTGTATGGCATCCATAGACCTTTGCATTAACTCCATGGCACTGAAAACAGCCACTGATAGATGCTGCAGGCTAATTTTCCTCTCATCTTTTTCAGCATCATGGTCATACACTGTGGAATTCCAAAAGAATTGGCTACCATCACAAAGCACCTCCGCTATCCTGCATCACTACCCTAAATTTAATTCTCATGTTTTTACCCCAGTAAGCTATCATAATGGGAATCAGGGTACTATCATAGATTCCTATTTGCCAGTGATATAACAGTACTTAATGTCCACTACATCATGACTAGGTTATAAGATTCTGGGGCATGCGACGTTGTGAGCCTCTTTACTGATTCCTGACTTCATACATTGACTTCCAAGCCTGCTACATACTAACCAAAAATATCACAGTGAGCCATCACCCACAACCCATTTGTATGTCAAACATGCTAATGCATGTATGAAAAGAAAAAATCTGTCATATAGGCATTAATAAATATGAAAATACAAAGGTACTGCATGGCTATGCTACAAACGTGTAGTTCACTTTGCTCTAAATAACTACTTTTAAGTCTTACCCAATAACTAAAGTGAATAACTCATGAAAAGACACTACCATGCATGCACACACACAGTCCTCCCCAGCTCTAAACAAAGGCTGTGCTACTCTCTGTATAGCTTCACCTTTATGTTAGTACTTATACTGCTGGAATTACATGGCAGAAAGGTCATACAATTGCACAGAGCCATAGCTAGAAATTCTGACACCCTGTCCCATTAACTGATCTTGCATCCCCCTCAACTTTAAGATGAAGAGCCAAGAAATAGTCCTTTCATACTTGGGGGCCAAAAAAGGTGTCCTTAAAATAAACAAACTCTTTCTCATTTTCTCTTTTAAAGTGTAGCATATCACTTCCAACATTTGTAGCAAGAAGCTTTCAATAGTTTATACCATGGCTGTAGCCAGAAATGTATACTTTGTATTTATATCTAATGCCCCCCCCCCATCATGCAGCTATCATTTATAATGCATTCAACCTTGAAAATGCTGTCCCTATACATATAGTACACCTAGGAAAGGGATTCATTACTTTAAGCTGTTGCCATTTCTAATGATAAAATATTATATTTTAGACATTCCTTCTTACAGCATTGCATGTTTTGTATAGCTATGTACTGCTAACATTAGTTAGACAGTTTCAGCCATGCCATGCTGTTTGAGTAATAAAGTTTTCAATGGACTCTCAGAAAAGAATTTAATTTTTTGAGTACACTGAGCATCCCTGGTTTATACCCCACATAAAGCACTAAATGCTTCAGCCCTGACCACAAATGCAATTCAATTCTGAAAGGTGGGAATGCACTAAAGGCAGAATGGCATCCATTAATCATACTCCCTAACACTTTGCGCCCAGGAGCCTGCTCCATTTGCCCCACCCTAACCACACTTCTGCACCTGCAGTATCATTACTGGCATGTGAGCTGAGTACCACCTGCTCCATAAGAACCCAATTCCATTCATTTGAATGGGTAATGCCAATGTAAATTTTAAAAGTCACATAGCAAACTATGTCTAATAATGTTTTTAGAGTCAGGTACAGAATTCTATGAGTCTTCATTAGCCTACATGATGTGAATAGTCCTAGAGCTCTCTTTATCGGAAACAGCCATGGAATACATGGCATGGGTATCATGCTGTCCCATGCATAAATTATTTTAGAATCCATGTCCCATTTAACAAAGCTGAATTGTAACCAGCATCTCTAAGTGCCACACTGATGCTCAGCTAACACATCTATATCTTGTTCTTTTTTTTTAATTGCTGTCCTTCTACTCACAACACTGTGGCACAGAGGGATAAAGCCCTGTGCCTTTCTACTCTCAGCAATATGGCACAGAGGGATAAAGCCCTGTGTCTTTCTACTCTCAGTGCTTTGGCACAGAGTGATTACGTCTTGTGTCCTTCTTCTTACAGCACTGTGGCACAGACAGATAAAGCCCTGACTAAGACCCCGATGAGCCAAGTTAAACTAATGACTCAGACACTTGAAGGGTTAAGGCAGGGGAGGGTGGGAGTGAGAAGCTGCTGCTGACTCCTCCTTGAGAGAAGCAGACTGAATGTCCCACTGTACTAGTAAGTACATTAACCCCAGGAGGATTGTTGAGGACTAGTTAAAGTCTCCCATGAATAGGGTATTTGGTTGGATGGTGAGTGTCTCTAGTAGGTCTAGGTAAGAGTTGTGAGCTTCATGAGTCATAGAGGGTGGCCTGTACCTGGCCATGACATGATAAGGAATCTTCTCTATGGAGCCTTGGATGTGGATGAGCTCCAGATCATCATCCTGTTTATCTAAGCTGGAGCTGTATTTGTTGCTAGTGTAGATCAAGACACCTACAACTTTAGCCCCCGTCTGTAGTGCTTTTGGCCTAACTGTGTGGAAGGCATTGTAGATTTGTACTGTCAGAGTACCTTCTGCATCTTAAAATCAAGTCTCAGTAACATGGCAACAGCATAGATGCTGATATTCTCCAGAGTGAAGAGAGCTTGTAGGGTATAGAGTTTCTTGTGTAGGGTCCTAGCACTGAACAGTAACAACTTTATCTTGCTTTAAGATTTTTTTTTTTTGCTATGTTGGCAGTTTTATCATTCTGACATTTCCTAAAAAAGGCTCTAAGGGGTGGATAAAGTTTTAGCTATTATCCAAAAGCCCTGGAGGACAGGTACAGAATATTCTTATCAAAACAATGTGGTCTACTAACTATGTCCTCTCATGCTGTTAGATATTGAATTCCTCTGAAACCAGAAACAAACCAATTATTAAAATCATTTTCTATACATACTGTGGCATCATCCTTGACAAAGGTAGAGAGCTGCTCTATGCAAGGCATACACCTATCTGTGACACATATTCTGAAAGATCCATAATGTCTCTTTTCATATAGTTCAGTGAGGTACATTTAAGGTGATTTACACCTACATGTGCTATGATAGAATCATATTGGTACATGTGGTGCAGTGACTTGAGTGTGTGCATGATATTGCAAACCTAGCTCCAGATAGGTAACTAACCATTATCTTCTCCTTGTCCAGCCTGCTGAAAGGAGCAACTTTGTGTTATACAATACAATCTCCTATGGCAAGTGTACTAGGTAGTGTTTGCTTGCCCAGGGAGCTTTGTTCTTGAGCAATCATTGGATGTATACTTATGTATGTTGTTAGATGTTGCTTTTATTGTGTGCTTTAGTGATTGCTGAGGACAGCTGTTGCTGTTTGATGGCTTAGGAGATTTTGAGGTTTGGGAAGGTTTCTTAAGTGCTCATCGTAAGCAGGTCTATTTGTGTCTTGAGTTGTACGTATGAAGTAACAGTGCATGGGTTCTTGGCAACCTTGTTTGTAAGTGAGATTTTTGCCTCCAAGAAGGTTGCATATGTACATCTCTCTCATACTGCATTAGTTTCTTTAAGGATTCCAAGTTTACCTGAGTACATCAGACAACTGCCACATTGTTTCATGATGCCCATAGCTACCAAGCTGGTCACGGAGACATTAGGAAATTACATATACATGTTGTCAGAACCTGTGTTATGGCTGCGCTATTATGGTTTTGGGACTTGATTTTACAGTGGTCACCTGAGTAGTGTCCAAGGTTAAGGCTATATATTAGACAGTGCTATGATCTGGTATTAGTGCTATTTGATATGTTAACTTGCTGCCTTAAGCATTGAGCAAAGCTTTTCTGTGTTACAGGTTAAAGTACAAGGTGAAACAGGCACAGATGAAAATAGAGAAAATGAAACTTTAATGAACCATACATTAAGCGCTTTCATCCCACTCTGGGGACTTCATCAGAATAATACAGTAAAAACATCACTTCCTTTGATACCATATTCTTAACTAAAATTTAAAGAAACAAATCACTGTTACCTGAAATTTGCTTAATACCCACTAATTCAATATTGATTAAACAGTATACAAAAGTATGTAATAAAATATGAAATCTAAAACATCCATAACTTAAAGTGTCAACTTAAAAAATACATTTTCTATAGTATACCAAGGACTTATTCAGCTAAAACTCAAGTATTAATTTCTTTAAAAAATTCCTGCATTATAATGTAGCACATCTTAACTTCAGTATTTTCTTCAAATATAATATTATTGTTTATCCCTGGAGGTGTTCCTGCATTTAATCTCAGTTGCCAGAATAGTTTTTTAAACTCTAAATAATGTTCTCATTTATCTTCCTTACAGCTTCTTCCTCTATTTCATTAATCCCAAAAGTAAACTTTCTATATTCATTAGACATTTCAATGTTTTGAGAGTGCATTGTTGTAATTCTTATTAAAAATATCATAATAGTGCTTATAAATCCTCCTTCTTAATGCTTCTCAGTTTTCCCAATGTAAACTCCATTACACCCCAAATGTTAAGCAAGATATATAATACCTATTGATGCACAATTCCCATCTTTAAATGTTATCTCAGATTTCAAGCTATAGTTTAGTAAAATAAACTTCTCTTCAATAATACAGGGACACTGCCTACATAATCCACACTTGAAACTGCTCTATTTTTCTACCATTTTTATTCCCATTAGTTCTTTCTAATATATATTTATATATATATATATATATATATATATATATATATATATATATATATATATATATATTTTTACCAATGTTTTATTAATAAATGGGTTCATTACCAAGAATTATATGTATATGTTCTCATTACTTTTTAAAGTTTTTCAATTTTCCCCTACTCCAAAGGTCAGACAGGCTGGTGAATCAAAGAATGAAATACAGGAATACCAGACCAAGCAAATTATACATATAGGGGTATCATGGCACCAGGGACAACAGATTAACAACAGAAATGAGAACAGTTTCCAGAGCAATAAAAACTGGAAAATATTAGGTGATACAATAAAAAGTGAATAAAGGGAGATTTTATTAACCTGTAATGGGTCCAGTATTTTAATTATAGTAATTTAATTATTAACTCTGATTATTTTCTTTGTTTGAAAAAGGATTACAATTTATTAGTGATAGGCAATAAGATATAGCAGGCATTTTGGATGAACTTATACTGTATGTTAAAAAGCTGCATTACATGTTGGATATGAGAATAAAAACAATCCCATAAAATTCTCTGAAGATATTTTGAAATGAAGAAATGTGTTCAACCCCCTGACACATCTGATTTTATCATCCTTTGAAAAAATGTGTACTGATTTTATATATATATATATATATATATAAAAAACGCATTTAATAATAGAAATAGGATAAGAAATATAAATTGACCAAAGAAGAATGATTTGATGATTTGATAAACAATAGGTCTGTTAGGGTAATGAGACCAGATAAAGGTGGGGAAATTATGATTAGTGACACTATAATTTATAATAGTAGTATGTTTAGCATCTTGCACAATTCTGAATTGTATAGTCTTGTATCAAAGAATGAAGTGAATATGCCTACAGAGGGTTGATCTTTATGTACAAGAACTTTTGGTTGACAGTAGAGTAACATTAGATTTATATACATTTTAGAAGTTGGATAAACCGCTGATTCACACGTTTCTGATATCTAAAGTTCACAAAAAAATTCTTAAACCATGTTATAGACTAATAGTTTCTGCTAGTGGCTCTAAGAAACACCCCCTGTGAGGTTTTATTGATAAAATATTAAAACTTGTCTATAGACATGAAACACATGTATTAAAGGAGTCATGGGATTTTATAGGAAGATTGACCCTCAGATGTTTGGGAATGGATATCTGTTTGTTTTAACCATAGATGTTATGGATCTTTTTATTCCATCATAAGAGGGACACTCACTTTATCTTGACACCTTATTAGAATGTGAATTTTTATCGGGTGAGAAAGTTAGATTACTGTTTGATGTTGGTAATATAATATATAAAAATGTTTTTATATATTTCAAAAGTGATGTATTTTATCAAGTGAAAGGTGTTACAATGGGCTCAGCTTGTGTGCCAATTTATGTTAACATTGTTCAGTTAGCCTGGGAGAAGAATAAGATTTTCCACTCAGCATTTTTTAAATATATTAAGTTATTGTTAATGTTCTTTGATTATGTATTTATTTTATGGACAGGTCCAGGTGATAAGGTTAAGGATTTTATTGATTTTATGTATGAATCTATAGTTTTTTTTTAATTTACTATTAACTATGAAAAATAAATGACTAATTATTTACATGTCCATTCTGAGCATACTGATACAGGTTGTAAAACAAAATATATGGAAGACACACATTTAATAACTGTTATTTGCATTTTAAAAGTTTGAACCCCTATTCTTTTAACAGAAATTTAGTTAAGATTTAGTTAAGAGTCAATGTACTGTGGTGAAAGAATGATCTCCAGTTTGCAAGGTTCAGATGATGTAATGAGGAAATTAAAAATGATGTTTTTTAAAGACAGGATTCCCAGATTTGATGGCAACTAAAATTATTACTGATGTATGTGGAGCAAGGGGTGCCAAGTATGCACCATGTTTAGGGACAGGTGATGTCATTGCAGGGATTAATAGTTCAAAGTAAAGGTATGATGATAGCAGTTTTGAAAGAGCCTCTCTAGTGGCTTACAATGAGAGTTCTGGAGATATAAAAAAATATATAAAAGGTAATTGGAAGTTTTTAAAAGGTCACGAGGACTTATCTAGAATCTTCAGTAACAAGCCTCTTGTTATTAATAAAACATTGGTAAATTTAAAAAAAAATTATTAGAAGGAATTAATGGGAATAAAATGATAGAAAAAAGAGGGCACTTTTAAGTGTGGATTCTGGCTCGCCACTTAGGCAGCTAAAACTTAAGTTACCCACTTTCATATCTAACTGTTTATTAGACGCAGCAGTGTTTAGGATAAAACCATTTTTTATCTTACATTTAAACATCTGTTGCAAGACCAACGGTTATTGGAGAGCCCACATTCTGCCTTTCAGTAGTCATCTTGGGATTAGTGCTTCTCTTTTCTTCTGGTGAGAGGAGGAGCACATGGACATTATTTCCTGGAGACTGCTGATCACCAGAAAGCATGATAACTACCTTATAGGTGACAGCTTGGAATCTCTGCTTATATTTTGGTCCTGGTGAGAGAAGGAGCAGAGAGCATTGATCCTGACTGTTTTTGGTAAGAGAGTGAGTGTCTGTACCCAACATTCTTGACTGGTCCGGTTGCTATTCAAAGCATCTACCAGAAAAAGCCTACAGACCCTTGTATCATCTGGTACAAGTCTGTGGATCACCAAACAGGCTATGGCCTGCTTCTCTTCTTGGGATTGGTGCTAACATGTTGCTTCTGGTGAGAGAAGAAGCAAAGGAGCATTGAATCCCAACAGAGTGAAGCTGTCTTGAGACCAGCATTAGCCAGGCAGTAGCCATTCATGCAACGCCCCTCTTTTCATCATTCTTGACAAACTAATTCTTTGTTTGCAGTAAATGCTGCTTGATTTCTTTCTAACTTCAGAATATCTGCCTAAATACTTCATCTTTAAATTTTCATGGTCTACGTATTAGTTTCCCCTCAAGTGTTTGGCAGTGCTCTGTACAGACTCAGACACTTTGAGTGACATTGCTCCTGTAAAAGCACAACTGAAATGTTTCCTATACCTAGGTGTGCACAGGACAACTAGTTTGCATGCAATGACAAGCACTGTCCACATAGTTGTAAACCAGATACTCCTGACAGTGACTGATATTCTCACTCCAACTGTTTAATCAATAAAAAGAGTATGTTGCTATGGATATGAACTTTCCTACTGTCTCCGTTACCAGCTTGGTTTATATGGGCCCCTGAGGCAATGTAGAAATTGCCTCATGTTTATTTGACAACCATTTAATTCTCAAACAAACTGATATGGTATGTGAGAGAAGTATTTACACAATGTCAGTGGAGGCAAAGCTGTCAAATAAAAGTATTCCTAATATCAATAAGGTCGTCAGTAGTACACACGCTGCAACCATCACACACAATTCCAAGCAAACATATGGACCCACATATGCTGAGGCACTTACATGTAACCTTTCTAAACCACAAAGACCTCCTAGACAAAGTACATATAACACATAACCTCAGCAGCCCCAAATGCACTCTTTCAAAACAACACCCACATCGACACATAGAGCTACATCTCATGGAGTCTCTACCTCTAAGCCCATAAGGCAAGTCACCACACAATCCAACATTCTAGTCATTGGAGACTCCATTGTGAGACACATTGATGTCCCTGTCACTAGGCTGAGTAAGGAGAAAGTTACGGTCAGTTGGTTATCAGGGGCTAGGATCTGCCACATTGCTCATGCACTCAGGTCATTGGACCACAATTACCAATATGACTCAGTCATAGTCCATGTGGGAATAAATGACATGAGACATACCTCCCTAGACTATATGAAGAGACAGAGCACAGAGCTTTCAGAATATGTGTCTCAGGCTGGTATGAGCCTAGCATTGGGCAGCATTTTGCCTTCTCCAAGGATGATGCCACAATACAAACAAAAGATGATTAACTTAAATAATTGGCTTAGTTTCTGGTGTCATTCTAAGGGGAGGGTGCAATATTTGTCAGCATGGAAGGAAATGGTCAACAGACCATGCAGCTTTTCCAGGTATGGTCTGCACCTCTCCCTTCTAGGCTTTGAAATATTAGCTAAAGCATTGTCTTCCCCCATAGTGCCTTTTTTAGGCAATGCCAAACCGAAAGTACTTCCAACATAGCAAATCAAAACCAAGAAAATCTAAAGGTATTACTGCTCAATGCTAGGAGCCCAAACAAAAAACTCCACTCCCTAGAAGCTTTCTTTACCCTAGAGAATGCTGATGTCAGTACGGTACTGAGACATGGTTTAAAGCCATGGAGAACACACCAACAGTGCAAGGTTATAATACCTTCCACACATTTAAGCCAGCTACTTCACAGTCAGGGACTAAAGGTGAAGATGTCTCTATTTACATGAAAAATAAATATACTTCAAGGCTAGTCAAACAGGACAATGAACTTGAGCTGCTCCATGTTCAAATCACCATAGGTAAAATCCAGTACCATTTCCTTGCAAGCTATAGGTCCCCCTCTATGAACCAGGAAACCCATACGATATATTTAAACTTATTAGAAACACTAACCATCCAACACAATGCCATATTCATGGGTGACTTTAATTACCCCACTATTAACTGGGAATCCTATACAACACCAAATGTACATGCACAGAGATTCCTTGATTTTGTAAACACAAACTCTGTGGACCAGATAGTCAGTACACCAACCAAGAGTGCAGCCATACTGGATCTGGTCCTCACTAATATGGGAGACTGCTGCACACCCCCTACTGTAATGCCTTCCCTGGTAAGGTCAGACCAGAAAATAGTCTTCTTTGAAGTAAAAATAAAACCTGGACCCCCAGCTAAACCTGGAATATTCAGGAACTATTCTAAGGCTAACCTTTTGCCATTAAGTGAGAACCTGGAAAAATTCCAAGTCCCCATAAACTCAGAGAACACTGCTACCTATGCAGAACTGTTCACAGAAACCCTGTACAAGCATGTTAATAGCTACATAGAGGCAGCTGTACCCACCAGGAAGTACAGAACTAACTCAAAAAACAAGCCACCCTGGTAGAATCTCAAAATCAATAGGCTGTATAACAGGAGGAAGAAAATCATGGCAAAAATTGGGGGGTGCAGCAATCAGCAGGATAAAAGCACTCTCATCAAACTAAACAAAAAAATCAGAAGACAAATAAAGTCTACCAAAGCCAAATTTGAGGTAAGTTTGGCCTCCCAGGCCAAGGATAACCACAAAGCATTCTTTAGCTATGTCTGCAACCTGAAAGGCAATACAAAGTTGTGTGCAGATCTCATTGTAAATGGAGCCACCTATACTGAGCCAGAAGATATAACAAACATCCTGGCTGATAAATTCAGTTCCAACTTTACCCCTCTCTCCCCCTCAACATCCCTGCAGTAAATATCAAATATAACTCCCCCTACTATCACTAGGGAATAGGTCCTTAATGCTATCTCCAAGACCAAGAACACTGCATCAATGGGCCCGGACAATATCCCACGATGCCTTCTAAATACCATGAAACATGACCTATCAGGGCCTCTGGAATTACTATTTAACTGTAGCCTCCAAACAGGCTTTATGTCTCATGAATGGAGAAAGGCAATAGTCATCCCTCTGCACAAAGGTGGGCAATCTACAGACCTTGGAAACTACAGACCCATAAGCCTCACTAGTCCTATATGTAAAGCCATGGAAAGAATTATCATGGAGATGATCAAAAGAGATATTGTAAACCTCTAGGCACTGAAACCAACCCAGTTTGGTTTCATCAAGGGCAGATCATGCCCACTCAACCTGGTGGACTTCTTTGAGAAGGTCACTAAAGCAATGGATGAGGGTGAAATCATTCAAACTGCCTACCTTGACCTGGCCAAGACATTTGACAAAACACCCTACTCGGGCATTCTTGACAAACTTAAGAGGTTATGTACAAACCCGTATGTCACCCGGTGGATAGCCAACTGGCTCACAGACAGGACCCAGGAAGTTAAAATTGGGGAGTCCACCTCTACAAAGAGGCCAGCCACAAGTGGAGTCTCTCAGGGATCAGTCCTTGGACGGCTCCTTTTTGGCATTTACTTATCAGAATTCAAGGCCAATGTCAGGGGTCTCTGGCTGACTAAATTTGCAGATGATTGCAAATTAGGAGCTGTCATTGAATCTTACACTGACACAAATGTTCTCCATAGGAGGGGCTGACACAGAAAAACAACTGGTGTCAGAGCCATGGACTAAAACTAAATGCCAAGAAACACATAATAGTATCCTTTGGAAAGTCATGCATCCTTGGTAACTATCATATTGACAACACATCCCTTAGAGCTGACACAGTAGTCAGGGACTTAGGGACACACATAGATAGTAATTTAGCCTTTGAACATCATGTGTCTACAGTGGTGAGGAAATCATTCTATGTTGCGCAACTTTTAAACAAAGGTATGGCATATAAGTTCAAGGCAGTCATTGTTCCACTGTATTCAGCATTCATCAGACCTATCATTGAGTACAGTGCCCCCTTTGGTATGTACCTAAGCAGGCATATCCAACAGTTGGAACATCAAAAGAGGTTCCTCACTAAAAGCATACAAGGCATAAGTAAAATGTCCTATGCAGACTGCTTCAAGGCCCTATCCATGTATTGTGGCTCCTACAGGCTTTTGAGGGGAGATCTATGCCTGGCATACAGGGCATTGTCAGACCCCACTCTGATGGGTCTCCTGTATATGCACAAAACAAACAGCTGGGATGCATGGCTAAGCTTAAAAAGGCCCTTGTAGTCATTAGCCTAGTAAACACCTATTAACCCATGAACTAAATTTGTGGAATCCTTACCTTAACAGGGCATACAACAACAAAAAAGGCCATGGCTAAAATCAGAAAGAGCACATCTCACAGAGACAAATGCTATCTGATTTAACTAAACAAGAAACCTAATGGATCTAATAAAGTCTGGCAAAACCAGTTATGAAGCCAGAATAGCCTCCTAGGCTAAGGACAATCACAAGGCTTTCTTCAGCTATGTCAGGAAGCATACACGTAACACTCAGCAATGTTCAGAACTAGTTGTAAATGGCACAGCTTTCACTGACCAGGGTGACATAGTGAATTTGCTGTCTGATAAATGTAGCTCTAAATTCAGCCACTACTTCCCCCCACTACCCTTTAAGTAATCCCTACTAGTATATCCCTCCAACTATCAATAGTAAGCAGGTCCTGGCAGCACTAAGTCCAAAAGTACTGCTTCATTGGTCCCTGACAATATCCCAGGTTGCCTCCCAAATAGCCTAAAACATGATCTAGCAGGACCACCTGAGGCACTCAATTACAGCCTCTAAACAGGTTACATGCCAGGTGAATGGAGGGCCAAAATGTTCACCCCTTTTTATAAGGGTAGATTATCAACAGACCCCAGGAATTACAGACACATCACTCTGACAAGTCTAATATGCAAAGCCATGGAATGAATTATCATGGAAATGATCAACAAGGACACTGTCAACCCATATACACTTAAAGCAACCATCCCAGTTTGGCTTTGTTAAGGAAAGATATTGCCTACTCTACCTGGTAGATTGAGTCACCAAGGTTATGGATGAGGGGAAAACTGCGCATACCACCTACATTGACCTGGTCAAGGCATTTAATACAATACCTCACTCGGGTATTGTTGACAAACTCTCAGAACTAGACATAACTCCCTACATAACTCACTGGATTGCTTTCTGGCTCACAGATAGGAGCAAAGAAGTTAAGATTGGTGAGACCACCTCCACCAGGAAACCGGTCACCAATGGAGTATCCCTAGGCTCTGTGCTGGGCCTGCTCCTGTTTGGCATCCATTTCTCAGAAGTCAAGGTTAATGTCAAAAGGCCTCTGGTTCACCAAGTTAACAGATGGCTATAAATTGAGAGCTAACATATACTCCCCAAATACATGACATGCTCATCTTAAAAGACGGTTTAACACAAACAAATGACTGGTGCCTAAGCTATGATTTAAAACTCAATGTGAAGAAATACATTATAGTTTCCTTTGGGAAATTGTCCACCCAAGCGTATTTTCTGGGAACACATGTAGACAGTAATCTGGCTGTCAAGCAACATTTAGCCAAGATAGTAAAAAAATATTCCATGTATATGTCGTCCAACTCATAAGCAAGGATATGGCATCCAGATTGAAGAAAGTACCACTCTGTTCAGCCCTTATAAGACCCATCATTGATTGTAATGCTCACTTAGTTATGTACCTAAGCAGGCACTTGCAACAAGTGAAATGCCCTTGAAGGTTTCTCGCCAGAAGAATCTAAGGTATGATTACCATGTCCTACAGAGATTGCCTTAAGGCCTTATCTTTGTACTCAGTCTCCTAC
>NC_056725.1:1099128121-1099178121 GCF_019279795.1 Protopterus annectens | reverse complement strand
ATGGTTTTATCCAATTAACTAATAAATAAAACAAGTCAAAGCAAATGATGTGCAAGTAACAGAATCTAGAACAATTTGCAAAGTGAAGAAGACATTAATATTTGGCCATAAGTCAGAGTTGTCTTAAGAGCACAGAACATCTTGCTAAGTTACTTTGATGTGTGTTTCTCTCCCTTTGCCTAAGCCCTGATTTAGGACTGCATTTGTTACCCAGTATCTCAGTCGCCTATAAAGCTTCCTATAAGCTATGAGGTATAACCTTACCTATAAGCTTCCCAATATAATAAGCAGCAATGTAAAGTCATATAAACTTCAGTTAGATGAATGGATGGGATCCTATAAATTCAGCCCTGAAGTCACTAGCCACACAGACAAAACTAACCATTATCACAGCTTAACCCTGTATTTTCTCCAATGTCTCCCAATTTCCCTTCCCTCTAACATAATCCAAAATGAAAATACTTTCAGGAGGATTCAATAAAGCCTACATGGCTATTTTTCATTAAGTATCATCGCACATGGCTACGGAAAGTTTTAGATTCAATAAACTCCATGTAGCAGCACACACCACTGCACAAACAAGGTAAACACCGTGGCATGCCTATTACTGCATAAAAAGATAAATTGCATGCTAATTAACCAATCCAATATGGTTTAGCTATTCAACAAGCTATAAAGCATCTGTGGAGACTCCATGCTGATTTTTCCTGCAGATTCCAAACCTTTTGAAATACAGACATGGAAAGAAGTCTACATGGACAGAATGTTGGGGGCTGCTGCTGCTTTAATTCACTTGTATGTGCTACAGACTGAAGCCAATGCTGCTGCTGTTAGTAATAGGCCTAGGCTGAGAAAGAGAAGAGTTTTCAGGCTCTATTTAACTTTTAACAACCTAAATGATATGGAAATTGTGGAGCGCTACAGGGTGGACAGGGACACACTACAGGAACTCTGTGACCTCTGTCATTCTCAACTCAGAGCCAGAGCCAACCGATGGAACCCATCCCAATGGAGAAAAAGGTATGTGTAGCCCTTATAATCTTAGATACAGGTACCTTTCACAGAGACCACCAGGGGACATGCTGGGGGTGTCACAGGCATCAGCATCCAGGATCCTCCACCAATTCCTGAATGCTATGCTCCTTCATGCCAGTGACCACATATATTTTCCCCATAGTTCTTAGGAGGGGGTCAGAAATATGCACTAGTTCTACCACGTAGCACACTACCTAGAAGTACAGGGTGTCATAGATTTTAACACATGTAGAAATTAAGGCACCACCTCTGGAACAGGGTAGGCTCTACATTAATAGAAAGGGCTACCACTTTATTAACTGCCAAGTCATGTGTAATGCCAAGGGAAAAATCTTGAATATGTATGCTGGCAACCCTGGCCATTACCATGGCTCACATATCTAGCACACCTCCTAACTATACCAGATGTTTGCAATGGGGATATCCCACAAGGACATTTACTGGGGGATGCAGGCTATGCACTGGAACTGTGGCTGATAGAATCCATCAGAAATGCACACACACCCATGGAAGAATGCCATAATGAGGCACACACTCAAACAAGAAATATCATAGACCGTGTGTTCGGGCTGATGGAGTCACAGTTCTGGTGCCTTGATACATTTGGGGGAGCCATGCAGTACAATACACAGGGATGTATATAAATATTCACAGTAAATGCCATGATACACATCATAATTCTGTGAAAACAGCTTCAGCAGGATCAGCAAGGGGAAGAGGCACACATCCCACCACCGATGCCAAGGTCACCACAGCCACAGGCAGGTGAAGAGTCACAGGGAGAACCACCGGCTGCTGTGTCTGTAGGCAGATGTAGGCATGCTCAGTATGCCCTTGCAATGGCTAAGAAGCAATGCATAGCACACTCAATCACCACCTAGGAGCCTAAAACATTTCTCTACTCACATACGTATAGTAACATTGATGCCAGGCAGCAAACACAACCTTTACTTCTCCATGTATTGGCGGTGTACTGCTTGCATCAGACAGAGTCAGGCTTGAACTAAAACTGTATCAACTGCTGCATTTACAAGGTAAGTCCTGAACCTGGCTGGAGTGTATTATTTGCTAATATGACTGTGTGGCATATCTTTGTATTTCATCATTTGGTCCAGTAAACTAGTAAAAGGTGGGAAATCTGTACAGAACTTACTTTAACATGTGACAGCAGAGCTTATTTGACTTATATGTCCATTACTAAGTAGTAGGCCTCAGGCATCAAAGATTCACACAGTCATACCTCTCAAAACTACTGATGATCACTGCATGCCCTAAGTTTAGCACCATTTGTTTGTACTGGAAAATGATTAAAGAGAAAAGTTAGAAAGTAATGATATACATTGTAGTTGCTGATTACACAACCCTCTCAAGATCATTCACTATAACGTTGGGAAATATTTATGCTACCAACTGTCTAACTTTCCAAGGCCAATATAAGTCAAGCATACAATTAGCAGTTCAACACCACAAATGCAGATATAATAAGCCCTAAGTTAGCTATGCACCCAGAGCATCGGACACAAAGCTTTTGTATGCCTTAATCTAAAAGATAAAAAACAGGGATATGGCACAGTTATCATCACTTGCACAGGGTGTTGTGTGGATGGAGGAGGAAGCTTAGGTTGACACAAAAGGCTGGTGAGTGTGTCTGAGTAAAAATGAAAAGAAAGCAGACGTGAATAAACCAAAAATGGATACTGAGACAAAGTGTGTGTCTGTAGGGGTCTTCCAGATGAAATTGGTGTGTGAATGTCTGCATGAACACAGCCAAGCTCTATGTTGGCTCTGTGTCTTGGTATGTCAGATAGGTGTGAACCATGCATGGTAGAGGTAACAGTTCATCATTGTTGCCCCTGACCATGAGAACTGGCTCTGCCAAGAGTTGCACTGGTACCTTCACACCCAAGGTTAGATGCAGTGCTGCTGCCTAAATGTGACTGATGTCTGCTGGATGAACCCCCATTCACGGGGATGCCCAAGACCATGATCCCATCACCTGTCATGTCTGAGTGTGGACAGCACACTAAGTGATGGAGCAGTTGAAGTACTGCCGCACTATAGGAGCATGATCAGGCATGGCCACGTTGGCTGAAAGCAGATGATGTGGCTGACCTATGCCTATGAAGATGCCATTCCCCTTCCAACAGCCATTCCATCACAGACACTGCATGTTTCATGACAGACATCTCTTGGTCTGTCACAGACACCCCTAGTTCCAATGTGTCATTCATTCGACCCAATGAATCGACAACACAGTGGAGGCAGTCATGCATGTCAGACTGTGCCAAATCCACAACCCTGAGCATTTGTCTAGAGCACCTATGGGAATGTGCCTGTGCCTCCATGATGGCCCTAAACATGTGTCTAGTGGCACAGGAAGAGATACTTGCAACAGGTGGAGGAGGGACAGCAGGCCCCCACTGAGCATCCCTATCAATCCTCCTGTGTGGCACCTCACCCACACTTTGGCTACAGCCAGACTCAACAGGCACTCAAGCCACAGTAGCCACACTTCCTTGATCAGTGTCCTCACCCTCTGCCTGTCCAATATCTGTGGGCTAACTGGACTGGGTAGGCATAGGCCTACTGGCTGTGTCCAATGGAAATGCAGGGGATGACTGTATGTCAGATTCAACCTCTGCATCCCCTGACTGTGCCTGACTTTAGCTGCCGTCATAATTAAAGTCTGCTGATACACTGACATCAGGTGGCAAAAGGTCCACACTCCCAGTGTCATGATCACTGGTGATAAAAAGCAAGAAACACAGGAATAAATTAATACCTGCACTACTATAATGCAATATATGCTAGCAAGCTAACAGTGCTGCCATTATTGCAGACAGTACAGCAATACACATAGCAGGACTGATAACAACATCACACACTACAATATTCCTTTAAATTGCTCAGCAGTACTGTCATAAAAATGTTTGCCTTACTATTTGCAGATGAGGTAGTCCAGACAGTCCTGGAAGAAGTTAAGCAAGAGGTAAGGGCAACACCATCACAATTAACAGGAACACAGAGGGTTATACATTCCCCTTTATCTGTCTATTAACTATAATTTCAACAAGAACATGGCTGACAACTCAAACCTAAGCTTATAACTGTAACAATCTTCAATCCTGTTCTCCAAAAAAGACATATGACACAGAATTAACCTATTGATTTCAATTGTTTTACTATACAACATTATTCAACTGTTGAGATAGCAAAGCCTACCTGGAAGCTCCACCTGGGATGTCCTTGCTGTCTCAGAAACTGTTGTTCCAACATCCAGGACATGCTGTACTGCACTTTCCTGGGAGATGTCTGGATCTTTGATACTGACCCAGAACTCTTCATTGAGGGTTAGTGGTGGTTTCCTAACATGCCCTCCCAGGTAAAAATCTCATCACGGCCCACTGCAGCTTCTGTCCTCCATGCAGATATGATCATGTCAGTGGCCCTGTGGCGCACCTGCTTGTATGTCCACTCTTGATCACCCACAACATCAACATAATCCACAATCTGCTGCCATATTCACATCCTACGTGTCATATCTCCCCATCCCCTTTCCAGCAGAAAAGCACCATGTTGCCTAAAGCCATCTACAGTCACTTGATTCTCGGCATTGGTGAAGGGGGGCTTCCATGGATTGACATGCCTGGGTGGGCATACTCATAGGTGTCCTAAAAGACAACAGAAGGATAATACACAGAAGTATCACATAACTACAAAACAGCTATTTCCAGATAAAACAGAAAAGGCAGCCCCTCAGTATTACCCACTGGAGAAACATAAAACAGTCTACAGATGTGAAATACTAACAACAGGCAGGATGCAAAACAAGGAGAGTAACAAGAGCAACACATCCATGCTTGTGCCATAACAGCAACTCACCTTTGCTTCCCTACCCAAAAGAAAAGTCAATCCTTGTTTGTGCCATAACAGTAACTCACCTTTGCTCTCCCCTAAAACTAACAGTCCATCCTTGTTTGTCTTATAACAGTAACTCACCTTTGCTCCCCCCCAAAAAAAACAGTCCCTCCTTGTTTGTGCCACAACAATAACTCAGCTTTGCTCCCCCTGAAAAACAACAGTCCATCCTCATTTATGCTATAACACTAACACATCTTTGCCCCCCCAAAACAACAGTCCATCCTTGTCTGTGCCATAACAGTAACTCAGCTTTGCTTTCCCCACCCAAAAAAAATAGGCAAATTACACATTTTGCTAACAAACCATCATTGAAATGCTAAAAGTGTTATCAAAGAACCTGTCCCTGAAACATTTGTACATATTTATCACACAGCATTCCATTTTCATCGATTGGCAATCATGTATACCTCTGAAATGACTTGACAAACATTTCCATCCCATCAGTACACTTTTAACTAATGCATACAGATAAAACTGTAAAACCATTTGCTTCAGATTTTTCTTAAATACATTTCAGCATATGCAGTATGTAGGTGACAAAATGGAAGCACACCTTCTGATGTTCAGTACTCCTCTGTACAGATATATCCTGAAGAAAAAGGGTTTTTGCAGTCTTCCAAACATATTCAACTCTCCTCACCATGAGACTGCCTAGCTACATGGTTGCCTTTTTATATGGCATATATTCAGAGCTGTTAGCACAGCGACTATGCAAATGAGGTGGGAACTCACTCAGTGTTTGTTTTCAATGGAGTGCACATGTGAATGATTAGTGGTTGGGAGAAGAAAAACACAACATCACTGTAGGCTGCTTTACTTCCACTGAGTGTGTCAAGTTAGATGTACAAATTGTTAGATGTAAGTTTGGAAATGTAAGTAAGCAGCACACAAGTCACAGGATGTGTTCTTTGACATCCAACTTGCCCTTCATTTTTTGCCAACTCCATATATTATTTCCACTTAATCTCCTCACACATTTTAAGGCCAATGATATAAAAATGGCTTACATACTGCATGTCTCAGAGTACTGCTCAGATAAATGAAGAGTGGCCAACAAACACGGAAATGTAACGCAGAGCTGTATATTTGCAAGCAATAATCATGACAGGTTGTGTGATCACTAGTTCACTGCATCCAAAACTAATACTTTACAAATAAAACTTGTATTGTTTGTTATCAGTGTAGCTGCTTTTGCAGTTGGTTGTGTGCATATTGAGTTACGTTTTTTGCTAAAAAGCTGTTTTTGTGACAAAGAGGGATAAGGCACCCATCTTCTGTTCTGAAGGTGCATTGGAGTGAGAGTTCTAATCCAAACCTATGTTGAAATATCTCATGTGTGCTAACATTTTCTAGTGTGTATGTCATAGAATGCTTTTCCTCATTTCAAGTACCTATCCTTTTTCTTTTTTGGGTGGGGGCACTGTTTGTGTGATGTGCCACTTAGGGCAAACTGGTCAACTGGAGAAACAGGATCCAGATAGAAACCAGATGCATTCAATGAATAAATAACAATGCACTTGTCTCTTTTTTTATTTTTAATGTTCATTACATGTTCTAGGACTCTATCTTTGAGCAACCAATTAGTTTTGCCTATATAGTAGGCTGGGCATTTTGTACAGAGACCAAAATATACAACATTCTTACTATGGCAGTCTGTATAAAAACGTGTATCAATGCTGAACTTTCTAGTTGGGTGTGTATACTGCCCCCCTCCAAATATGAAGGGGCAGGCTGTACACCTTCTACACGGAAAGGTACCCAGCCTATCAGACCCTGCATAGTGGTCTCCATCTAACTTCTTGTAGCACAACTGTCTTTTAAATGACATGTTGTTTTTAAAGGTAAAAGATGGCGTAGCCCCTATAACACCTTCTAGTTCATCCACATTTAACAATATGCCCCAATTATTTTTAATTATATCACAGACTGTACTGATATTACTTGCAAATGTTAATAGAATACGTAATACATCTTTCTCTAGGTTCCTGGTTACTGTGGTACTGGTGGCATAGTTACTTTGGTTATCCTGGCTGATTCTCGTTCTGTCATAATAGGGCTTGTACCTCTCTCTTCTCTCATTCCAATCCAGTTTAAATTGTTTGTCTATATCTCTGGCTTTATATCCCCTTACAATAAATTCATGTTTTAACAGGGTAAGTGTCTGAGACAAACTATCATCATCATTATATCATTATATAGCCTCATGCATCTAACAATCTGTCCTTTGATCACATTGGTTTTAGTGTAGTTAGGATGCATACTACTACTATGTAGGACATTGTTCTTTCTAATGGGTTTCTTATACATGGAGGTATGAACATAATTAAGTGTGTCTCTTGTAATCTTTACATCTAAAAACTCTATTTCTCTATTTGAGTATTTGTATGTGAAATTCAAAAAGGGAGTAATGGCATTAATGAAATTTAAAAATTGCTGCAAATTATCTTCATTATCATGCTGCCACAACAGAAAAATATCATCCACAAAATGCTTGTACCATATAACAGACTTAGCAAACACATTGCCTGTCAAAATATTCTCAGTTTCCCATTGTACAAGTGCTAGGTTGGCGTAGCTATTGGCACAGGCAGTGCCCATAGCCACGCCAGCCTTCTGTATATAAAAGTTGCCACCAAATACAAAGGTATTATTTTCTAAGATGATCTCAAGTAGGGTACACATGAGGTGAATTTTTATATTTTCTATCCCTTTTCTATTGAGTAGATCCCTTACATTATCTATACCCCAAGAATGAGGAATAACTGTAAAAAGGGACTCTATGTCGAGAGTAATAAGCCAACATTGGTCATCTATACCCTCTAAATGTACACTTAGTTCTCTCAAAAAATCTTTAGTGTCCAATAAAACAGTAGTACATTCCTTAATTATAGGATGCAGGTTTTTCTCAACATATATTGACAGTGGTTCTGTTTCCCACCCCCGATTAGATACTATAGGTTACATGGGTGGACCTTCCATGTTTTTATGGACTTTTGGTAGGCCAAATTCTAGTAGAGTACTTTCTAGATAGCTTCACAAAATTATAGTTTGTATGAAAGTGTATTTTTGTCTGTTGTAAGTTACAACGTATCATTCTAGTGTGATTAGAAACAAAAGCAATTTTTTTAGGCAGCTATATAATTTTCAAAATATAGGTTTATTTAGCTTGTCTGTAGATAGAAAGAGGAAAACTGAAAAAAATCCAGTTTCATGTTCAGTTTATACATGAAGTACTTCTACTGCCAAAGTTCAAAATAGTGTTTACAAGGTTTAGATTTATGTTTCCAGAAACTTTTCTTTTTCATTCAATGGGCAAAGTAACCCCATTGGTCAGTCTTTCTTTATTAAAGCAGCAATCTTATTCTTCCTTTATCTCTCAGCTAAGGTAACACTCCTGTTACTCATTCATGATCAGAGACATCTACTCTCATATACACTACTTTTTGGGGACTCCTCTGCAGACCTTTTCCAATTTGGAGATTAGAAATCTGGAATCTACTTCATAGCCAGGCAATGGGCCTTTTATACCTTTTTCTACAACTGCTTCCCATTAACTTCCCTGTTTTAGCCTTCTGGCTTGACTCAGTACCCACCAATATGATAAAGTGGCCTGGCTACGTTGTAGTAAAAGTATAAAGTTTTGTCTTCTGAACCTTGCAGAATTTAGCTTGTCTGATTAAAAATGTTAAACTGACTTGCCATTTGGGGCCTTAAACTTTAATTCATGTGCTGTTTTGCATATAAAACTAATAAAACCATGAACATGAGCTTGTGAAACATGCATCCATTGTTGGTAAGCCTCCATCTCTTTCCAAAAGCAGGTGAAGTCAGTTTTCTGGATCAGGATATAAAGAGAACCGTAGTAAAAATAAAAGACAAGAAAAAGAACAGGAGCAAGAATGGTGCAGTGGTGCAGCAGTAACATTGTTGCCTCACAAGAAGAGGTTCTCTGATTCTATTCTTGGCTGGGGTGCCTTCTGTGCGGAGTCTGCATGTCCTCCCTGTGTTCATGTGGGTTTCCTCTGGGTGCTCCGGTTTCCTCCCACGTTACAAAGACATGCATCTGGAACCTTTCTCACTGGGCCTCCACTGAAAATTGGCTTTGTTCCAAGTCAGACTTTTCCAGTTAACAAATGCTAAATAAAAAAAATAAATACATAAGAAATGATGGAACAACATATCTTTCCACATCCATGCTGAATGTGGAAGCAAGTGTAGCCTGACTGGCAAGACAGTAAGGGTCGCCAGGGGGAGGAATGATACTTAATGTCACATAGGAATATCCTGCAGTGCTTAAAATAATTGCAACACAGAGTTACTCTTCCTACAGCAGTATTTGGAAATAGCTAATGAAAAGCTTTGTTCTCAGAGAACAACTAAATTGACTCAGACATAAACACCATGGCAAATAGAAGATTGGAAATAGCTCAAGTAGGGCAGACAAACCTATAGGTAAAACAAAAGGAGAAGCACAGTATACAGATGGCCACTACTGCTTTTTCTGAAGGGAAATAAACAAAAGGTACACTATTAAAGCCGTGGGAACTAAATATATATATATATATATATATATATATATATATATATATATATATATATATATATACATGTATATATATATTATTTTTTTTTGCTCAAATATTTTTTATTAATTTTCAAATAATTCCATTGTATAATAATCTTAATACATTTTCTGAAAAATGGAACAATATTATTAACTATATACAATATTTACAAATGGCCTGAAATTTAATTATTATATTGATCAGTCTATTCAAAGTAACATCGTATTAATGTGAGATCATTTGTTCCTTTTTCTTTCATCTTCATTAAGAGTTTCAGTTCAAGTTTAGTGATGAGTGATAGTATTTTTTCCAATGGATTCTTGTTCCATCGGCTTGGTGCTATTCTTAGTTCTTTAACTCTGGTTTCCGACAATACAGTTTCCATCAATATTGACAGAAATTCTTTAAATGATGGTTCCAGATTTGACTTCCATTTTCTAGTAATACATTTTCTAGCATTTGCTAGAATGTTGCCAAGTAAATAGAGATTGCTATTTAATTCTAGATTTTCATTAACATTTAACAAAATTAGAGGTTTACTTGCTATAAATGTATCTGAAAATATGGCTTGTATAAAGTTGCTGACATCTTCCCAAAATGTTTTAACTTTAATGCGGTCATGGAATACATGTATCCAATCTGCTTTACAATTTTGCAAACATCTCCAGTATATAACATTATTAGAGGTGTGACATTTTTTTAATCTATTTGGAGTAAAAAAAGATCTATGCAGGAATTTCCATGTGTAAATTCTCCAGAATTGCATGTTGGATGTCAATTTAACAGAATTTAGTATTTTGGTTTTATTTTCCAAGGAGAAATTTATTGAATGACCTTTTGTTATATGATTCCAAAACTTTTGATTGATTTTAACTCTATAATTTATTAAAATTTTATATAATTTTGATGTCAAATTTTCCCAATTTTGATTATTAAATACTATTTCATATAAATGAGTTATAAGTGTAGGTCTATCTCTAAAAGAAGAATTGTTAATTATTCTGCATAGATCTTGTGAGTATTGTAATATACTTTGCAATAATACCCAATCTGATGTAAAGAGATTATAGGTTTTTATTATAATTTGACTATCCAAAACCTTATGTTCATTAATACATTGTTGCCAGGAAATTAATCATTTCTTTTCCCAAGTAATGAAAACCGTCCTATGCATTTTGTTTGAAAAATTTCTTGTTACATTGAAAGGATATAAAAGTTATAGCCATAACTTTATATCTGTATTAGAAATTACAAATCTTCTAAATGAATTATACATATCATTTAAGTATTTTAGATTAGTAGGTTTTATTAGATTGTATTGAAGGCTAGTGCATAAAATATGCCATGGTTTATTAATATGATTGTCTATCATTAAATTCTTTATAATGGTATTTTTATTTGAATAAATAACAGTGTGGAGAGATTTCCAGTTAGAAGAATAGCATGGATCTATCCAATTTATAAGTATTTTAAAAATGGAGGCTCTAATATAAGTTTCAAGATCTGGGAAATTGATTCCACCTAGTTTCCAAGGTCTAGTGTGTAAGAGCTATTCTATTTTTATTAGGATGCCAGAGAAATCTTAATAATAATGTATTTATTTCTTTTAAAAAATATTTGTCTGGTATTACTGGAATGGCTTGTGCTATATATAGCATTTTTAGAAATAATATCATTTTTATTACTTGCAATCTATCTCCAAATGTTATATATATATATTTTATTCCATTTTATTATATTTGACTTTACTGTGTCTATGATTTCCCTATAATTTATGTTTAATATTTTTTCTATTGTTGTACTCAATGTTATACCTAGATAGTTTAAAGTAAGAGTTTGTTTACCAATTATATGATTATCCTCTATTTGAAAATCATTTTGTATTCAAAATCATAAAATTTTATTTCATTTTGTTAAAATGTAGTCCTGAAATCGAATAAAATGTTTCAACTTGTATATCTAATTCTTTTAATGAATTCTTAGAAGTTGTTGTGGTAAGAAGTATATCATCTGCAAATAACATTATTTTTGTATTCGTTGCCCATTCGATTCTCAGTTAGGGCATCTTCTGTGTGGCGGCATGCGTGAATGGGTGTTCCTTCATTGAAGGTTGTGCGTTAGGCCCGGCAAGCCAGCACATAAGAATCTACTGCCAATCATTAGCGGACCGGAGTTTCGCTGTGGTGACCCCTAACCGGGAAAAGCCGAAAGACACAACAACAACAACATATAAGTTTATACTCTCTATTTTGGGATTATTTCGTATTGAGATAGCAAGTATTTCAATGGCTAATGCAAATAATATGGGGGACATGGGACAACCTTGTTTTGTGCCTTTTGTCAATGTTATTGATTCAGAGGTGAAAGGTCCTAATTTTCCATATGCTAAATTGTTTTTATATATGTTCTTTATTAATGATATGAAGGAGCTAGGAAACTCATAATACTCTAATATCTTAAACAAGAAATTCCAATTTAAGGAGTCAAATGCTTTCTCTATATCCAATGTAATTATTAAGGCTTCTTGTTTTTCTCTATTTAAATAGTCAATAATAGTTAGTATTCTTTGTATATTATCATAGGTACGCCTATTATGTATAAACCCTGTTTGATCTTCATTTATAATTTCTGTCATAGATTTCTTAATTCTGTTGACTAAAATAGCCATAAAGATTTTATAATCATTGTTGAGCAATGAAATTGGTCTATAGGAGCTGCATTTTGATGTATCTTTATTTTCTTTTATTATAGGAGTAATTAATGAGTATCTCCAAGATGGTGGAATGCTATTGTGTGTTTGTATTTCTATTAAAGTTTTTTGGAAGACTGAGATTATGGATGATGGAAAGATTTTGTATATTTCAGCTATGATGCTATCCATTCCTGGAGCTTTATTATTTTTGCTTTCTTTAATTTTCTCTGAAATTTCTTTATAAGTAATTTGTTTATGAAGCTCTAATTTTAGGTTTTCTAGAATTGTTTTAATCAGTTTGGGTTTTAAATCTAAATTAAAGATTTTTGTTTGATTTCCTTCCTTCTTATAATGTTCTGTAAAATGATATTTAAAAGCATCTAGTATATCACTTATGTCTGACACTGTCTTATTCTTTCTTCCTTCATGTATGATAGTTGCAATGTTATTTCATTTAGATTGTACTTTGACTCTTATTGCCAGGTTGTGCTTATGTTTAGGAGAAACAGCATATGAGTTCAATTTTAATCTTTCTAGTGCTAGATTAGTTTTATGTGTTAAAATTTCATTTAACTTCTCATGCAAATCATTAATCTTCGTCTTATTAGTAAGTACATTTGTTAAATTATTATTATTTATTTTTATATTATTTTATTTTTATATTTGATTTTGTATATTAAGTAATTCTGATTCCCATTCTTTTAGTTTATTTTTGTACCATGTGATAAATTTACCATAAATATAGGCTTTTAAAGCATCCCATATTATGACTATGTTGAGTTCATTAGGAAGATTAATGTCTAAAAAGAATTTCATTTCTGAGAGTAACCAAGGTTTAAATTCTTTTAGATTCATAATATATACTGGAATTCTTGTCATTTGTATTAATTTCTTAAAGTTTGTTTGAATATTAATAAGAACTGCTCTATGATCTGATAATGAACATGGTATTATTGTGAAACTATTTATCTACTCAACAAAGTCTTGTGCAACAAAAAAAAATATCTATTCTTGTTTGGGTTGTAAATCTGTGATCCTGGTGCGAAAATAACAGTGAATTGCTCTCTTTAAATTTGAATGTATCTATTAAATTATGATTTTCAATCCATTTTTTGAATAGCTTCGCTATAGGGGTTATACGTAGATTTTTTTTTATTAGTGGTCTCAGAGTTATCAAGAATACAATTAAAGTAGCCTACTATTATCAAACTACCTTTATATGTTTTACTAATAAAGTCTAGATGTTTCTTTGTTGTACCTTTTCCTATTCCTGGAAACCAATAAAGATTCACTGATGTCCAGATTCTATTATTGTATTTTATTATAACGAGTGTTATAAGTCCCTCTTTATCTTCATAGCTATAAAGAATTTGGGTATTAATAATATTTTTCCTCCATAGTATCCTGACTCCTCTTGTTTTGGTTTTATATGATGAGTGTGCTATCATTGTATATTCATTTGGATTCCATAAGTGCTTTTCATCAGATTTAAAGTGAGTCTCTTGAAGAAATATTATTTGCACTTTGTTTAATTTTAAATATTTTAGTAGGTTTAATCTTTTTTTGGATTATTTAAACCATTTATGTTCAGTGAAAGTAATGTTAAGTCCATATTTTTGTTGATTTTCATGTTTGAAAATAGTTATAGTAATATTCGAGTATATTTCGTAGTATTGTATTTGGAACAGATTTATCCTTATTTCCTGTATTATAAATACACTGAATCTCATTTGTAATACCTTTATATTAATGTTCGTTTCAGGCCATAATAAAAAAGTTAAATTTAAGTTAAGTAAAATTATTTTGATTAATATGATCCTTACTTTCAATCTTCCTCCCATCATGCATGGAATGATATACATTCCTAATCTGATAGATAAAAAAAAATATCTACCAGATTAACTCTCATATTTGGTAGACAGATTTTCTTATGCTCCATTCTTGTATTATTAGAGACCTTTGAGTTTATAGACTAGTATATATTGAATGATATTTATGATTCTACGTATTATGTACATAGTGAAACACTAAATTAGATGTAAGTTAAAGACATTTATGTAAAGATATTCCTTATTATGAACATATAATACCCTACAATCACATTGCTTAGTATCCTCATCTCAAAGAAGTTGAATCCATTATCAAATTGTTCTAATGTCATCTTCTTTTCCCTTTCTCAGTCTCCTTTATGTATAAGAACAGTTTGCAAAGACATACATATATATTTTATAATATACTCTTTTCATTGAACCATTCAAAGTGACTGACTGAGATCAGCTTTAAGAGCATTTCTGAATCTGCTGTAGTTATATATGTTCTATATATGTACATGACATAATTATTATCATGGTAATATATGCATCATATGTTCAAATTAATCATTTAAAAGAAGATGATATATGGATTCTTTTCCAAACACATATTGATTGTTGTGAAATATATTTTACATAAACATATCAAAATTTAAAAGATTCATTGAATGATATAATTTCCCCACAATTCAAAAATTGTATTACATATACAGTTGTAGAATTGTTTTTCACCAAACGAATATACAATTTTTGTTAGTGTAAACATAAGGTAAAACTCTACAAACTAGTTATTGTTCTAAAAATAATTTTAAACTCATAAATGACTTGTTATATCAATGTTTCATTGACTATTTGATTATATACTTCAACCTTTAGTTTATAATGCACATTAGATTCTTGCAAATATTAGAAATCCTTTGTCTTTTCATATAATTCATAAATTCAATATGCAGATTTTACTATAAGTTCAAGATACATTTTATAATCATTTTATAGAAGGTTCATTTCATTTATTCATTCAAATATGACATATTTAATTTTATGTCAATAAAGACTATTGAACCTTTACGCTTTCTGTTTAGAATATGCTTATTGATTGAAATATATCAGATTCAGTATGCCTACTGAGGTGTATTGTATTTTTTATCTTTTGTGCAGTTTAGTTATGGAAGAGTGATTGTGTTTCTATGCATGACAGAATGTGAATTAAATTTCCAAATAAAAGATATAAATAATATAACTAGTATCAATTAAAAATGATATGTCTGTATTCGTACATGTGTGCACTGTCAAATCTAGCCATGTAGATTATACACATATTTGTGTGTAGTCATTTATTTATGTTTGTTTCTGTGCTTATCCGCATATTTGTAGGTTAACACATACAGACATATATTTTCATGTTTGAAATTTGTGGAGCAATAAAAGGTCTGATACAAAGATCCATGATTTTTTTTTTTTGTGTCTGAGATCTGGTGCTAACTACCTTGATGAGCAATAACTGTGTTGTTGAAGGTCCACTTATCTGTTTTAAAAAGGTATGTTTACAACTTACAGCAATTAGTCTATGAGTAATGAAACCATATGGATATGAAAATCAAATTTAGTATAAATGTTAGTAGATAGTCAGTGATGAAAGTCTCTTATATGTCATTATGGATGTGTGTCTATTAAAAAATATTTAACAAAATACCTCTAAGTGTCTTGATGTCATTGTACTTAAAGATTTTATCTCCCGTCTGATCACTCTGGCACACGTGACCATTCTCTACAGATTCTATTTACAAATCCTAACTAGTGCTTTCTTTCCACAGAAGCTTAGGTGCAGAGACTACACTGTCTTGAGGCATCACCTAATATTATAGAAGTAACTGCAAGAATGAAATTTTTATTTTGTAAGACAAGTCTTAGAATACTAGGAAACTCAATGTGTGTCAGTAATAGCAAATTTCCATTGTAAACTTGTCATGACATATATCTGTGAAGGACAGTTCCCTATCTTACTTTAATAGACTCTATAACAATGATAAATTCTAACAGAGCATTCCTCACATCACTTTTCCAAACTGTTATCTAGCCTTGTAGTTCACAGTGCTTACATTTTCATTCAAGGTTAGTTGAAAGACTATAGCCACTTATTTATTCATCCTTCCCTTTAACTGAGTTTCTATAACTCTTACAGAGTTATTTTACTGTATTTTCTTAAACTAAATAAACTTATTTCTTCCTATTATTTAGGCTTGTCTATTATTACATATTTTCAGTTAATGGGGTAGTACTCAAAATGAGCGGTCAATGTATGCATGTAATGGTAAAATATAATGGACTAATGCATTGCTTCCATTGCCCTCCTATACTATATATCTGATCAAGCACAAATGCTATGTAGCATTACCAGAAAACAGTGGTTTTGCTGATCACTATTGGTGATTATTGTGAAAGTGTTATACCTTTTATAAATGTACTTTCTTCATTATGAATGATAAATAAGATTCTTAGAGTAAAAGTACCATAATTTGACTGAAATTCATGCAGATGTTTTTAGACTATACAATTTCTGTTTAATCTGACTACTATTTATAAACTAACTCAAAACTTTCCGTTTTCACACTAAACAGTCTATATTGATTTAGAGCTAAATGACAGCTTGCTGTGTCATACTTTCTATAAGTTAGGAAAACAGGAAGACATTCTTGACAGTTTATACTGCTTGACAAACATGTGAATATTGGATTGAAGTATGCCTAAAAAATTTCAAGAATGTTATGTATGCAATCCATTGTAATTTTCTAGCAACATGCTGGATCTCTTCTACGAGGCAGTAGGAAAAGGTGCGGATGATGCAAGCCCATTGTCAACCATCCTCCGCTAAGTTTTACCCTGCGGTTATCATTGCACTATAGTGAATTTCCTAACATGTATATATCTGTCAGGGTGCATACACTGACAATGAGGGCAAATTACATTGTCAAATAGTAACCTTTGTTAAGAAGGGTGAATGAAGATGTCAGAAAGTCTTAACAGGGCTGCTGCCAATATATACACTTCATCTGATATGAGTTCTGCCTTTTTTTTTTCCTTCTTTCTACTTTTGCTCATCCCTTCCCTCTGGCATTGTTACTGATGTGGTCCCATGTGAGTAGTAACACAAATCAAAAGCAGGAAAACCATTAAGTACTGAGTCGGCATCAATCGTCCATCCCAAGTGCCACTCCACTAAAGAAAAATCACCATGATCTCTTTTCACATTGCATTCTACAATTGTTATTGTCCAAAAAAGACAGATTTCACTCATACTATATAATTTTTTCTCCTCCCCTTAACAGCACTACACGGAATTCTGTTCGCTTTCATTCTTTTTGCATCACCATACCCTAGCAGAGCTTAAGCACAAGCTATTAAGACTACTATGATGTTGAGTGACTACAAGAATGCTGTTTGTGTGTTCCCAAGTGTATTTGACAGTTATATGAGCTCGTGG
The DNA here is from genome assembly GCF_019279795.1 of Protopterus annectens. Taxonomy (NCBI): domain Eukaryota; kingdom Metazoa; phylum Chordata; order Ceratodontiformes; family Protopteridae; genus Protopterus; species Protopterus annectens. The sequence goes on along the minus strand of NC_056725.1, from coordinate 1,099,160,616 downwards.
CTTCTTGTAGACAGCCGTTATTTTTCCACATTCTCGTCAGATAGTTCGTATTTGAAAAAAAAAAAAAGAAAAAAGGAAATGATGCTTTAAACTGAAACAATAAAGTGTTCGACATCAAGGGAAAGTAAAAAAAATAATAACTCTTCATTCAATGTTCGTGCTTACAATATCACCCTCCTGTCATCATCCCGAACAATTATATAGCTACTATACTTATATTTTTTATTAATGATAACAGTTTTTTGTCTGACATTTTATATTTACATGAAACCTAATGGTTATAAACACCTATATGTATTATATGTCAATATTTCTTGATGGAAACATTCAAATCATTCACTGTTCCTTTCTTTCCCCGTTCTACCTCCTGTTTATGATTCTATCCCATTAAGACTGTCAATTTGATTGAAAATGAGTTCTTTAAGAGATATAATTTTTATAGTATTACACATCTATATTTGTTGTGGATGTTTTGTGCTAATTAATTGATATAAGCAGTTTCATTTTATGATAAGTAGAGTTAGAAACATCACTATATTATAAAAGAAAAGCAAGAGAATAATAAACTAGATTATGATTAATAAACAACTAAAATAAATAAATGTACATACATTTTAGTTTCAGTCCTTTTAGTGTATATTTCATTTTTTAGTAGATTCTTTGAGAGTATTTAAGGTTGTTGTATTTTTTATTTCAGTTCTTTGTTTCTTCTTTTTTACATCAGTCCAGGAATTTTTTTCTTGGGATCTTTTCAATGAATTAGATGTTGACCAGTCCATTTCTTTTGGAATTGTGATTATATTATTATTCTTGATAAAGGAAGATGCCTCTTCTATGTTGTCAAAGGTTCTCATTTCATTTGAGTAAAAAATCTTGATTTTTGCAGGGTATGCAAGTTGAGCTTTGATTTTGTTTTGTTTCAGAAATTTTACAAGTGGCCATGCTTTCTTCCTTAAGCCCAATACTCTAGTTGAATAGTCATTATCGAATCTAATTTGGTGTTGCTTATACTTTAAAGGATTTTTCCTCCATTCTGACTTCAGTATAAGCTCTTTATTAAGGTATGATAAAAATTTTACTACAATGGATCTAGGAGAAGTATTAGGAGAGGATGATGCAGGTTTTCCTATGGCTCTGTGAGCCCTCTCTATGCCATTTGACAATCCTTCTAGGTCTACGATTTCCTGCAACCAAGAATTTAAAAATAAGATGATGTCCTCACCCTCAACTTTCTCCGGAAGACCAAATATTCTGATATTTGTGCGTCTTTCTCTGTTTTCTAAATCATCTATCTTGTTGATTAACCAGTTATTTTGTTGCAAGAGAATTTCACTTTGGTTCTCTTCTTCCTTCAACCTTCCATCTATATCAGAGAGAGAGATGTTTCGATGTCCATTATTTTTGTTTGTTGCTGTTGTAATAATTCTTTAAAGACATCTGTTTGTTTATGGCAGTTCTCTTTTAGATTTTCAAGGTTGTCCTTAAAATTATCCATTTTCAATGACAGCTCCTGCAGTACAGAGGACATCGATTGGATTTCTTTCTTCAAGGCTGTTTCAGAGTGTGAGTTCTTTGAGTTACTCATTTCCAAGTGGCTATAGTAGTCTCCAGATTAATTTGACAGGAAAATATTGACAAAAAGCTTTCAAAGTTAGTACACTATTAGTTCATAAGTTTATCAATAATAATTTGAGATTTTTGTTCAATGAAATTAATTATTTTCCTGTTATTTGAACTAGTTTTGTGGAGCTCTAAAGAATTGCTGCTATCAGTTAGCCATTCAGGCTCTGCCTCCTAAATATGTTTAATTTAAAGCCACTTAGGAAAGTGAAAAGCAATGTTGAGTAAAGTGGTTTTAATGAGTGTTACTACTCTCATTTTAAGCCATTTGCAACAATGGATCAGACTGCCTCTGAAGTAATTAAATAATGTAAGACAAGCTTGGTTTAGTGAATCTAAAACAGAATGATCAAAACCTGACAATTTTAGCTAATAAATATGATTTCTGCTAAAAATAATACAGTTTAATGTTATATTAATACCATTTGATGGTCTTTTAGTATAGTCCACATAGTAAACTGGACCTGGGCTACTTATGGCATAATTAATGAAATAAAGAATGCAAGAAATAGAAAAGAATACGTTTATAGACCTAAACTTGGGATATGCTAAAGTGGTTTCTGAAATTAATAATAAAAATGCAATAATTAAAAGATGGGTAATGCTGTTTAAGGGGGCTTTAGTCCAATTCACCTTAGACTGCTTATGATGCAGTTAATAATGCAGAAGTTGAGTAAAGTTTTAATGAGATAAAGAACCTTATAAATGAAGCTGACTCAATCCTTTAAGAGTTGAAATTATCAGTCAGCCTTTGATGTTTGAAGATTCCTTTGGTCAGAAAATTTGGAGAGCAGTGACTAGATGCCTGTAATGCACTTATTTGTTCATATCACATTAGACTATGGTTAAATCTATTAAAACAGATATTTAATTATTTTAAATTAATTTCAAATTAAACTGTAAAAGAATAGTTCTTATTACATGGCTTTGTGGTACAGTTCTTAGCATTGCTACCTGGCCAGTTGATTTCATGGCTAGGATGCAATTCATTCTATGCAGAGTCTCCCTGCCCTACTTGTGGGGAAGGTAAGTACTACAAGTATAAACTGTGTCTATGCGGGTCTCTGTTGGATGCTCCTGCTTTCTGCCGCATCCCAAAGGCACGCAATTACATAAATGCACAATTGTCTAAATTTACCATAGGTGTGCAGGTATGCAAAATGCATGCAAGTGTGACCACATATACATGCCTCTGTGAGTGTGTGTGTGTGTGTGTGTGTGTGTGTGTGTGTGTGTGTGTGTGTGTGTGTGTGTGTGTGTGTGTGTCTACAAGTGTGTTCTGTGATTCACTGCCATCCCAGCTGGGATACGTTTTTCTGCCTTCTAACCAGTGAGTCCAGGGTAACGCTAATATCCCTGCAACCCGGAATAAGATATTTGGGGGTCAAAAATGAATGAATAAAGAATAGCAGTTAGAGTTGTTTTGTAGATATTTGAAAATATGATAAACCAGGACATTTCTAGTGAAAGAACCATGCTTCCTGTGACATAATTCATGATTCTGAGTATGCAAGTTAAGTTATAAGGACATTAAACTACTGGAGTTGGGGGATAAAGAGATAAAGCCCTGACTATGGCCCATTTAACCTTGGTTAATTTATCAGCCTAGGCACCTCTTGGAGGTTGAAGGGAGAAAAGAGAAGTGAGGAAGCTCTTGTCTATTCACCATTTCTTGAGAGGAGGGGGTGGAATTGGTTAAGGTATGGTATGCTGGTAAGAAAGGCTATTCTTGCAAGTCCCAAAAGTACAATTAATAATACATCTGCTGTTTTATTTATACATTCATTAAATGAAAAAGAAAGACTTGAACTGATTTTAGTAAGTCCATAGAAGTAGTATTCATGAGGAAAAAACACATGTTTTATACCTCAAACTAAATGTCATAATATGAAGATATCCTTACCGTATACATTGCATCACAAATAAGATTTAAACAGAATAAATAATGTAGATGAAACAGGGCAGCCTTGCCTGACCTAAACATATTGTTCATGAGTACTGGAATTAATACCACTGGCTGTTATAAAAAGGGAGTGGCAAATTTATGATTTAATCAAATTGAAAAAAACTTGATTTGCAACTTTGCAAATCTTGTGAGGCATTTTATGTGGGTCAAACCTGTAGGGAATTATTCAAGAGAATGTATGAATATAAAAGAGCTGTGGAGACAGGTAATGACAACAATGCTTTAGGTAAACACTACAAAACAGGTGATTGTACAGTTGATTTCAAATTTGTGATATTGGGAGCTATTACTGATTATGAAACAAAGTTCAATGCAGAAGAAGAGCTTGGATGGTTGGAATACACATGGCAGGTTAAGCTGAATGCCTGCTATCCTCCAGGGCTTAACAGCAGAGAGGATTTTGTAGTGTATTTGAAGAGGAAGAGGTTAAAACATTAAACCTGTATGGCCATGTGATGTGGAGTTTTAGTATTTAAATGAATGATGGTGTCATTTTAAATTCAGTCTGATGAAGTCTTGTTTGTTAGAAGACGAAAGCGCTTACTGGATTTTATTACTTTGCTTGCTTTTGTTATTAAAAGTGCAGTTTGGTTTATAACCAAGTTTCATTATTTTTAAATTTAAAAAAACATATGCCAGGCCCGGTTTGTGTGGCACTTTAAAATATATATATATATATATATATATATATATTTTTTTTTTTACTTTGTTGAATGGTTTATGTGAATCAATTGACACTAGTCATATGTTTAGAAAGGCTATAATGTTCCTGGATAAATAATAACAACAGCTGAATTAATTATGTTGCAGAGTCCCTTTCAGAATGAAGTCAAGTTTAAATGAATATGTCAAATTAAGTGAATATGGAAGAAAATGGTGTTATTAATAAGTTGTCTCGTTATGTTATAGTCTCAGTTAAGCAAATAAACCGGTCTGTAACTAGCCTTAATTACATAATCTTTACTTGGCTTAAAGATAAGAGTATTTTTATCCTATAAATATTTCTGGAGCATATCCTGTGATAGCTATAAACTTATATAACTGAGTCAATATGTTAGACTGCTGAACAATGTGTCAGAATCAGGGGCCTTGTTCTTCAGCAGTGACTATGTCATTTCTTTAATATGGTCACATTGCCATTCTTCATCAGAAAATATGTCTGAAAAGAGGCAAAAATCAACAGTTGTTTTCCATTCTGTTACTGAATTATGTTACACAGATCTTGAAGGTATTTTTCACTTTTTATCCTTAATAAAGTTAAGAACTACTTCCCATGTTGCTCAAGTTGTAAGTATAAGCTTCATCTATGTATATTATACAAAAACGTTTTAATTTGTTTAACTGTTTCATTATTCAGACTACCATATGTACCTTCATTCACCGATTATAACTTATCAAGCCTAGATAATTTGTCCAGAAGGGAATTCATATATGATTATTGTTTGATTCTTAAATGGGTAATAAGACTTGGAGGAAAAGAACATTAAGCAAATGTAATGCTTACCTATTATTGTCTGTAGTCATTTGTTTTTGATCTATCAGCCATAGTAATCTCCTTCATATATGTCCCAAAGATTGCATTATTTTTATTTCTACGCAACACAAAATTTATAGGGGATAAAAATGAAAAGAAAAGAAAACCAGTAAGTGATCAGTCAAATAAAGGAAGACAAGTTGTAACAGAATGATCTGATAACAAATAGGATGAACAGGAAGCATAATCTATCCTAGAATACTTTTCATCAAAGGCATAGCTAGTTATTCTGCTGCTCTGTACCATTCTCTAATCTAGTAACCCTCTTAAATTTCAAGTTGAGCAGCAAAAAATAAAAAATATCTTCTTGTACTTCATGACATCATAAAACAAACACTCTGTGAAGTCAACAAATTGTAGCAAACCACTTGCTTCAGTTTAATAACTTAAACCCACTCACAGACATAAATGCAGTATTAGCATTATTTTCTGAATGCCAGTACTGCACTGCTGACTGATTGACATCTGTTAATCATACCCCTAATACCTTGCACCTTCTTCTCACCCTAGCTACACCCCTGATGCTCATCATATAAAGATACTCAATGTGTTGTTAAACCTTCAATGAATTTTGCAAAAATGCTGAAAGGAACACAAAATGAGCCTAACAAAATATATTACCTCTACTCTTAACTTTAAAGATATAATCCCAGTATTCTGATCTTTAGATACATCCAAAACTTGAAAGTTGTTCTCAACTCATTACAAGGTGCATTGCCATAAAAAGCATGTACATTTTTTTAACAAAATAAAACATTAGCTTTGTGATTGCAGTAAGAGAGGCCACTTGTACTAAATAAAGAAGGACTTTCTTATGTTATGATAGTTTGGTGCGATAATTGATACCAATGATATTTAAAGAAGTGATTTTAATGGCAATTTTGGAAATATTTGCTTCAAAAAATAATCCCTTAGACTGCAGCATACTCCCCCATGTAGGTACAAATGAGAAAATAGAAAGGGAAAGTCCATTTCCACGATGAAAGAAAACCTATAGATTGTGTTGTCCAGGGAACCAGTTGCTAAAAGAGTTGAAAGGCTTTAGGCTCATCCTTGGTCTCTTCAGGTGAATGGAAAAGGAATAGTACCTCTCTGCAGGTAAACCATAATGTGACTGGAAAATCAATTTTAACTTTACATGTTGGCAGTTAATAACAGTGTGTGGACCTAAATGCTAAACTGATTGTTTTAGATGCTGCTTTTGAATGGTGCTCTCCATACCCTGCCCTTTGGTACTCAGAAGGTAAAATGTGTGCTGCATACTGGTTAGTTCTTCTGAAAAACTAAATTGTTGATTTATACCTTGCAACTATTTATTATCATCTGAAGCTGAATTTGTCATACCAGTGTTATGAAAGCCCAGATGCCAAAAGGCAAATACTATGTGACTGAAACTGTCACTTACAGTTATCAAAGAATCTGCTCATTCTGGAGGCCATGCTGTTTCAGTTGAAGTCTGATTAGCTACATAAATAAAATAATTAAATAAGGAAGGATGTGCCGAATGAACTTCCCGATGAAAGGGTAAGAGAACAAAGTTCTTAACCTGTAATATCAGTAGTACTGGGAACTGAAGCCTGCATATTTTTAAAATCATTACCCTTAGATGATGACTGAATTATTGACACTAAACATACAAAGAGATTGATAATGCCCTTTGATGAACCAGATAGGTTATCCTTCATCTGTTTTACTCAAAGCCAAATTGCCTTAAATGACAGAAGCTCCATTATGTGCTTCCCCCTTTACTCAATCTGTTGTATTTTATTAAAATAACGGGAAGCTTTTACTCTAGTATGACTCTAGTGAAAGGTCTCAAGATATGAGGGCAGTTAAAAAAGCAACTATCACTCAATGGGATGTCTTTTACATTTGTTTGCTGACTGTAAATCCCCTCAGTATTTGGCTGCCAGATTTTTTAACATACATTTTTTTTTTACTCATTACCTGATAAAATAGCAAAGAAAGCAAAATAAGAAAATTATTTCAGCTGTTCTGTTTGGCTGCTTGAAATCCTGAAAACTTATTTACAAGATAAGCCAATATAGTCAACAATTAGCTATTATAGAAGTGAGACCAAAGTACCACTAAATACAAATTATACAATAATGGCTCATTACTATTCAAAAGTAAGCATGCTGAGTGGATAGCCTAACCAGAGTACCCATTGTCAATTGAGCATATACCAAGAGAAAAATGTCCAGTTACTGAAGTACCATTGCGTGACTATACTACTATACTTTATACAGGCATATGATGAGGGTCAGATCAAAATATAATAAAAATAAGGGACATTCTGCAAAACTAAACAAACAGAAACCTACCTGATTTTTCTTATATTTTTGCAATGTCCATTATAATTTTTTTAATTGTTAAAAAATAAAAAGCAACGGATATTCTGTTTTCTTTATCACTTCTCCTGCACTGCACTGATGTACTGTGCAAGTGTGGGAACTTAAGTCCTTGCATGTGCAGTACATCAGTATAAGAAAGAGCACACGAAAGAAGACTGGTGTCCTTATACAAAGACATTATTTAAAAAAAGTATGCATTTTGTTCTTAAATAATGTAACAGTACAATAGCAATAATCCACTCCTGTTTATGGGTATTTCAGGATTTACCCACGGTTGCCTTTGTTTACTCACTCAGGCTTCACCCTTGTGATGAAATTACACCAGCAATGAATAAATCCTGATATACCCACACCCATGGTTGGATTATTCTTTAACTCATTACATCCGAGTGATGCCGCCTGGTGCATCTGCAGTTAACTCCTACTGATGCCTCTAGGAGTCAAATATTGCTTGTTCATATTTGCATCAATAATTCCAAAACCATGCTATGTACAAGGTTTCAAAATATTTCATCTTAAAGCTTACACAATAGCAAAATCAACTGCATTAATATTTGACCTCTGTCTAGTGCAGGTAAATCGATATTAACTGTTGTTTTTATGATATTAATGTATATAGGTATAATTTTCACATTTTTCTAAATATCTCAACAACCAAGTAACACAGGTAGAACTCCTTTGCCTCATATGAAAGCTCTCAGCTAGACTAATAAAATTCTGCTGACAGTATGTGTGTAACTTGAGTGGTTGCTGAGATATTATAAGTTGGTTACAGAATATGTAATAGTTACTGTGGTTACTGTGACTTATAAAATTCGGTTTAAGACCTAGAACCTAAAGAATACTACCACTATAAAAATAGTTTGTGCTGAAGAGTTTGCCATTGATAGTACTTTCATAATCCCAATCCTTCCAAAGATATAAACATTTGTTTGAAATGTGAGAACATTATTTGATTCTGTGGAAAAAGTTAAGCTCTGCCCTTTGAATATTACAGTGCAAACTTCCTGAGCTTCATTGGAGTGAATGAGTTAATGTTTTTCTTTTGGCTTTTCCCAGTTAGGGGTCACACAGCAGAACTCCGGTCCGCTAATGATTGGCAGTCAATTTTTTTTAGGTTGCCGAGGTGCCAGCCCGATGCCCAACCTTCAACAAAGAAACACCCATTCACCCATGTCTTTCAAACGCCACTCGACCGTGGGGAGGACATGCAGACTCCACACAGAAGGCGCTCCAGCCAAGAATCGAACGGGAGAATGTCTTGCTGTGAGGCGACAATGCTACCGCTGCACCACCGCAGCTTGGAGTGAATGAGTGGAAGGAAGGTATATGGGAAACTTTTGCCTACTTGAGCTAGATTGACAAATTAATTTTATATTTAACACAATTGCTATTTTCCTGCTGTTGTTTGCTGTGCATCTAAAAGGGACTTAATTTCAATAAACATCAGTGCTTTATTGATAATTTTGTCTTTCTGGAAAAGGGATTGAAATAATTTTATTAACTCATAAAATTATTTCAATCCCTTTTCCAGAAAGACAAAATGATCAATAAAGCACTGATGTTTATTGCAATTAAGTCCCTTTTAGATGCACAGCAAACAACAGCAGGAAAATTAGTGCAAGTGTGTTAAATATAAAATTAATCTGTCAATCTAACTCAAGTAGGCAAAAGTTTCCCATATACCTTCCTTTCACAGCAAATGATTTTACAATTAATCAATTTAAAATCTCCTGACAATTTTCACTGGTAGTAACTGAATAAGCTGAAGGTCAGTAATTATTTGCAGTTTATTATTCTAGAAAGAGTAAATGCTAAAGAACCTTATTTCACACTTGTAAGACAAATGTTCAGCAACAGGGCAGATTAAATACTCTCTTGTCTTCCAGATCATTTAGGTGGACACACAGCCAGGCATTTCACTCCTTTAAATGTTTATTGTGAATTCTTAAATACCATGGTAGAGAAGATGGCAACATTACAACTTTGGTGTAAAAAAGATTACTTTTGTTTTACTTATGACTCAACAACACTGACTTGCTAAGTCCTGCAAACACTGCATCCAGCTGTTGCAAGGTACACAATATGACCCAACAAAATGTAGAGCCAGTCCTGCAAGAATAGTTACCAAAATTACAACTCAGGATAAACAGAAGCATGTCACATTCTGTTATGTCAGCCAAGTAAAACTTGTCTTTTATCACATGACAATTCGGTTCCAAGACCACTATTAATTATATAGGCAAATTCCATTCAAAATAAAAGTGGTTGTCAGCAGAGAACTCACTTTGGAAACTTTAGTGACCATACTGTGAACTACTAATTGATGAGTCCTTTAAACTTTGCAGCTGAATGCTGTTGAATTAGAATAATAGAACCCCAAAAACCCAATAATTCAAAGAAATAAATGCTGTGTCACAAAAGGTGAAGCAGAGTTTGCATTACAAAGTTAATAAACAGATATTCTTTACCATCTCATGTCACTGCAGAAACATGTCTTATATCACGATTCAAGATTTCTTCTGTGGAAAGCTTATATATATTTATTTATTTTGCATTAGTTTACCGGGAGTATCCAACTGGGAGAAGTGTCTATTTTCAGTGGAGCCTGCGGAGAAAGGCTCCATACAGAAAAATGTGCAAGAGGTGACAACATGAGACAAATCCATTTATGTCCACATAGGACAATAATACAAATAAAAAATATTGATGCATCAAAATGCAGATACATTTACAAAATACATAGTCCAACAATGTGAGCGCCTTCCAGTAATTGTAGAATAAATAGGTACAAAGTATTATTTAACAGTTAGATTTACTAATTCTTAAAGTTGTGCAACTTATATAATTATATCTATCTGTCATTAGACAATGCAGTCAGTGGCTGCAGTAAATGCACAAAGAACAAAAATAATAATAAGTAAAGGAAAACATTCACTTTGAGAATGTCGCCTGTGCTATCAGTAGCATCCATGATGAAACTCTTATAGTCAACATGCCTAACATAATGGTATCTCAATGCTTTGGGAAAATCCACCATTTTCTTGACCTCCAGGTTCAAATGAAATCTGTGCTCATTGTTCCAGTGTTTGTTTCTGTAAATAATTCAGGTGAATGCATATTCATTTAAAGTCTGTAATGGGAAAAGTAAATTATTTTGCAAGCCCTCATTGGTGAAGAAATTCCCAGGTGATGATCTCATGTAAAAGTTCTCCAGATGACAGGTTTCATGCCTTACACAAAAACTTGGTATCGAGGAAGAGCATGGGAATTAGAGTGAAGCACTATCTGGCATTCCCAGCAGGGCTACGTCAAATAACTGCATTCCTGGAAGGCAAGTAGTAGGTAAATATGTCTCCCTAAATTATCTCATTAGTAAACAAAGTGCTAATTTTGGGACAAAGAGATATCAGGTTTGCATTCATGTTTTTAACAATCACTGAAGAGGACTGGGCATTAATGAACTTTAAAACTAGCCAAGTATATTATATGGATAAAGTATTGTCCATGGGATGTACAGTTACTTGTGCCCACTTTGAGAGAATTAGCTAAAAACATGAAAAACATGGGTTATAAATAACCAAGAAGCATGCATGATACCTTACCTGGATGATTTCATCCTTCATTTCAGGAACGACCGCCAAATTGGTTACCAAATAGATTAGAACATTTCAAAAATTCAGTGAGGACTTACAGAGTCTCCTTTATCAGAGAAGATTGAAGTACCTGTCAAACCTTTATAAAGTTTAGGAATTACCACAGACTTAAAGAGAGGATAGCTTACATTTCTTATGTTAAAGTTTGGAATGTTGGCACAAAAGAATAATAGAATTTTCGGTGGAAATAAAACTAAATTAGCAGAATTACATATATTAAAAGGAAATTCAATCTTTTTATGCAGAGTAGTTTGCCCTGGAAATCCATGAAAAGGAATTATGATGCCTTGGTTATACAGCAAGTTAATAAAACAACACTGGGTATATATAAGCAAAAATGTGAAAGTTTGCTAGAAATGCTTATAACAGTTTAATAATATTTCATTATAATAATATTTTATTGTGATAAACCTGAGAAGTTAGGCATTCAAAATGTTCAGCTGCATGTAGGTAAGAATGGAGGAACTGGTATGGGCGACATTTTGAGGATTAGGTGGCTTGTCTCTTTCTGATCCCATGATTGCAAAAATCCAGGTTACCTAAAGATATTACTTTGCCTGCACTAGTGCCTATCACACCATTAGTTATCTGGAGAAGAGAGATAGTGCACATTATGGCTGATAATAAAACAGCAGTAACAATTTTGACAAGATTCAAAGACAAAGGACCAAAGCAGGAAGCTCTCTATCAGAAGTGTGAGATATGATAATTGAGTCCCAACACTTCCAACATTTAACTGTGATTATTAAAAAAAAGACATTTTTGAAATTCACAATGACACCTTTAGGCATTTTTGCAAAGAGACTTGGTTCCCTATAACCCCCATGGAGAGGGGTGGGGCTTTGTCCTACACCGCTGCTACTTCTGTATACTGATTCTGATATTTCTGTGCCATGAGGAATGGGAGATACTAAGATATCACAGTTTCAGGCATTATATGTATTCTCCCAGTCTCAGTTATTTTTTCACAGCTTCAGACGCTGCACTTAACATCACTGAATTTTCAACGGAAACTCAAGGCAATTATCTGATTTGTTAGTCTTGGACAGGCATGGAAAGTGGTGGTGCAAGGGCCTGTCATCCACACCCATGACTGACATTATCTCTATAACCTCACTTCCACTTTGAAAGCAGATGTCTTTGTCCACCTTTGTGTCCACTGTGGAATTTAGGTAGCCTGTGCATCCCAGGACACACGATATGCTGCCAACCCTTCTCCAAGAAGAAGCAAACAGGCTATGCTTCATTGGTCCTCTCCTTTCCTAGCTGGTTTCTTCAGCACCTTCACCACTAAATGAACCCAGGTCAGCCTGTTCATAGAAAGGGTGAACCTATAAAAGATCACTTTGTATGCCTTTTACGGACACGGGGTAATGTATTGTTAGGATGTCTGGCCAGGCTTTCTGAATTTATCATAGGAAATGAATGGTAACATGTGAACCTTGCCAGGGGGCCTGTAAAATACCATATCAGACATTCAGCATCTTAACGGATATTACTGTAAAAATATTTGTACTAGAGAATTTGATGCCAGAGCATTAAATGTCACACTAAAAGAAAAAGGTAAATTTCTACATATGAATGTGTATCAGCTGGATAGACCTGGCTTTACATATATGCATTTATATGTGTGTGTGTGTGTGTGTGTGTGTGTGTGTGTGTGTGTGTGTGTGTGTGTGTGTGTGTGTGCGCGTGTGTGTGTGTGTGTAATTATATACATATATATATCTATATATATATATATATATAGATAGATAGATATATATGTATATATATATATATATAAATGTGTGTGTGTGTGTGTGTGTGTGTGTGTGTGTGTGTGTGTGTGTGTGTGTGTGGGTCTACATTACATAAGTTACATGTAGTGGTAACATATTTAAATACAACTGTAGATTCTTTTTTATAAGATCTGTTGCCCCTACTACTACTGGAACTGTCTAGGTATCTTTCTTCCACAATGCACCCATTCCTGCCTGCAAATCCTGATATTTTATGATTTTGTGTCTCTCTGTACACGGGACATTGTAGTCACTGGGTGAAGCAATTTCAATGATCAGTGCTACTTTTGTCTTCTTTTCATGGACCACTGCATCTCATTTTCTCGCATCTATCTTTTGAACTGTTGGTAATGGGTGATCCCATGTGATGTATACTCCATCATTTTCTGTGATGCTTTGTGGCTCATGTTTCCAGTGTTTTTCAGCTACTTCAATATTATAATGTTTGCACAATCTCAAGTGCAACAGTCTTATCATATCATTATGTCTTTCAGTATACAGTCCTTCTTCCATTAGTATATATCACAACCAGCAACAAGGCATGCAACAACTCTGTTTTAAAAAACCTACATTTATTTGAATCTGCCACATATTCAATGGACGTGTTAAACCAATGTGTACTCAGGCGACCAATATTAACCTTTTGTCTTTTGGTTTGAATTCACCTCTCCTTAACCATTCCTGTGTTTGATCTGATCAGCATGAGGTTGTTCCAGGAGTTTTCTATACTTGCAACTATATTTATGCATTTTCCAAATTTCCTGTCTTCTTATATGATCCTTCACCTTATATTTTTGTTTTTTGGCACATTCAGTTGCTCCTGATTTTTATCTACTTCTTGTTTGATTTCCATTCCCACTTGAAGCTGATATGCTTCTGCTAGAATAAACAGGAAGTCATCTTAGATTTATTCTCCTCATGTTTCAAAACTTTTAATTATGATTGGGTCTTGTGAGGTCAATAGATATGTATGCGGTCCCACAATCGTGGATCTATACATGTAATCAATTTCAAGTAGGTCCATCCCTCCTTCGGAATGGGGAATATACAATCTTGGTATGCACTAATGTTTATAAATCATTGATGAGCATGAATCATACTTCTTGTTTTCCTGTCTAAACTATCCAACACCTTTTGGGGCCAGTCAGTCACTCCAAAACTGTAAATTAGGACAGGAAGAGCAAATTGGTTTATAGCTTGCACTGCGTTTCTAGATGTCAACGTTGTTTTCAGGATACATTTAAGTCTTCTAAAATATTCCTTACTAAGTTTTATTTGCATTTATTCATGTTTTATTGTTGACCCCTCATCAGTTCCCAAATATTAATATATTTCCTCTTGCTCAAGTTCTTTTATATCACATTCTTGTCCCAAACTTGGTACTACAGCTTTCCTGCTTTAAAGGTTGCTTTTGCACATTTATGAAGACAAAATGACATTTTTTTATCATCAGAAAAAGTTTTGACTACTTGCAGTTGTGCTTTCATTTCCCCGTCTGATGAGCTATACAGTTTTAAATCATCTACAAAGAGAAGATGAAAAGTCTTTATATTTTGTTGCTTTCTGGGAGCCAAATTATATCCATGACCTAATCTGTTAAAGCAGACAGCTTAATGTGATAAGGACAAGACAAAAGAGCAGTGATGACAGAGTCACTCTGAAATATCCTCCTTTGAATTTTTACCCCTGAAATAATAATTTGTCCTCTTATCATGGCTTAACTGCAAAGTGGTTTGCCACTGTTTCATGGTTGTTGTGATGTAGTTTATCAGTGTAGGGTGTATCCTATACATTTTTAAGTACTCTTTTATCCGTGAATGTAGGATACTGTCAAATGCTTTTCTGTAGTCTCTCCATGCCATACTTACTGTCTTCCCCTTTCACAGGTATCCATTATGACGTTATTTAACAACAAATGATCCTTTGTTCCATATTACCCTTTTGTTCTATTGCCATAATTGAGTTTTCTTCTAAATAACTATAAACTCTGTGGGCATCAGTTCCAGTGTATAATTTATATGCCATCAGAAGGCAAATTATTGGTCTATAGTTTTTAGGGTAGCTTGCAGGTTCGCTCATAAGTAGCATTGTTTTTCCTGTTGTTAACCAGGCTGGTGTCTGTTTGGAGTGCGCATATAAATAGTTCTTACTTATGGCTAAATCTGTGTGCAAAGAAGTTAATACCTTTAGTCAGAAGTTTGGGCCTGTGGTTTTCCAATTAGAGGCTTTTCTTAACTTTGTTTCAACCTCTCTGGTCACTTCTTAATCCCATTTCATATCCTGCACATTTGAACTTCTTATTCTTTCTTTTATTTCTTCTATCCATTTAGCACCTTTGTTATGTTCCACAGGATCTTCATAGATATTTCTCAAAAATGTATCTATTTCTTCTTTTTTGGTGGTTTTTAAATTCCTTTCACCTTGTTTCCTAGTTCTCTATAAAACATTTTTGGGTCATCAATAAATTACTTATTTTGTACTTTTCCTTTATATTTATCTATGTATCTTCTATGTTTTTCTACCTGTGCTGATATTTTTAGTTTAGTGCACTATAAATCCTGATCAGTTATAATACTGCACATTGCTTTTATCACATCTATCTTTCTGAGTATTTTTGTTGATTTGTTCTCTCTTCTATACTCTTCCAACAGTAACACTTCTTGTCTTAATTGCTTTATAGTTTTTTTTCTATTCGAAACTTCCATGATGGTATTTGATTTCTGCCCCTCCTTTCCCTTACTACCCTGTGTTCTTGTGGTAGGACTTTATCTGTTATCAATGTGGCTGCACTGCACTGTAATGTATCCTATTTATTTCTGTTATATCGCATGAATTTCTATGGACAGTCCTAATTACTGTGTTCAGTTGTTTTATCAAACTTCTAACTTTTTGGGTTTTTTTGACTTTCTGCAGTCTATTTCTTTTATCGGTCCTAATATGTCTATCCATCTCTAATAAATCAGATAATTTTCTTCTAAATTGGGGGCACATTCTTTGTTCTCCATTTCCTGCTGAGAAAGTTCCAGAGCATCTTCGTGTGACATGTTCTGTTCAATTTTTCCCTGTGTTATCCATTGCTCTTTCATATGGAACTCACTGGCCTATCAATCCACGTCATTGACTGTGTCAGAGTTACCACAGTTTCCTGTTCTTTCCCTTGCTGTAAAGCTCCAACTAAACACTTGTACTTATTTCCTGTGGGAGGCTCCAAAGTATCATCCTATGTCAATTGATTAGATGCTTCCCACTCCACTGGTTTCTCCCTAACTTGGGTGTCCATTGCTCTATTCTGTTGTGTTGTTATCTGAGGTAAATTTCCTACACTGAATCCTTCACTTTGCAAGTAATCCATAACCTCAGTTTCTATTTCTTTAACTTTTCCATTACTAATCCTCTTTTCTGTTTTTCCTCTTTGTTCTCTTATTTTTTGTGTTGTAAAATTTTCCACATCTGGATGTCCTTGTCTGTATTTCTCTTCAAATATCTTTGGCACTGCTCTTTTTGCATTGATTAGTTTTGATTTCTCCTTTGCATCAATATTGCACCATATTACATCTCTTTTTCTTTCCCATGTTCATACTTCTTCAGATGTCTCCTGTTCCTCTTGTTTCTCCTTACATTAGGGACTAGTTGTTCTATCATGCTGTGATGTAACCTGTGTTTGACGTTCTACACTGAATCCTTCACTTCACAAATATTCCATAACTTCAGCTTCTATTTTTTAAATTCTACTTTACTAATCTTCTGTTCTATATTCCCTCTTTGTGATCTTATTTTTTTATTGTGAAATTTTCCATATCTGGATACCTTTGCCTGTATTTCTCTTCAAAAATATTTAGGGCTGCCTTTTTTATGTTGATTAATTTGGCTTTCTCCTTTGCATAAATATTGCACCATATCAAAACTATATTTCTTTCCCATATCCATATTTTTTCTTATACCCTTCAAACATCTCTAAATTTTAAAAATGTTCACATTTTCTCAGACACTTCTTTTTCCAAATGGCACAAGTTTTTTTTTTTGGTCTATATATTGTTTTTCATGGATCTGTGGTATTAATGATGTTGGTGAGCCAGTTGGCTACCCATCTAGTGACATATGGGTTAATTCCCAGCTGGGTGAGTTTCTCTGATACATGAATGGGGGATTGTGTCAAAAGCCTTGGATAAGGCAAGATAGGCTGTATGTACTGTTTTGCCTTCATCCAGGGTTTTGGTGACATTCTCAAAGAAGTCTACAAGGTTTAATAAGCATGATCTACCCTTAATGAAGCCAAATTGGGTTGGGTCAAGAATTTGAAGGTCACCTATGTCTTTGTTGATATGGTCCATGATGATTCTCTCCATGGCTTTGTAGATAAGGCTGATTAAGCTTAGGGATCTATAGTTCCCAGGATCAGTTGATGGACCCACTTTGTGCAAGGGAATTACTGTTGCTATTTTACACTCTGCTGGGACAAAGTCAGCACTTAGACTGTGGTTGAAGAGAGTGCCAAGTGGTTCTATTAGGTCCTGTTTAAGACCATTTGGTAGGCAGCCTTGGATGTTATCCGGTCCCATAGAGGCTGTGTTTTTGGCCATGGAGAGCACGGTTATGATCTGCTCTTTGGAGAAACTAGGTAGAGGACTGGTGGCAGGTATGATATGGGGTATGTCTGGTGGGGACAGGGGGGTGAAGTTTGCACCAAATCTGTCTGTTAACAGGTTGGCAATGTCCTCAGGGTCATTATGAGTGGCACCGTCCACTATTAGTTCAGCAGAAAGCTGGGCCTTCCTTTTTAGATTTCTGACATAGCTAAAGAATGCCTTGTGATTATCTTTACCTAGGGATGCTAGTTTAGCCTCATAATTGGCTTTAGAGGACTTTACAAGATATCCGATTTGCTTGCTCAAGCTGTGGAGGGTGTCCTTCCTCTGCTGAGTCAGTTCCCTCTTGTTCTTAGACATTACTTTTTTCCTCTTGTTTTAAAACCTATTTATGCGTGTGATCTCAGAGCTAGTATATACAAAGTATGTGTGGGGGCACAGCTGTCACAAACAGAGGTGGTAAATTATAATAGAGAAGAACTAGAGTTTTTACATTATTGACTCTCATGATACACATTAGCAAAACCCACTAAGGGGGTGCCGTAGCTAGGGTAGGGGAAAGGAAGCAGCTGACCCAAGCACAAGTTGTCAGGTGATGTACAAGAGTTGCTTACTGGTCCCTACAACACAGTGTTCTGATCAATAGCTAGGACTGAGTATAATATTAATAGTCAGCTAAATAAATTGCTTAAAATCATGACAGTTAGTGTAGCTCTTTGCCACAGTTTCTGAAAGATGTGTATCCCCCCCAGACTTCAATTTCATTGATTTTTATTTTTTTGGTCCTCAACTCTGGTTGGTGGGACTCCACTTTAGAGACTGCCTAAAGATGCCAATTAACCTAGTTAAGCCCACTCCCATGGGACCTGTACTAAAAATAGTACACAAATGGAATGCTCTTCTTCAAAGCTATCAACAAATAAAGCATGCTTTAAAAATAAAAAAAAATAAATAAAAATATACTTTAAAAAAGTCAATTAAAGACAAACTCAAAGGCTACTGGCTTAGTTCAAGAATATTCCCAGGATGAATGTTATACGTAAATAATGGACCTTTCACTGGCAGGGAGGTCATCTGTCTTTGGTTTGGGGTCTTACAACACCCCTGGGCAGGCCTTTATTTCCTTATAATGCCCATCTCCATGGCATCATTACTTACAGAAAACATGCCCTGATATTCCTTATTACTTTACTGTTTTGGTTCCCCTTCCCCATATCTAGACTTCAGTCATAAATTATAAATAATGCTTCTGTCCTTAATCTTTAAAAAAATTAGAAGAGCTTTAAAAGTTAAGTTACCTTAAAATGAAGTCATTTTATTAATTCTTGTTTTTAGGCTGCTAGCTGTAAAGCCCTAGACAACTGTTAACGTCTGTTAAGAATTTAAAAACAAACAAAAAATCACAATATCTACTAGATTCTGTTCTTTACTAAAGGCAGTAAATTCTTGTTCATCTGTTAACATATCAATCAAGACAAGTTATTCTGGTCAACTAAAGAAGTTTAATGTGAAGCTCATGCACAGGTACGTGTTACGATAAGTATAATGCAGTTTAGAGAATGGGCAAACTGTACATCGCCACTCTGATTGCAGAATGAAGGTTCATTCTCCAGTAGGGTGTTAATATACAGATAATGGCTGCTGAAAAACATGTGTGGCTTAACAGCAGCATATCAAGTTGCCATGAAGCTCAGATAGTTAAATAAAATTAATGGTCAGAAAATTTTTATGCTCGCTTAGCAGAGTTTTCCTATAGAGAGGTGCATCCTGCTGGAAGAATGTTGGGTAATGATAAAAAATCGTGGCTGAACTGAGCAACAAATAAAAAGATAAAGTAAATAAAATAAAATAAAATATAGAAGTTGGTGTATATGTACACATGCATGTAGATGTGTGCTTGTGTGTATGACAGACATTACTGTCTTTAAACCATAATGGTTTACCAGATAATTTAATGAAAAGAGCACCATTAAGCAGCAAAGTCAGAGACTGTGTGTGTGTGTGTGTGTGTGTGTGTGTGTGTGTGTGTGTGTGTGTGTGTGTGTGTGTGTGTGTGTGTGTGTGTGTGTGGCCTTATTTGTATGGTCAATATGCAATGTCTAACTGAAGAAAAGGAATACAACCAGACAAATAAAATAGACAGTGGCAGTAATAAATGTTAGTAGCAAAACAAAGAGGAGAAAGCTACACAGACATAATATGTATATTGCTTAAATTAACTTTCTTGAAGTCTCCTGAAATGTGTATTATATTTGTAAATGAGTTTGTTGAACTGGCAAAAGTTTTCAACTCAAACCTCTTCTCACAAAGAAGTCTAGCAAGCTTAAGGTTCAAAACATAATTCTAATAGACAGTATTACAAATACTGACTGAAGCTGCAAGATAAAATTGTATTCCATATTCTAAAATGTGTACATATATATATTTATTTATATATACATATATATATATATATATATATATATATATATATATAAATGTGTGAGCTTGCATGATAATTATATGAAAATGTTGATGTTCTGACTAAACCATTTAAACGGAAATATTTGCAGCAGTTTCAGTGCTTTATTTTAGCATGAAGTGCACAATATAGATAAAACATAACATATAGGTAGAAGCGCTACTGTGACATCATCTACCTCTTGCATTTCCTATTACAATGTTCTGTTATGTAAGACACTTGTAAATTATGAAGGCTATCTGACTAACTTGTTAAATGGGAATATTGGATGTTTATGTATGTTACATGGATTTCACAGTTTAAGCAATAGACTGCATTTAATTTAGAACTGTAGTATACCTAAGGTTTTACTGCTTGCTGACTAATATATTTGCACTGTTTTTTGTGATTGGTAGAGTATATAATAATTAGGATAAGTACTATTATACTAACATTTCTGTATACTCTTTCTTATGTGCCTATCCTTTCTCTAGCTCCAGCTCTCTTCAAAAACACTCGGTCTACCCAGCATTAATCTGCCTGTATAACAACTGTAAACTTCTGAAACGGCCAGAGTACCCCGAGGACAGCGGCACCTCTGAAATAATTTCAAAGTATGAATATAATATTAGCTTCCTACCTAGAAACAAAGCCAAGCTTTATTTGTGTAATGGCTATTCAGATCTAAATTAACTACAGTGAGCACGGTATTAGATACGGTCAACCCTGGGCTGTCTCCCGACCCACTTTAACTTTTTTCCCTCTCATACTCTGACTCTGTATATACCTACTAATAAAGTGATTACCTATTCTGAGCCACCTATTGCTGCTAAAACCCCACACCTATTTCTTGTACTACCCCAAGAGATAGTGCGAAGTAAAATAACAAGCGCAGCAAGATATAGAATGCTACATACTCCAGACATCTGAAGAACCTTTTTTTTCTCACATATAAAATATATCCCTACTTAAAGACAAGATCCCCTTATTTACAGATAGCTTTTTCTAGGGCTATTTTCTTCTGTCTCTAGTGTAGCCCAACTCCGTTCGCCCTTGCTGCGCTTTGACTCACTTGCTTCTCACCTACCCCCCCATATAATTTCCTTTATACCCAGCATCAAGCCACCTCCCACTTCCACACCCCACCCTCCTACCTTTAACTCCACTAACTATCCCTCTCTAAAGTACACACCCTCTTCCACCTCCTTTCTTGCATATGTTAACTTCTTCTGCTAACCCTTAATATTTTAGCTTTTTACCACAGCTGGCCTTAGGCATAGACAAACTATTTATTTTAATTAATATAAAGTTTGCGCTCTTCTTGGTGCTGTAACCAGAGGGCAGAGGGTGGGGGAGGGGTGGGGAGGCGAGGCAAGCACCTTCCCACTTACAGCTACAGGTTAGCCAGGAGGCTTAAAAAAAATCTTTAGTTTGTAGTGCGAGAGTCTTCTTTAAGGAGAAACTTGCATGCGTCATGACGCCAATGTCATCAAAATGCATTCTGCAGTTCCGCGCGGAATTTAAGCCAGGCCAGCCATTCA
The DNA here is from genome assembly GCF_019279795.1 of Protopterus annectens. NCBI lineage: Eukaryota > Metazoa > Chordata > Ceratodontiformes > Protopteridae > Protopterus > Protopterus annectens. Next base: position 1,099,139,138 of record NC_056725.1, on the reverse strand, counting down.
AGAGAAGAGTTACGTCTGTGTCTCCACGTTTTTTCGTTTGGGTTATAAAGATGGTAAGTGTATGTGTGTTTCTATGTGTAATTTAAACTGTTCATTTCTGTATGACAGCGAATGTGTGTATGTATGTATGTGTATGGAATTTAAACTCGCTGTTCTGTTTGTATTAGATATGAAGTGCGTGCGTTACTGTGTGAGAGTAGGTGTGTGTGTATATGGAATTTAATCTAGTTGTTTGTTCCTTTGGAAGAAAGTCTTTGTTGCTGTGCAAGAGAGTAGGTGTGTGTATGTCTGTGTGTGTTGCTTTGTGCGAGAGTCATTGTGTGCATGTGCTGCTGTGGTAGATGTGTGTGTGCATAACTTAAACTAGTGGGTGTGCATAACTTAAACTAATATGTGTGCATAACTTAAACTAGTGGTTTTGCTCACTTCTGTATGAGAGAGAAAAGTGCGTGTGTGTGTTGTATGAGAGCAGAGTAGGAGTGTGCGGAATTTAAACTAGTCATTAGCTGCTTTATGAAAAAGGAGAGTGTGCGTGTGTGTGTGTGTGTGTGTGTGTGTGTGTGTGTGTGTGTGTGTGTATGTGTATGTGTGATACCATAAATAAGTGGTGTAAAGGCCCTAAAATAGGGCACTTTTTAAATATTGCTCTTACAAACTTAGAACGTTGATAGAAAGCTGATAGGTTTTGCATTGGTGCTGAATTTTCCGAAGGGTATGAAGTCTGAAACTCAAATATGTCATTATTTTCTAACTTCACTCTTGAAAGTTTTACCAGTAATTTTCCAGAAAACCATAACTATGGAACATGGACCAAAAATATGAGGTCTTTCTCAAGTGTCCAGATTTAGCATTATAGTTTTTGTCTTTCTCATAATTTGTGTTTTTTTGGCAAATCAGGGAGGACTGAAGTCATTAAATAGCACTGCAAACCATAAAGGCATGTGTTGTGTTAATTTCAGCTCCATAAGTGTATCAATATCTAGTCAGTATACAGCTCACAATGTCTTATTGTGCCTATACAATTTGCCATGTGTTGTGCTTTTAATGGGCAGTAAAGAGTTTACAACACAATATATATTTTTAATAAGTGTTCTAGCAACTTTCTAAGTTAAAAAGAACAATACTTAAACTGCCCCTATTTTTTGGCCATTACATCCCCATTTATTTTAGGCTCTGTCCAGATTTTTTGCACTAAGAGATTGAGAGGTATGCATACCTCTCAAGTGTCCAGATTCATCCAGATTTTTGCCTCCTAGTGTTGGCCTATTCCTCATAGAATTTATGGTTTTCTGGCATATCATTGAGGATTGAAATAGCTAAATGTCAAACATTTGAGTTTCGGTCCTCATTTCCTTTAGAAAATGCATGCTAAGACAAATGTTTCTAAGTCTGTAAGAGCAATATTTTAATCTGTCCGTCTTTTGGGGCCCTTTGTCCCATCCCCACCTCCCCACTATTTTAGGCTTTGTCCAACTTTCTTGTGCTAAGAGGTTGAGAAGTGTGGAATGTAATGCCTTAGTTGCCGATTATTTGTTGCATTTTAAGGGGGGATAGGGGTTCTGCATTCCTGAGTGTCCTCTTTTGTATAGGATGCCTAGTTGTTGGTTTCTCAGTCATTCCCTATTGCAGTATTACCAGCTTACCAGTTTTTTAATGTAAAGTAGGCAATTACTTTGTTAAGGGCAGCAGGCACTGAATTTGTAGATGAAGTACTGAAATGTAAAGTTGTTTGCCAGTAACAGCTTTTTCATTATTTGCAAATCTCTTTAATGTAGAAATATTCGGATGAATTTTACTTCTGCAGAGATTGTGCTTATTGATTGATACTCTCGGCTTTTCCCAGTTAGGGGTCACCACAGCGGATCACCTGTCCGCTCATGATTGGCAGTGAAGTTTTACGGTGTCGAGTTGCCAGCCCAGCACCCAACCTTCCATGGAAGGCACGCACATGCACACACTCATGCCTAGGGCAAATTTAGCATGTCCAATCCACTTATAGCATGTCTTTGGGAGGAAACCGGAACACCCGGAGGAAACCCACATGACCACAGGGAGGACATGCAGACTCCGCACAGAAGGCACCCCAGCCGAGCCGAGGATCGAACCAGAGAACCTCTTGCTGTGAGGCGACAACGCTAACTGCTGCACCACAGCAGTCATCCTTGTGTAATGATTGATAATGGTGGATTGTAATGACAAGTTTGAGTGGCCTTTTATGGTTAAAATGTTCTGAAATGGGCAGTTTTGTCATTATTGGGTCATGCATTTTTTCATTGTTTGCTGGAAAAATGTTCAAAATTACAAATTTAAAACATACAACTGGCACTGTATTATACAAGGAATATAATTTATTACAATCAGGAAGGTGAATCAAAGAACACATAAATGAATGCAAGCCTGTAATTTGAAAAAAGCCCAAAGGTAAACTTAATTCTCCACTTTCCAGATGCATTTCATTTTAATGTAGGTTTTAATGCTGTTTCAGTGGCAGAAAATACCTAATTATATACACACTGAGGTCTGAACATTGTTCATAGTAACTGGGGAGAAATAGTCAAGTAACAAAACACTGGTATGGCTGGGGAGGGGGCTGCTGCAAGAGTGGCTGCTCAGGAGGTCCTAATCTATTACCCTGCCTAGGGTCCCATTTGACCATGATTTTCTCTGCTAATAAAGTATGAAAGTAGATTACATGGCCTCTTTAAATCCCGGAAAAACACTGCATGGTGCCGGCGTCCTCTCTTTTAAAGAGGACCAGGAGTGCTACACATACTGATGTGAGTAATGGGTCATGAATATTACCATTTTCAACAGTGGGTCTTGGTCCATAAAGGTTTGGGAACCACTGCTTTACACCACCTACCAGACTGCTGACAGAAAGGAGTTTGTGTTTCAGTGCATTTCAGGGAATGGAGTTTTCAGTGCATTTTCAAGGGATTGAGTTTCGGTGTATTTTTAAGGGATTACGTTTCAAAGGAAAGTTCACTGTTGCTCATGCTAAGTCCATTTTCAATGTTTAACTGTTTTATCAAATGGCATACTGTTGTAGAATTTAAAAGCAGTGTTAGTAGCATAATTGCCTTTGGTGCAGAAGGCTGTGGATTCTACTCCCACGCCATGTAGATGAAGTGCTGATATCGCAGTACCCATATGATTGCAGATTATTTGGTGTATTACAAGGAGGAATAGGGGTTCTACACTCCTGAGTTTCCTCCTTTTGTATGAGATGCCTAGTAACTATGAACTTGTTGGTTTTAGTCATTTCCTATTGCAATATTCCCAGTTTACCAATTTTTTTTAATGTAATATAGATTAATGCAAGGGCAACAGTCACTGAATTTGTAGATGAAACATTGAGGTGTAAAGTTGTTTGCCAGTAGCAACCTCTTCATTCCTCTTCATTAGTTACAGATTTCTTTTAAAGTGGAATTATTCCAATGATTTTACTTCTGTAGAGATTGTGTATCGAGTGTTATTGGTGGATTGTCATGACAGAAGTCTGGGTTGCTTTTTATGGTTGAAATTTTCTGAAATGGGTAATTTTGTCATTGGTTTATACTTTGTTTCATTGCTTATTAAAATATTTAAAACTACAAATTTTAAAACACATTCTAACAAGTGGTGCTGTATTATACAAGGAATATAATTTAATATAATCAGGAAGGTGAATAAAAGAACAAATTCATGTATGCATTGCCCTAAAATGTGTGCAAGGAGTCTATTTTGAAAACAACCCAAAAGTAAACCTAATCCTCCACTGGCCAGATGCATTTTCTATGAATGTTGGTTTTCATGCCGTTTCAATGGCAGAGGAGTTTACTGCTTATGCTAAGTCTATCTGTGTTTGTGCTGTTCTAGTTTAAGCTACTGTACACAGGGAGGAGAGAGGTTGCTATTCTACTTTCACTGAGCTGTAAGGCTTGCTCGCCTACACAAAGTAAATTAAACTGTTTAGATTAATTTAAGCATTCAGGGTGGCCATGGTGGTGCAGCAGTTAGCATTACCGCCTCACAGCAAGAGGTTCTCCGGTTTGATCCTCGGCTGGGGTGCCTTCTGTGCTTAGTCTGCATGTCCTTCCTGTGGTTGCGTGGGTTTCCTCTGGGTACTCTGGTTTCCTCTCACATCCCAAAGACATGCTGTAGGTGGATTGGACGCTCTAAATTGGCCCTAAGTGTGTGTGTGTGTGTGTGTGTGTGTGTGTGTGTGTGTGTGTGTGTGTGTGTGTGTGTGTGTGTGTGTGTGTGTGTGTGTGTGTGTGTGTACCTTCTGTGGAAGGTTGGGCACCGGGCTGGCAACTCGACACTGTAAAAACTCCACTGCCAATCATGAGTGGACAGGTGATCTGCTGTGGTGACCCCTAACCGGAAAAAGCCAAAAGAAGAAGAAGATTAACTTAAGCACCCCTTTGAAAGAAGGCACGTGGGCTTGTATTTTCTGAGGACATGACTTTTACAGAAAAATGTGTGAAGGAGCAACAGATAAAGCAGGCTTATTAAAAAAAATCCACTTTCCTTCACTTGCAGTTTAACTATATTACAAGGTATCTTTTCTTCCTGTGCATTTAAATAATTGAAGGAAATGACTGGAGTGGCTTTCTTGGGGAGTGACCTTCATGTGGGTGTGGCTTATAGGGGTGTTTCAGGAGTATGGTGTGGGTGGGGCTTAAGGGGCGCTGGTGTGGGTGGGGCTTAAGGGGTGCTGGAGTACTACTTTGCCTAGGGCACCATTTCAGCTAAGGCCGGCCCTGCCTTTTACAAATTAGTTAGTCCTACTCCTACTCTAATCTCTTATACCTCTACCTCACTAATCCTCCCCCTCCTCCCACTTCAACACAAACCTTTCTTATATCCAGTTTCACTATGCATACCCTATTGCTCATTAAACTCCTGCTATTTCCACTAATCCTCTTACTTCTTCTCACTGCACCCTATGCTCCAATACCCTCCTGCCATAAACCTCCCACCAACCCTATCTCAAATGATTACAATCACTCAAAAAATACAATAACTATCACTCCTTCTATTCTACCCTCTAACACACAACTTCCCAAAATTAAAATATCCCCTTCTTACTCACTACTTTCAAAAAACAGGACAAAGTATATTAGATATTACCCACTTACATCTAAGACTAAATTCTCCCCCACCACAATACTGACATCTGGTGACATACACCCAAATCCTGATCCATATACTAACCTCAGCTCCATCCAAAACCCCTCTCTCTCCAGCCCATCAAACCTCACCTCATAAACAAATCTCCTTCTGTTCTATTAACACCCGTAGCATCCTCAACAAAGTAAGTCAGTTTCATGCACGGATAGCAAATCATGCTCCAGATGTTATTGTAGTTACAGAAACCTGGCTTAAACCACACCACCTTGATAAAGAAATTCTCCCCCCTGGCTATAACATACTTTGTCTTGACCACACAAACAAAAAGGGTAAAGGAGTAGCTGTAGTCTATTCCAATAATCTTAGTATCTCTCACCTAACACAGTCAATCCCATCTTTCCACCTAGCAGAAACATTTGCAATTAACCTCATAATCAATAACTACACCACAATTATTATAGTAGCCATCTACATTCCACCTGGTAAAAATATCCCACTGCTGGAAAGCATTCTCTCCCATCTCTCCTTGAATATCCCAAATGAAACAATCCTCCTTGGGGACACAAATATTAATTGGCTAACCCTCAATAACCCAGGATCCCCACACCATATAAATCTATATGGTTTCACTCAGTTAATTACCAAACCAACACATTCAAATAACTCCCACTCCACAAATACCCTCATTGATTGGATACTAGTATCAGCTCCCTCTAAATATCACAATCCAGAAACCCTACCTGATTCCCTAAGTGAACACTCACCCATAAAGGTACTCATATATACAAATCACCTCCCTAAACCACATAGATACATTACTAGACATAATCTCTCTAACTTCAACACAGACACATTTAACACCCTCATCTCCAGAGTATGCTGGGACTTCCTCTCCCAGCTCCCCCTAGATAAAGCTGTCATAGCCTTCAACTCTACCTTTCTTGACATCATAAACTCATTAGCCCCACCCTGTAAAATTAGGACAAAAGCAAAAATAACCCCTTGGCTAACAAAAAAAACACACACACTCATAAATTCTAGAGATACGTCCTGGAAAAAATGGATACATACAAAAGACCCAACTGACCTGCAAAGATATAAAGAACAAAGAAACCTGGCAAAAAACTTATCATTAAAGATAAAAAAGCATTCTATTATAACCCTCCTACAACGCTAAAATCTAACCCCAAAAAATTTAGAATGCTATTAACCAAATACTTCATCCTGGAACTCCTACCTTCCCCAAGCCTAGCCCAGACAAAACACCAGTGGAGACTGCCAACACTTTCAAAACTTACTTTGCTGAATCAGTATCCAAACTTCTTAACCCCAATAGCTCCAATACAAAGAACCCCAAAGGCCCAGTTTCCTCCTCAACTACCCCACCTAAAGTCTTCTCCCTTAAGCCTGTCTCTACAGCTTACATCAGAACCCTGCTCTCTAAACTTAACCCATGCTCTGTATCTGCTGATAACATCCCATCATACTTTCTCCAGATAGCTGCACACTCACTAGCCTACCCCATCTCCATCATTATAAACTGCTCAATCTCTGAATCTAAAGTACCATCAATCTGGAAACATTTGTACACCCTACCTATCCACAAAGGAGGTAACTCCACTGAAATCTCTAATTTCAGACCCATTGCCATCCTTTTTCCCCTGTCAAAAATCCTAGAAAAATGCATACATACTCAAGTCATGGGACATCTCTCTAAGGAAAACCTACTCACTCCTCTAAACAACATGTTTTTTGACCAAAACACAGCACCTATACTGCTCTTCTATACTTTCTCAATACTATCTCCCTGGCCAGAGATGACCATAAGCTTATCTCCTGTCTCTTCCTAGATCTCTCAAAGGCCTTTGATACTGTTTCCCACTCTCTGCTATTAAACAAACTGTTTGAACTCAACTTCTCCCCAAACACAGTGGCTTGGTTTTCAAGCTATCTAAAAGATAGATTCCAATCAGTAAGATGGGACACTGCCTTATCTTCTCCCCTTCCAATAAAAATGGGTGTCCCCCAAGGATCCATCTTAGGACCACTAGTCTTCAATATCTTCACCAACTTGCTCTATACCTCCTGTCCACTTTCCTCTATTATCCAATATGCTGATGACTCTACAGTCATAACTATAGCAAACTCTGCCTCCAAACTCTTATCGGCTACCCAGTCTTCCCAACAACCAACTCATCCTCAACCCTAAAAAAACAAAACTCCTACTCTTCCTCCCTAAAACAGCCAACCACATAAAGACTTCTTTTACTATCCAGTCACTTAACAATACCCCTATAGTAGCGGATTCTAGCTCAAAACGCCTCGGTATCACTATTGATGATCAACTAAAATTTGATCTCCATATAAATAACTGTATCAGGAAAACTTACCTTAAATTAGGTCTATTATATAGAAATAAAAAAAATCTCACTCAGGAAGCAAGAATTACTCTCACACATGCTTACCTTCTCCCCTGCTTAACATATTGCTCACAAATCCTTACAAACCTTAACTCCTCTCTCCTTACTAGACTTGAGACTACATACCACAAAGTAGCTATATTTGCAACTCAACAATCCTATAGATCTCACCACTGTCTCTCTCTTAAATATCTAAACTGGCTTGAACTGCCTAACCTCCTCCTTCTCACTCAGCTTCAAACCATTCAGTTTATTGTATACCAGTCATTTTTCTGTCCAGCCTTACACTCTGTAATCTCCCACTATGCCCCTTCAAGAAACCTTCGCAGCTCTTCCCAAGACCTATTAAACATCTGTAAGTCTAAGTCTAAAGCAGGGTGCAACTTATATAGCTACAATCCCTCTACTGAATGGAACAAGCCTCCTCTTGAAATTCGAACACTCAAACATTCTAAACAATTCAAATTAACTTTAAAAGAATATCTCAAAGGGCAATGGTTCTGGCACTGCTCAAACCCACCTTGATTACACTCTGCAGATGAATGTTTTCCTTTCTTCACTCCAATACTGTACTGTCATCCTCTATCAACAAATTGTAAAAGTTATACCTTACTCAAATATTGCAGCTTCTACCAAGATTCTTAAATTTACTGCTACTTAAAAAAAATGCTGATGTTGACATCAAGCTGCTTTGCCACTTTTTGCTTGTACAATATTTGTATAATGACTAAATGTAATCTGTAAAATACTGTTGCTTTTCTCCCCGGGACTCTACTGAGAAAAGGGGCTTTGGCACAGTCAGACATTCCCAGTCAACAAATGTAAAATAAATAAAATAAACAAATAATAAACAATATATATATATATATATATATATATATATATATATATATATATATATATATAAATATATTCACTACAAAATCCCAAAACCGTACAATACGACACTCAAAATACCAATGCCCAGAAGAACGAAATGTCGGAATACCAAAAACAACAAAATAAACCCCCAAAACCAGCAATAACAGCATGTATGCATGGGGACAAGCCCCCTGCACCCACCACACCCCCTGTAACTTAAATATTCCTACTCCGAGATTGCACTACAGTGGGGAGAACGGCAAACTTACCTTTACGCACTATACGGTAATCTCCATTAGTTGCTGTTGGGATTCTGAAGTTTCGTTCTTCTGGGCGTCGATATTGTGGGCATCGGTATTGTGCGGTTTCGAGCTTTCGTAGTGTTCCTATATATATATATATATATATATATATATATATATATATATATATATATATATATCTATAGATATGGGTCTACTTCAGAATGTCGACCATTCAGAATGCCGACTTTCATATGGCCGACACCATATGATTGACATTCCAAAAGACTGACATCCTGAAATAGCACCATTTACCTACCTGTAAACACAGTAAAACTGTGTTATGCAGGGGGGGCAAGCCCCCTGCTCTCCCACACTCCCTGTTACTTAAATATTCTCACTCTGAGATCACACTACAGTGCAGGAAAGGGGAATCTCCGAGTCCCGCACTGTAGCGGGATCTCTGCTATCATTTGTCGGCCTTTCAAATGTTCACTCATATGGTGTCGTGCTCCTATAGATATATATATATATATATATATATATATATATATATATATATATATATATATTTATATCTAGATATAGATATAGATATATCACATATAATTTATTGTATAGATATATTTATTTTAAAATATATACATACTGTGTATAATTTATTATATAGATATGTTTATTTTATAATTTATATATATTTCTGGTGGGGGCATATATATGTATGTGTATGTGTCTGTGTCTGAGTGTTATAGCCACAAATTTTATTATCAGAAATTACCATTTTTGCCATTCTGCTGTGACATAGTCACATGTTTCAATACAGGGTTATCCAAAACAGATTTTTCTTTTCAGATCAATGTTCATTATACATTTTATTTATCTGTGAGCACTGACACACCCGAAAAGGAAACTTTGTAGAACTATATGTACATCGTGTGGGGATTCTACTAGGAAATGATTGCTTCCTGAAAGCCAACAAGCCAAAAGGATGAAAAAAGTGCCCTACAAGCATGCCCCCCTGCACCCCCCAATGTATGGAACAAGCTCCACCACACACTCCCAGACTTATATATACCAAATCCACAGTTGCACCAACTCACAGAAGTGAGGAATCTCCCAAAACAAGTGAATCACTGCTGGCATGCACTTACACCGACAATTACTTCCTATGGAAAACAGCATTCGGCATTATGCCTTTCATCTTTTTTTATTTTTTTATTTTTTTATTTTTTTGTTTTTTATTTTTATTTTCATGCTACTGATGCTCAAGTGGTTTCATCTTGAATATCTGTAGGGGAGCCATTGTGTAGATATATATAGCATATGACTATGTCTCACGAACCCATACACCATAGCTCTAACATTTTATTCACTGTAATGTGCCATTATATGTGCTACTGTTTACACAACAAACAACAGCAAATGCAGTTTCCTTGTGCTATTATTTTTAAAGACTAGGTCCATGTATGAACTTCTTATTGTTTCCTGTTTCAGGCGATATCATGCTATGCTACTATCATGCCTGCTTTATAGTTTATGCTTCTGTGTATTATTTTGCTAAAATTAAAGCCCAGTAGTCAATGGTGATTTTTTTTTTAGGTAAATTTAAGAATTCTACTGAATTATATGATGTGCTGAGAGCCCCGCAGTATGAAAGTGAAGGCTATAGGGATCAAACCCTGGTTTACTGGTTGGAGCAGTCTGTAATTTATCACATCAGTTTCTTAAACTTTGCTGTTTGCCTTAATAGCTTTCATTGTTTATTAATAAATGATATGTTATACGAGTGACATAAAAGTATGCACCACATTTATATATAAGGGACACACAATAAAATGTTTAAGACCACAACGTTTTTTTTGTTCTTAAAGTAGCTGTATTTAAAATGCATTTCCAAACACCCTATAAAAAATTTAGTAAGTCTTGTCCCTAACTTCAAAATTAAAATTTTCTACTTTCAGCATTAAGTTAATAAATCTCTTTTGTTGTAGGAAACTGTGAGTTTCACTGCTTTAACATTTCAAAGTAGAGCATCAAAGCAGCATTTTCTATTATCTTTGGCTATCCATTTCTCTTGCTTTTCAGTAGGCTTTCTGTTCTTTTGGTTGAAGGGTTAGAAATGCGTCTGATGGTCTGAAGCAGCTTGAGTGAACGGCTGCATTCACAACCAATTAGGATAATTTGATGTTACAGAATCACCTTCTTGGTGCTAAAACCCCATGTCAAATGCTGTGCCTAAGCTCATTTGTAGTGCAAAATGAGATTGACAGAGCAGCTGCAGCAGGGGGCATGCCTGCTGAACGACTTAATTGTGGAGTCTGAAGGGCCATCATGAACTGGTTGTGTGGAGATTGTATCCTCACTGTAGCATTACAAATG
>NC_056725.1:1099070621-1099120621 GCF_019279795.1 Protopterus annectens | reverse complement strand
TATTAATGTATATGAACATTTGCCTGTATGTTTTTTTTTTTTTTTTTTTTTGGTTTTACATTAGCTATTGCAATATTTAAATATAAAGTGTATGAAATAAACACCTGGACTTATGTCATTTACAGCATATATTACTACATGAACATAACCAGAACATATGTTCAAAGTGTGATGGGCAATATCAAAAAGGCAAATCTCATTAACAACATTACAATGCCAGCATCTTTTACTGTCCTTATTGATCTCAGATCTGAAACCTGCTTATGCTTTGGGTTGTCAAGAAGAATTTCTTTGCAGAGCTAGAAATGGTGCTCTTTTACTCCACAATGTCTTTTTTATATGACAGAGTATTTCATAGTTTTGTCATTTTCAGAAACTAACAATTCAGAACAGTTCCTTTCATCTTGTTCTTTGCAAGTTAAACATCTTGTTAACAAAACTGCAACTTAGCAACATTAAAACAATGAACATATGAAAACAGCTGTGTATTGTTACTAGAGGTCATTATTTGCCAAATTCAAAAAAAACATACACGTAATGAAAGCTGGAAAGAATGGTGATCATAGTAAGGATTTACTAAAAGCAGCATCAAGCTAAATTACAGCTCAGTAGGTTTGGATGTAGAAATGTATTTACTTATTCGTTTATCATTTATTAACCAGCTAAGTCAAAAGAACTCTTTTCAGCAATGACTTTCACCATAGAAGACAATGTTACACATCTACATTTTTCAAACAGTGGGGAAAAAGATTAATTCTGCTACTGACCTTTAATGTACGTGCTATGTGGCTTTGGTAAGCAGTCTGTAACCAGAATCAGAAGATGAGTAATGTAATTAGCTGCTACGTGGATAAAGCGCAAGTGCTTAAATCCAGAAGGAAGAAGCTGTCATTAGTATGAGTATATGGATTGTGTGCATGGAGAAACAGTTCTAAAATTAGAAAGAAGAACAAAGAAGACAGGTATGAAATGTAATCATAGAACCATATAGAAAATACGAATCCAGTGCCATTTATACCTTGTCAGTACCCACCTTTAGGCCTTACCTCCTTTATCAAGAGCAACAGACCACTCATACCAGGGGTGTGTTTTTAGATACCCATCTAGTTGTCTAACTCATTTTGAAGGAAGAAAGTATGTCACATTGCTTAATTTAGAGTGGAAGTTTGTTCCATAGAATGGAGCAAAATTATGTTTCCATCATTTTTTCTTTTTGCTGAATCAGGTTTAAATTTCTGGTTCTAGTATTAGTGGGACTGTTTGATTTGTGGAGATATAAGAGGTCTCAGACTACTGGGCCCCTAACAGCCTGAAAAGGCAAGGTACAGATCAGCTCTAAGGAGTCTACAGGACAATAAATAAAGGAATAGCGCTTCCAGATTCTCCTAGTAGGTCTTGTCTTTTAAACCTCTGATAGGATTCTGTTTTTTTTTCTAGTTGCTTGATATGCCTATTAAGATACATCCAAAAAGCAGAAATGTATTCAATAATAAGTCTAATAAATGTAGAATATATAAGGGTAACAACTTCCTTGGATTTGGATGAAACAATTTTGCAATCAGCTGTGCTATGTAAAAAGATTTCCTAATCACTACTGCATCATGATTGTCAAAAGCAAGATAATTATCTACCCATCATCTAAGGTCTCTCATCACACCTTCTTTCTGAAGTGTGATGTTGCCTATATTATAAGATGAAGGAAGGTTTTGTTTACTAAATGTCACAATATTGCATATGTAGTGTTAACAGTTTTTTGAGCATCAGTTATCGTCATGTGTGAGTTCCAGTTAGAGCATCTGAGCATCAGAAGGGGACTTGAAGATGACACCAAGTTTGTAGTCATCTACAAACCAGGTTAGCCAAATATCTCCATTTGTAATTTGGAGATTGTAAAGGTGATGCCAAATAGTAAACATCCTAGCATAGAGCCCTGAGGAACCCTGCTGATCACATCCATGTTTACTGAGGATGCACCTGCTAACCTCACTACAGGTGTTCTGTTCCACAACCAATTTGCTATCAATAGAACTAAGAAGAGATCAATTTGGAGATCATTTAGCTTGTTTACTGTGTTTACATGTGGTACAGTGTCAAAAGCCATAGCCAGGTCAAGGTATGCTGTACAGACAGTATGCCCACTGTCCATGACTTTGGTTATTCTCTCAAAGGAGTTGACCAGATTCATTAGACAAGCCTGAGAATTCAATAAAATCCATGTAGGCTCTGTGTAGATGGCCATGGATCCTCCTCAATAGAGCGCCATGCATATTAATCATGGCATGCTGCCAAGGGAGAGTATAGTAACAGGGATATTGAATCTGTGTAGGCAGAAGTGTAGAGGCTGGTCAGATGTTATATACATGGTGATGTTCCCTGCTACTATTAAAATGTGCTGTGAATTAATAGTTTGTATTTTAACTTTCTATTTTTTTAATGTCTATGCAATGCGGCGCGGAGAGCAGCAATGCCAAGCTGCAATTGCGCATAGACAGTTGACACCTGTCAGACATCTAAAAATAGAAACTTGATGTAATTAATTATTTATTTCTGCTTATGTTTAAGCTCGTTTAAGCCTACTTGGAGAGCTCCCCGTGGTAGCTTAGTAGTATATGTGAAGATATAATAGTTCATATACTATCCAAGTAGCTAAATGGGTAGAGTGACGGCTTAAAGCTTCATAGGTCCTGGGTTCAAGTCCCTAATAAACATAGCATTTGTTTAATGTAATTAAATTTTTGTTTAAGTTAAAAACATAACTTTTACATTTGGAAGAGCTTAGCGGTACAAAGCACTGCTTAAATGTAATTAATGGCTACTATTGCTTCCGTGTTGTTAAGCTTTGCTAAAACCTTGGTTAAGTGAGTTTTTACATACATATATACATATATATATATATATATATATATATATATATATATATATATATATATATATATATATATTTTAAGGGCAATAGGTGGGAATTCGTAAACACTTGTTGGAGTCTTTTTGTCAGTATTCCAGGTGGTGTTGGAGAGGGTGCGCACTTTCCAGCACAGAGATGGGATGTGCAGGAGTCCAGGGTTTTTGTTGGGCTCCTAATACACAATTATGAACTCAGGCTGCTGAAGGGTGATTACCAGGGCTCAGAATGTAAGGTTGAGGCCTGGGATCAGTTGGCCAGGGAACTTACCAGTGCTACTGGTATCCCCCGCACTGTTGGGCAGTGTCATAACCACTACTATGACCTGAAGTGTAGAAAGAGGGGAACTTTGGACACCTGGGTCTAGGAGGCCAGAACTGGGCATGTCCCAGACATATGTAAGTATTTTTTCCATTATTTTACTAAAATGCAAGCTGAATCTGTGCAGAACTGGTATGCATAATGGTGTGCTTCTCTCCCAACAGCTGCAGCTGAGAGGGGTCACAACATTCAGTCCCATACCAAGCACCTGGCCAGGTTGCACCAAGTGTAGTAAGTATGGATACATTACGCTAACTGTAGTGTAATAAACAGTAAAAATAAAAAAACTGTACTACAATAAAGAATAAACAATAAAAATTGTACTGCAATAAGTGGGCAATTAGAAGTGTAGTGCAATAACAACTGTATTGCAATAAACACTAAACAATACCAATAACAGTAAGCAAAGAGGTGTGCAGCAGGACTGTTGTGTCATAACATAATTGCACTACAGCTGTATGCATTTTATGTGTATGGTAAGGTTACTGCAGTCAAGTGTAAAAGTGTAACAACTGTAGGATGCAAACGTAATAGCATGAAAAATAGATTGCTGAACTCATAGTATGGTTCAAGGCTATCTCCAGGCCATTTTCAGTCACATAATCCTCTTTTCCTCCGACTCCAGGAACAAAAGGTATATGGGTGAGGTAGCCCACTTTATGGGCAAATATTGTATGTAAACTTCACAGATAATTAACACCAATACCAATAAAGTGTTAAGCAGCATTGTGTTTTCCTAAATACGTCTGTCTTAATATTTGCAGTAGGGCTGTATTCATTGCATGTGTGTTCTAAGTTGCAGCAATCAGTTGTAACATTATTTGCAGATGTCCCCTGCAGTCACAGCTTTTGCGTTCTACTCCCATGCCTGCCAACCATGGCATGACGGCTGTCTAGTTTATTTAATGTATACAATCATACCTATCAACTGTCATAATTTTTCGTAATGTAATTGCAGCTGCCTAATCTGTCTGTTCCATGATTACCAGATAAATATTACCTGAAATTCAATGTATTTTCAAATCAGTTACAGAACACCTTTGTAGTTATGTAAGTCCACATTATGTGAAACAGTTCGGTGTAGTTGTGCACCTGCATTTGTTAGTGCTTGGTCCATACTGTCCCATGCTAACAGCTTGAGAGGTATATACGTACTATATCAACTGTAGAAGAATTGTAGTCACTTTACTCACAACTGACACTGCACACCTGTATGTAGTAGTACTCTGTGTAGTAATATTACCTGCAAGGTAACTAATGGTATGCTTTTCTCTTTATCCAACCCACTATCTTCTTTAATTTATTATTGTTATTTATTATTATGATTTAATATTAACATATTTTGTTAAATTAAGTCTTTTGTTGGCCTTATGGATTAATTCATACTGGCTTGCTGTTAACTGCCTCTTGTGAGTCAGGCAGATCAGAACAGATCAATTAAGGGCTCACACATAAGATAGAACAGGTCACTTAAGGTTATCATCTGTGAACTGAGGGGGTGGCGCTAGTAATTAAACCTTCTATTTAAGGGGTAAAATAAAGCATTTCAAGAGCTTTACTAGAAAGGCTCACCCAGACTCTGCTACACTTTGCTGTGAGGGAAACATTAGTTTGCTTTTTATTTGTTGTATTTTGTATTGCTTTATTGCCTTTTTCTATTTTGAATACTGTGATTTGTTTTCTTTACCTTATGTTTTACTTGTATTCTGCTTTTAACTACATATTAAAACTTGAATAGAGAACACAGCTCTCTCTCTCATGAGTCAGTTTTTCCCTACCCTCCCATCCGATTACTGTTGTGTTCTTAAACATCACTATCTTTCTAGTTGCCTGCCCTTTATGTTAATTTGACCATATATCTCATTTCATCTCTGCTTTTACTGGCTTGTGTAAGCGCAAAATTATAATTTTGTGAAATCACTCCCCCTCAACTATTTAAATTTATTGGCCATCCTACTGTATTCCTTAGTACCAGAATACAAAATTGACCACCCCCTTTCAATCTATCTTGCTGTTTTAAAAATAGTGACTCTCCACTAAAACTTAACTTTTTAGACAGGTAAAAGTTAAGTTACCTACTTTCACATCTAACTTCACTAATGCACACTGCAGTGTTTAGGATAAACCATTTTTTTTCATCTTACCTTTAAGCATCCCTGTGACTAGCACTTGCTCTAAAACCTGCTGGAAAGCACCAGGAAGCCTTAAACTGATACAAGCACTCAACTCCCCTTGTTAATAAGGAGAAATTAATCATAGGTACTAAACAGCCTATAATTGCAAAGTACCTTGCCAAGGTAAGGGGAAAAAAAGCACCTAACCAGGCATGTCCAAGGGTCAGCTTCCGGTGATTTCTCCTGTCCACCTGCTGAATCTGGGCATACTAGGGCAATGCAGCAATTGCCTCATGTACACAAGCAACCCTCTCCTCCTACCACCCAACACTACAACCTGTGAGAGATGCACTTACATAGCCAAACTGGAAGCAAAGTTCTCTCCACCCAAGATTGTGCTAGACAGACAAGAGGAGAAGGTTAACACCTGGAATACACCTCAAGCAACACATAGCCCTTCTAAACTCACACTACCAACACCCTCACATAGCAACACTAAACCCTCATATGTGGAGGCCGTTAACAGTAAGCTGCCCAAGCAACAAAGACCTCTGAAGCTGAAATGAAAACAAACACCACTCACAACCAAAGTGTCACATAGCTCACAACACCAGTGTGCCACCCAACAACATCCCCTAAGGCAAGACAGCGTACCCAACACTTTAGTCATAGGTGACTCTATAGTCAGGCACACTGATGTCCCACTCACCAGGCTGAGCAAGGAGAAAATTACAGTCAGCTGCCTGTCGGATGCCAGGATCCTCCACATAATGCATGCACTCAAGTCACTCCACAACAAGTAAAACTATGACTCTGTCATTGTCCATGTTGGAATAAATGACTTGAGACGTACCTCCCTGGACTACATGAAAAGAGACATGGAAGAGCTCTCGGATCATGTGGCTCAGGCAGGAATGACCCTAGCCCTGAGTAGCATCCTGCCTTCGACCATGAATGATACCACAGTATAAGGACAAAATGATTGACTTCAACAATTAGCTAAACTTCTGGTGTCATTCAAAGGGGATCCAGTATCTGTCTGCCTGGGATGACATGATCAACACACCACGATGCTTTTCCAGAGATGGTCTGCACCTGTCACCCCTGGGATTCAGGTTACTGGCTAAGAATCTAGCCACCCCTATAGTGCCTTTTTTAGGCAAAGTTCATAAGACAAAACCACCACCGTAACAGGTACAAGCATGCAAAATCTGAAAGTAATGCTACTCAATACTAGAAGTCTAAACCTCAAAATGCACTCTCTCGAGGCACTCCTAAAAATGGACAACATCAATATTCATGCAGTAACTGAGACCTGGTTCAAGGTTCCAGAGAGCACCCCTGAAATCCCAGGCTACAATTCTTACCACACTTCGGCCACCAAACCAGGACCAAAACACTAAAGGTGGAGGAGTGTTCATATTCCCCAAGGATATTCACCAAGGATAGTTTCCCAACACAATGAGTTTGAAATTCTCCAGGTGCAACTAACACTAGGTAAGACTGCAATCGAAATTGTAGCTTACTACAGATCCCCACCATGCCCCAAGATTCTCACTACACCTTTCTAAACATGCTGGAAAATATTAAGATACAACCAAACACCCTAATACTGGGTGATTTCAACTACCCTGCCATTAACTGGGAAAACTACACATGTACCAACACCTTTGGCCAACGGTTTTTGGAATTCATAAATTCCAATGCCCTGTATCAACTAATCAATAGTCCCACCAGGGGCTGAAGTATCCTAGTCCTGGTCATTACTAACATGGGAAATTGATGCTCCACACCTATGGTCACCCCCACATTGATCAGGTCTAACCATAGGCTAATCACCCTTGACATCCACATCCCTCCCCCACCCCTCAGTATGAAACCTCCATACAAAACTTCTCCAAAGCCAACTTCATGCTAGTGAAGTCAGAAGTGACAAACTTCATGACACCCATGCAGATGGGAACTGAAAGTTCAACTGCTGAATCTTATACTAAGGCACTGTATGAGCACATCCACTCAAGCAAGAATCGTGCCATCCCCAAATAGAACCAAGATGCTCTCCTCCAAAAAAAGGAAGCCAATCCGGTGGTCCCCTGCCATAAACAAACTTTACAACAAAAGGAAGAAACTGTTGCAGAAAAGAGGAAAATCCCAGGATGCAAAAAACTCCCTTACCAGCCTCAATAAGAAGCAGAGATCCCTCATAAAATCCTCCAAAGCTAGTTTCAAAAATAAAATTGCCAAAGATTTCAAAGACAACCACAAGGCATTCTATAGATATGTCAAGAATCTAAATGGCAATGCTCAGATCTTCTCTGAGCTACAACAGAATGGCATTAAATATACTGATCCCAAGGATATTGTCAATATCCTGGCAGATCAGTTCAGTGTCAATTTCACCCCCCTCTCACCCCCTAAAGGGTCAATCTCAATACCGAAAGATTGCCAAATTCCAGTAATAATGTCCACACAGGTAAAAAATGCACTCTACAAAGCTAAGAATACAGCATCCATGGGACCAGATGACATCCTGGACTGTGTATTACATGAACTGCAAAATGAACTGGCACCTCACCTAAGTGTCATGTTTAATCATAGCCTCACCTCAGGCTTTGTGTATACTGAGTGGAGCACAGCTACAGTTATCCCACTCCACAAGGGGGATCCACCTTGGATCCTGGGAACTACCACCCCATCAGTCTGATGAGCCTGATCTGCAAGGTCATGGAATGTATTATCATGGAACTTATAAACAAAGACATTGGCAACCTTCAAACACTGGATCCCACCTAGTTTGGGTTTGTGAAGGGCCAATCTTGTCTCCTAAACCTGACTGACTTCTTCGAATCAGTCTCCAGAGCTGTAGATGATGGTAAGGTGGTCCACACAGCCTATCTGGACCAAGCCAAAGGCTTTGACACCATCCCCCACTCTAGAAACATTGATAAACTTACTAAACTGGGCATTAATCCCTGCATCATTCGATGGATTGCCAACTGGCTTACTGACAAAACCCACACTGTAAAAGTAGCCGACTCCAAATCCAGCTCCAGACAAGTGACAAGTGGAGTACCTCAGGGTTAAGTTCTGGGACTGCTCTTGTTTGGCATCTACTTCTCTGAAGTACAGGCCAACACTGAGGGACTCCGGCTAAAAAAGTTTGCAGATGACTGCAAACTGGGAGCCATTATTGAATCCCCAAATTATGTGGATATTCTAAAAAAGGGCCTTACAGAAACAGATGCTTGGTGCCAGAGCCATGGCCTTAAGCTCAATGCCAAGAAATGCATAGTTATCCCCTCTGGGGAAAAAGCATGTACCCATGAATTACCACATAGGTGGCAGTACACTTAACACTGAAAGTGTGATAAGAGACTTAGGGACACAGGTGGACAGTGGTCTCACCTTTGATAACCACATCTCCACAGTAGTTAGGAAATCCATCTATGTGGCATGCCTCATTACTAAGGGCTTTTCATCCAGAAAAAACGAGGTCATTGTCCCACTGTACTCATCCCTCATTAGACCCATTATAGAATACAATGCGCCATTTGGTATGTACCTCTCAAGACATCTACAACAACTGGAAAGGACACAGAAATACCTTACTAAAAGAATCATAGGCCTAAAGCAGATGCCCTATGCTGACCATCTAAAAAAACTCCAGCTATACTCTGTTGCATATCATCTCTGCATATTGTCTACTCAGAAGCAATCTCTGCTTAACATACAAGGCCATGTCAAACCCAGAGCTGTTGGACATGCTACACTTAAAGAAATCCCAATCCCTCAGAGCCACACACTCCAGGAATCTAAACCTTGTCATCACAATGAACAAAACATGCTGGAGGGATAGTTTCCTGACCCAGAAACTTCCCAAACTCTGGAATAGACTGCCCATACATGTCAAGCAGAGCACCTCTTTGGCCCTCTTCAAAAGGAACCTTGATGATTGGATGGGAGATAGGAAATTCACCCCAGAGATCACATCAGTCGCCCTGCTAGACAGGGGTCCAGGGAAGTAAATATTGTGGGAAGGAATAGCCAGGGAACTGTTATGGCTAGGCTTGTATAGGCCCTAGGGCTGCTAGCCTAGTACCAACCTATGAACCTATGAACATACTTACAGTTATGTTATGTAATGTTGTGTTACACATAATATACCTTAATATGTATTTGGATTAATAAATATTATGCTCCATTCTGTTAATACTAACATTGGTTTGGTTATTACTAGCCTTAATGTATTGTTATAACTACTTTACTACTTTACTACAGCTCATCAAGAATGGACGGTCACACAATATATGCCTACCTTGCCTCCTCTGGCTATAGCACCGGGTCCCAGGACATCTGGAACCCAGCCTGGTGGTGCCCCTTTTGCTGCCCCTGCACTACCTGTGGCATCAGATAGTACCACCTAATGTGAGTGGTGGTGGAGGGGAAGTTGTCACCCATGACAAACTGCTGGGTTTGCTGCATGGGACCATTGACAGTGGGTTTGGATGATGCCTGTGTCACATGGAGAGCATGCTGGCCATCCTGGTAGGGCAGGCTCATCCCAGAGTCCAGCCTCCACCACTTCCACCCTTGAGACAGTGACGGAGCATTGTCGACAGTCCCATGGGTGGTGATGTGAGTCACACTGCTACTTTGTGGAGGCACATTGGACTGAGATTCCACAACACCCTCTCCATCCAAGGTGTTCACCCACCTCTTGTACCACAAACCACTCCTGTCTGCTGTCTTGTCTGTCTGCAATAGGTTCCCCACCTAACCAACTTACCTCCCCCACAACAAGTACCTATGTCCCTTCCCCAACATTTCACTCTCACCTTAAAAAATAAAATGGGCACCTGTCCTAAAAGAAATCATCCCATACAAAGCTCTCCATTTTAGACAAGTGTCCACTGGACACACATAACTTGGTCTAATTGGCTTAACAAATGCAATTATGTTGTGCTCACCCCTCTCTATGGGGGTGACAGTCCAAAGTCTTCTATAAATTCTGTCAAAGTGCACAGTTGTACAAGAAATAGGTAGCTATGGTTTTTCCTCCACCCTTCTTCACATACCTACCTGCCTTTCATTATGTTTTCCCCCTGCTTGCAACACATTTCACCACTTTCCTATCTCCCCCCTTTTTTTTTTCTTTATATATTTTTGCATGACGCTGCCCAATGCATCATGTTGCACAGCTTCACTAAACTTAGTTAAATGGAGCTATATTGATAAATGTGTTTTAATCGTTAATATACACCTGTCCCATATTTCGAACCCAAGCCTTTGCACCTGCAGATCACTGCATTAATCTGCCATGCCACACAGCTATTAATTACAGCAAGTGGTATAAGCAAAACATTGTAATTGCAAGTTACACTCGTTAAGCATGTTTAAGCAGAGCTGCGCATCATGCTGCCTCACGCAAACTTGCTTAAAGAGTAATGGAAAAATTGGGAGTGTACTTTGGAGTCTGCTGCAAGAGTACACAACTAAAAAGCCATACACAGAATAATGGATGTAAGTGAGCTCTCTAATAGTAGGTAAATGTTCCCCTTTGTCAGCAGCATTTACAAATACACCTGCTAAGGCATTACTGACAAAATGCATGTTCAACTGGGATCCTGATACAGAAATACATCCATATAAAGCCGTACACATAATGATGGATATAAAAAAAGTATGTGACAGCCTGTATGTGTGTGCTTATATCTTGCAAATACCCCTGGTGTAGCAGTGACTCAGTAACACAGTCTGTTAAAAGCCTTGTAAACAGCACATTTTGCCACACAAAGTCCTGGACTCAAATCCAGTGGTGTGTAGCATTTAAATGACATTATTGTGAAGCCAGCAATTAATGACCCAGTCATGTAGTTTTTATCCACATAATGCATTTCAAATGAAATGTCTGTTTTTCACTCATGGAAGTCACAGGCCTGTAGATAGGAACATACTTCACATATCCCAGTAGCAAAGCTATAACTGCATAAAGTGTCACATCATGCATTAATATGCATTCGCAGAGAATTTTAACTTGGGTAATGCAAATGAGACCCACTAATATCAGAGTGCAGTACTCACTACTTTCAAAGTCACAGTGCAGATTAGCACAGCTGCACAACTAAAATACACATATGAAACCCCTGCTTGTAACAAGGACTGCCAGTATACACTTTCAAGATGTGTACCAGACAGTAACACATGGCCTAACAGTTGCCCAAATGGTAGATATAATGTTATATTTATCCCCTATGTTGCGGAAGGACACAACAAACATGTTGTCAAGTACTCTGTTAGTGATAGCATTGCCTAACATACTTACCTTAAACGCATGCCTTAATTTGAGTGGAAGGGGTTCTCTCACTCTGGCTCTGCCTCTGCAACAAGGCTGACACATCCCACAGTTACTCCTACAGCTTGTTGTCCTCCAAAGTGTCCACACTCTCTGCCTAGACCTATTACCTGCAGCAGCAGCTGCAGCCTGTATCACACACATCCCTATGTAAAAGTAGCTGCAACAGACCTACCCTTTGCGATGATGTAGTCTCCTCACCCCAGGAATGTCCAGCACAACATATTAGAAAGGGCTTCTAATTTGCATGAAGGCCTTATATCTTGTACAGTGGTTGTATGTCATTGGCTGATGATAGTGCAAATCAGCTGTGTTGGCTCCAATTAGCATTTCAGAACCACAGACTGGTTAAGAGGCAATTACCTGCTAATGAGAAGCATGTTAAAAAGGCAAACTTGCTAGCTATGGGAAACCATTCTGTGTGAGACTTTCTACACACAGAACATGAGTTTGCAAAAACTTAAATATTACCAGATATCAACAGAGGAGTTTTGCACTCCATCAAGTATGCAAACTTTTTTGTTTACAACAAGTTGCAGATGTATGAATGTACTTATGGAGAATATTGATTACAGCATTAAGCCTTTCATAAAAATGTGATAATGACATGTCATTGATCTCCATTTGTTACACCTACAGATAATGTACAATACATAAAGGGTGGAATGTTTTTTGTCAATGTGGCACAATAGTCTTGTGGGACTGTCCCTTTATAATGGTTGTAATAGCACACTGCTATTTGGCACTGTTGTTTTGACATATTATCAAGGGGGTTGCCCCTAAGGGACATACTACAGCAGACTCCAGTGTTGGGTATATGATCATACAGCAGTATATGCCATGGCACACATGGGAATAGCTGACTGTCACTAGTATCTTAGTTGTATCCACATACTTAGTATGTTTGCACACTGTGGAATATGACATGTGTGATCAAGCAGTGGATACTGCCAGCCATTCTGTTCTTGCTGTATCTCTACATATTGTACTTCTACATATGTGATCCTGATATGTGTTCCCATTTTGTTTTATTCCAGAAAACATGTACCCAAGATGCCATGTACCTTTTATGGATGCAAAGAATGATATTATACTGGAAGTCTTCTGGCAACACCATGAGCACCTACTGTCCAGGGGAAGGCAAAACAGGGAACAGCAGGCATCATTGTGGGCTGACCTTGTCCGTGACGTGAATGCCACAGGTCATCAGAGCAAGGCATTGAGTAGGTTTGACACCGCGCAATGGACATGATCAACACTGCACTCAGAAGAGCAGCAGATGTTGCCATGGATTGTGGTGTCACTGGTGAAGGACCTGCAGTGGAACAACCACTCTCAGCCACCGATGAATTCTTGGTGAACCTAGGCACACATGACATCCATCACGCCATACATCGTGGATGTGGGTGCCACAGTTTCCATGGCAGAGGAGCATGCAGGTAAGCATAGTTTGATCACCATTGCAATACTGTAGCATTCAGTGTGTCAGGGTATACATAATCTTATGTTGGTTTCAGGTCTTGGGGGCCAAGGGTTTTACTGCAGTTTGATTCTCATGCTCAGATGTTGACCAATATAACAATTAACACAGTAGCTACTTTAAATATAAGATATATGGCTGTTTTACTTTGTTATAGTGCAACATGTGGTGGTAATGACATTACCTCTCCCTCAACTTTTCACAGGTCCATCAGCTATCGGACAAGGCCGTGATCCTGCTCCTGGTAAGCAAGACACTGTTTTATTATACATGTAGGTTTACAGCAATATAATCCCTAAAAATGTCATCCCAGGCCTGCTGCTGGCTTGCTCTACTGTCAGCATGATTGCCAACTGCACAAATATTTTCTGACTGTACACATGTTAGAATCATTCCTATGCCTTGTAGATGTGACAACAATGATAGATGTGACAGTATTGTCAGGACATTACAGATTGCCATATGTGCCAACTGTGTAGAGTCTTCACAAATGTCAACAGTGTACCTCAGTGTTGCTGATCAGATTGCTATGTAAAGAGCTTTTATTTACAAGTAACTATAGCTGTTTGTGAGAAATGTAATACCCTCTTGTCCTACTATATGAGGTTGGGTTTTCAGTTGGTCTGTAATAATGACAACAGTGTATAGAGCTGCACATATTTTGCAATATAGTACTGCAGTGCATAATAATGCAGATATTAATGTACTGCTTTTTCCTTTCCTATC
This sequence comes from Protopterus annectens, assembly GCF_019279795.1. NCBI lineage: Eukaryota > Metazoa > Chordata > Ceratodontiformes > Protopteridae > Protopterus > Protopterus annectens. The sequence continues at coordinate 1,099,106,726 of NC_056725.1, read as the reverse complement.
ACAGATGACCAAGGGAATTGGTCTTTGTCCCCTACACAACCTGATGTCAGTGTCTCTTCAGACTCTGATGATGGCACAGTGAGGCACACTCTGTGGTTTCAGGGGCTGAATCTGCCACAAAGGTTGACATCCCTCTTCTGCACTCATTGTCACTGCACACAGTCAGTATGCAAATGAAGGCCACAGATCTTGGACAGTCAGATGGTAGGGACATTGAATCGGAAAGTGTGGCAACTATGCCTCCAGTGAGTGTAGACACTGGCCATAGCCACAGACCTGGTGAAGTTTCACACAGGCAGATTGATGGGGCTGCTTTCAGGAGGCCTGTTGTCCATCCACCACCTGTTGCAGATGTCACATCAAGCGTCACTCGGTGCATGTTTCAGGCCATCATGTAGGCACAGGCATTTTCTGAAAGGCACTCCAGATGTATGCTTAGGGTTATGGATGCAGCACAGTCTGACATCCGTGACTGCTTCTACTGCACTGCTGACACTCTGGATCTGTTCACTGAAGCAGTGGAAAGAAGGTGGGCTGAGACAGATCACACACTATCTGTCTTGGAACACACAGTGTCTGTGCTGGAATGTCTGGTTGGAGCTGAGCATTGGACTTGTGGACTCATGGACGTAGGTCAGCAACCCCATCTTCTGAGAGTCCATGCGGCCATGCACAATCATGCTCTCATAGTGGCAGCACACGCAGTGCTACAGAGGGGAGTGTGCTGTCCACACCAAGATGTGGCAGGCCATGAGCTCATGGTGCTGGGCATTCCCATGCAGGACACAGTCCCAGAAGACAGCAGTCACTGTCAGGTACTAGTACCACTTCTGACCTTGGGCATGGAGGTTCCAGTGAAACTCCTGGCAGAGCCAGTTACTGTGTTCGGGCCAGAGATGGTGAACTGCCAGCTCTACCATGCATGGTTCAAAGCTGTCCGACATGCACACATGTAGGGCTAGCACTGAGCTTGACTGTGTACATGTACATACCACATACCACTGTCAAATACAGGTCACCTACAAACACACACAGCACATTTCCTTATATGGCAGCATACACATCCCCTCCACTGCTTCCCTTCCTGACTCACACACATGCTGTCAACATTTTGGGTCAGCCTATGCATCCTGCACCCTCACACAACACCCTGTGCAATTGATGATACCTTTGTAACATCCCTGTCTTCCTCATCATCGATGTAGGGCAATGAAGCTATGTGTCTAATGCACAGAGTGACTATGTAAATTAACATGTACTTGTGTAATGCATTGTTGTTTTGCCATGCCACTTGTAGTGGTTACTGACAGATACTGTATGCTGACATTTGTAATGAGTAAGCCACATAATTTTGTGTACCTTATGTTGTACAATGTTGTAATAGCTGTATACTTACACAATGAAAGGTGTGTCATGGACCTGTTCATGTTTCTGTTTTAGGATTCTGTTGGGGACACCTATGGATACACAGTGGCAATAAACCCATAGATGTTACAGCATGGTATAGAATGTCAGCACAGAAGAAATATGTCTTCAGCAAGGTACATCACTATAGATGCATGACTCCATAGGTCCATGTGTGTATAACAGGCTAACATGGACAATGGCATCAGTCAGCATACTCATGCATCCTTAATCAGTGAAAAGGTCTGATACTCTTGTTAAGTGTCACCAGGATATTGGGAGCTAACACATCTACAAGCTGTGGTGCTGGAGATGACCCATCTACAAATTTGCTGTGTTCAGTACAGACATTTGTCTGACAACAATTTATGATTGTCTTCTTCTTCTGCATCCCATTGTGTAACCTGAACATATGTGTCACAGCAGATGTGTGCTTCACATGCATGGGGGTGGCCTGTTACATATGGGGTGTACTGTCTGTGTTACATACCTGTCTCTCCAGCATGCACTATTCATACCACAGTGATGGAGCAGGTGTGTAGAACAGGTAAGACATATGTTAGTCCTGTCATGGATATGTGGGAGGTACACAGTGGGATCTGACACTTCCCTATATGGCAGCCATACACATCCCCTCCAAAGCATTTATGAGACAGACTACACATGTACAGTCTTGACACGGACTCCATAGGAAATGCTATCTACAATGTGTGTTGGTGCACCATGGAACCTGTGTGGCTACTACAGTTGTAAGATATGCTCGTGTAGTGACATAGCAAGGGTGCCACTGTACACAATGATATGTGTGATGAGTGCCACACTCAGTATATGCCAGTCTAGGATTTACATCACATACCTTTCTGTTTAGGTTGTACAACATTGAATGCATCCCCACATCTTAGTGACCAGTGAAAGTCAAAGGCTACATTACTCTCTGTGTCCATAAGTCCATGAGGAATGGCTCAATTGTGTCTGGTTGGTGGACACTACTATATTTCCAGGGATGTATGACTTTCCAAAGGATAGTATTGTGCAGTCATTGGGATTTAGTATTTGCTAGTGGCTCAGACAACAACTGAATGTGTGTCTCAGGCCATCCTGGATAACTGTTGGTTCTGTGTGGGATTCAGTGACAGCTCCTGATATGCAATCACCTGCTAATGTAGTCAGTCAGAGGTCACTGACAGTGGCTGTGACTGCAGAGAGGGAATGGCTAAAAGGGATACACTGTTAATGATGTCTGGGGAAATCCACTGGTGATTGGCATCATTGCAGTGTAGGTCTCCCAATGCTATCTTCCTAGATTATGACTGTCAGACACCTGCCTATCCACAAGCTAACATAACACCCTGTAGATAACCTACACAGTATCCAGCAAGGGTTGCTGGCCTAATATTGTCAAACACTTTGTCAGGCCATGATAGGTAGAGTGAGTAATATTTCCATCATCCATTGCATGCTGTAACACTCTATGGGGTCCACCAGTTAGAACTGGTAAGCAAGATTTGGCCTTGAGCATAACAAATAGTGTTTGGTCCAGTGTCAGTAGGTGTACAACAGTGTTACTGCTCGTATCCATGCTAACTCCTTTCATGGCATTTCATGTCACATGACTGAGTGATCTGGGGACACTGATTGGCACTACATGCTAGTTGTCCTTTGTGCAACTAAGTGGTGCAGTTACTTCCAGCATGTTCCAAGAAGAGAGTCATCCAACATGTCTCTACAAAGTGCAAACAAACACGTTAGGAAAGTGTAATTTGTATACCCTGTGAAGGTAAGGTGGGGGTTTTATGCAGGTTTTCTGTAGATTGACAGTACCCAAATGGTGTGTACTGGAAGGACACACTTACCTTGTGAAGAATATGTTAAGCATGAGAGTCCATGGAATTGCTGGTGCCTGGCAACTACTAATGCTGGTCTCACCGACACCACTCTCATATAGGATACCATGCTCTGATATATTTTCTGTCATCATACGCAAAACGTTACTACAATACCCATGATGACAAGCAGGACACAGCCTGTTTATTCATCCACATAACTGTTCCACATCATGAAAGGCTATGTAGGCTTCACATACCCTTTTCCAGGTAGATGCTTTGATAAGCAACCCGGACACTCATTTGGCTTTTGCATGTCTTATGCCTTCTGTTCCAGGGTTGGTGGTATGTCACTAGAGAACTGACAAGAGTTGGATTAGTAGCACTGCTGCAGCACCACAATATAATGTACAATGTCCAGTGACATACATGTTAAGTCTTGCTGAAACAATCAGCACATTGAAGGTGAGCCATCTTAGGTGACAATTTCACAGCTAGTCATGCATCCTGACCTTCAACAGATTACTGGTGCATATCTGCATGATCTCTGAGGCCTACTGCAGTGGACTGGCCATCTTTGGTCAATGTGTGTCCACCTGCCCCATGTCCTAGTCATGTCATACTGTACAGTTATGTACCCAAAACACGTCTGTTTCCCACATCATGTCACACAACAACCAGTGTGCTGTCTAGTTGCTTGACAGGTATTGTATGCTTGTGAGGCCAACGTAATGTCAGCAAAGTTGAACAAGTCCTCTATGCATGCATGGGCATCCACATCTTCACTGCAAGGAGTGCCTACAAACACTGTATATCAGACTGTGAACCCCAAGGGTGTAGCATCATGACCCTAACTTTGCAGAACCTGCTGATGAGATGTTGGGAGTGTCCCCACCCTTCAACTCCTATGACACACAAACACAATGTATGACAGATGTGACTGCATTTCAAACCTTGCTGCCATGGTGTCTCCAAAAACAGTCATTACATATGGCAATGAACATTATGCCAACAAGCAAAGCTCACATCCTGCACCACCTACATCCACATCACACATACCTGCATGTGTGCAGCTGCTTACCAGACACATTGTCAAACAGATACCTCAGAAAATCCTGTCTTTGCAGTGTAAAGTACACATAATACTGCATGCACCACTCTCTCACCAGTCAAACACCCGAGCCAAAACACAAAATCACACCTCTTAGTCAGAGGTGATTACATTGTGAGACACATTGATGTCTGTGTCAAGTGATTACGTATAGGAAAGATCACAGATAGCTGTCTGTGAGGTGACACAATAGACCTTACCACACATTGCCACAAATCAGGGAATATCAGTTAACATAAGGTTGACATTATATTTCCTGCAGGTGTGTACGACTAGGGACATACGTTACCAGCCTGTATGCAGACACATGAATGTGCTTAGGCAATCTGTGTCTCTCATGGGTATATGCATAGCTTTCAGCTGCAATTGACCCTCACTTAGGATGATGGCTTTATACACAAGGAAACTGATGGAAGTCAATAATCGTCTTAGCATGTGGTGTCATTGTCAGGGGATCTATTACATGTCTGCCTGAGATGCCTTGCTCAATAGACATCAATGTTTCACCAGTGAAAGTCTTCATCTCTCACCCCTGAGATTTGGAGTACCGGCCAAGGCTGTTGACGCCCCCACAGTGCATCTTAGATGCATTGTTGAGGGTAAAGGTGGCAATGAGAACACCATCTTCATACAACATCAGGGTTATGCTGCTACACGCTGGGTATGGCAACACTGAACCCAACTCTGTGGAATGTCTCCCCACCCTGGATTATGCAGATATGTGTGCAGTCAAGGACATCTCGTTCAAGGCTGTGGACAGTACAACAGCCATGCCAGACTACACATCCACCCACATCTTCAAACCTAAAATGACAGTGTTCAAGGTAATGCAGGTGGTGTATACATACTCATTAAGGATAGATGCACATCCAGATTTTGTGAAACACTGTGATTTCCCAGAGACACTGCAGGTGCCATTCAGTACTGGAAGGGCACCTAATCAAGCAATAGCTAGCTACAGGAGCTGCACCATGAATCCAGACACCCATTGTAAGTATTTGTATGCAAGTGGGTCTATCAAGATATATCATTACACCATAGTGTGGGGTGGCATTAAGTGACCACCAACTGCTTTGCTTAGTCATGCTCCAACTCATTTGCCCAAAGGTTAGTCCATGTCCTTAACTACAATACCCTGGAGCAGTACAGTGAAATCCCCCCAAGGAGAATCAATGTATTGCATCATGTATTTACCAATATGGGTGACCACTGCAGTACTCCAGGGTGAGGTCCTCCCTAGTGGGATCTGAATTATCTCTTGTGGGATGGTTTACATAGCTTGACTGCACCTCTCCCCTCTGATGGGACAGGCAAGTATGCAGATCTCTACAACCATGCATTATGCCAGCAGCATTACAACAGCATTAACTCAGCTGCACCTGACAGAAGGAACACAGGGTCCTCACAGCACAGCAAACCTGCCTGGTGGACAGCTGCCATTATCAGTTTGTACAATAATAGGTGGACATTGCTGTGTGACAGTTGGGGTGAGGGTGCACCCTCTAAAATGGAGACACAACCTCCTCAGCTAAAACTAGCACATAGTGTTGTTGTGATGTTGTGTAGACACAGTAAGTGACAAAATTAGCTACCCACACAAAGCAGAACCACAATGCACAGTGTAGTTGCATCTGTAACCCCAAAGGACAGGCCCAGATTGTCAGTGAACTCATACATAACGATGCCACATACAATGGGTCTGTACTCATAGCTAGCATGTAGTCGGACAGGTTTGCCATCAACTTCACTCCCCTGTCCCCACTGCATGACACTTCTACAGCCTGTCCCATAACTTCTATATTTACAGAGCAGGTCATAAATGACCTCTCTATGGAGGATACACAGCATCTGTTGGACATGCTAATATCCCTGACTGCATCCTATATGGGATCTGACAAGGATTACTAACATCATTGGAAACACTTTGCAATCATACTGAAACCACTCACTGAACCCCAGCTGACTGGACAATGGCAACTGTTGTACCCTTGCACAGAGGTGGCGCATCCACTGACCAACAGAATTATAGACCTCTCTGCCTGCGTATCTATATCTGTATGGCCATAGGGGCAATCATCATGGAGCTGATCAGCACACATATATATGATCTACACACAGCTGATTGTACACAGTTTGGATGTCTGATAGGGGGATCATGACTGTTAAATGTGGTAAACATTTCCGAGGCAGTCACCAAGGACCTGGGTGAGGGTATCAGGGTATACAACCCCCTGGATTGAGCCAAGCCATCTGACTATAGCCCCACTCAAGCATGATTTAGAAAGCACCCACTTAGGCATCCACTGTACTATAATTGTAGGGGTCACTTAATGGCCTATTGATGACACACGTACTCAACATAGGGACATCTGCCTCCAGTATCTGATCTGTAAGCAGCAGTGTTCAACACAGCTCAGTCTTGGCTCCTCTACTTCTTGGAATTCATTTAACCATGATACAAGCAAATGCTGAATGTCTGTGGCCAACAATGTTGGCTGATGCTTGCAAACCTTGAGCAGTCACGGAGTCTGTGAGTTATGTCAATATCCTACAAGAGGGTATTGATGAACAAATGCCTGTTGACACAGTAATGGCCATAGCTCTATGCAAATATATATGTGGTATCATTTGCATCACTATCACCTATGTATCTGGTAAGTAGCACATCAGTTGCAACATGTGATGTACATACTCAGGGGTGAAAGACGTGGGCACACAGAGCTAGCCACACAGGTTTACACCTAATGTGCCTGAGATCACCATGTCTCCTCAGTGGTATGATGGGAAGCATATGTCATAGCTGAGGGCACAGTCAGCCGTAATTGACATACTGATAACCTTCATGTATTCTTCCCTCAGCATGCCAGTATCTGAGTGCAATGGCCATTTGGTAATGGACCTTTCCAAGCAGTACTGGCACTTGCACATGACAGTCTGATGCAAGCACTACACAGCCAATATATGTACTTATCCATTCATGATAATCCCCTGGGCATTGCACATGACTTAGCAGTTAATGGAGTGGTACCCCTTGTGGTTGATGTAGATTTTACCTTTCTCACCATCACTGTATTGATGTGTACATAAGTGCAAACTATGGCACCCAGTACTTTAGGGTAGTGAGCTACATGGCAAAAGTGTTGCATATTGCTGGCCATCGCCTCAGCGGTGAGGGGAAAAGAAATGTGCTCACTGGCATGTGGTAACATGGCATCCAGGAATTGGTGGAGTACACTGGATACTGGATCCTGATGCCTGTGAGACCCCATCATGTCCCCAGTTGGTTTTTGGAAAGTACCTATAGCTGGTATCCTAAGGGCTACACATACCTTTGTTTCCACTGGGATGGGTTCCCCTCTGTTGGCTCTGAGTCTGAGTTGAGGGTGGAAGAGCTCAGTGAGTTCTTGTAGTATGCCCCTGTCCACCCTGTAACTCTACAATCTCCAGTTCATGCAGTTCTTGGAAGGTTACCCTGGGCCTGAACACTCTTCTCCTTCTCTGTCTAGGCCATTGTCAGCAGCAGCAGCATTGACTTTAGCATCTAGCACATACAGATGCAGCAAACCTTCTGCAGTGCCTAGCATTATCTAAGTTATAATTCCCATGTCTGTAATCCAATGGGCCAGAGTATTGGGGAAAAATCAGAATGTAGGATGTAAGCATACTTTATAGAGCTCTGTTGTAGGTGCAGAAGGTGTAATTGGCTAACTAAGATACATTCCACCTGCCTACAATATAATTAACATAATTTAATATCCCTATTCTAGCTTAAACTAGGGTCAAAACTAATTAAATTAATTTTTTCAGACATGCTCAGCATGGCAGCGCACCACACAAACACACGTGATGAAGTTAAACAGAGCTTGGAAGTTAGTGGACATACCCCCTTGAAAGGACACATTCAGCCAAGAGGCATGCTGTGCAAACACACACACCTAAGCTGAAATGAGAGCTGTATCCTGTGTAAACAGCAACATGAGTCTAAGACTACACAAAGAGGATATGCAGACACAATCACTCTTTTCTGCTATTTAGTAACACCACCTCAATTGCATAGGTATCCGTGCTCACAGCCTGGTAACTACACGCTTCATATACCTACCATGTTAGCAACAGCACCAAGGCAGTATTTTAGGTACTCCACGTAAGGTCCTGAAATGCATTTCTGTCACATAATATTAATTTTATTTTCTTTTTCTATAAAGCATGTTTGCACACTGCCTCACACTGCACAAACATGCCCAGATTATTAAAAGGAAAAAAAAAATTACTTATTTCCTTTAATATTTCCAACATACAGGATAATAGTTTCGCTCATATGTGTATGTGGTATGACATCCGAGTCCATATATCTACACTTTTGCAACCCCTTTTATCTGTCTATACTCCTGTACACAGAATTTTTCCATGTACACAACCGACACTGACATGGGGTCTGAACAGATGCCTATCTGCTTGCTGGATTGCTCTACCTGCCTGATTTGCATGAGATTCACCTACTTATGAAGTGATTTGCATGCCATGGACGTTTCTGTGTTGGCGCGTGCATTCGCGCTACTCAGCAGTGATTACTAATTTAAAAATGTTTGCGCCCATGTAAACTGTGCGGAGCAATGCTTACATGGAAAAAAATAAACATGTAGGCTTTATTAAGTCACCCCCAGGTCTATATGGAACAAAGCCAAACTGCTGGTGGTCAGGTCTTGTAAGACATTTGGTATCATAGTTAATTAAGCCAGTTTTAATACTTTATATGACTTTGCAGATAAGACTAGTCACACTAATGGATCTGTAGTTTCCAGGATCAGTGGCTGGACCACCTTTGTGTAGTGGCATCACAACAGTTACATGCCATACTTCATGTATAAAACCAGTGACTAACTTCAGGTTGAATAGCTGTAGGAGTGTACCCACCAGGGCATGTTTTGTAATGTTTATTAGACAATCAGGTATATTATCAGGTCCCATGGATGATGTACTTTTCATTTTAGAGAGTAACTTTAGCAAGTGCTCTCTAGTTATGGGGGCACATGATGTTGTGAGGTATGATGGCTTTGTATGGATGTTTTGAAGGTGACATTCACACTGCATTCAATACATCTAACCATGTGCACATAGAATTTGTCTGCATAACTACTTGCAGTATTAGTATGTTGGGTAATAGAGCTAAACTTGAATTTAGAAATGTTATCATAGAACTGTAACAGATTTGTACATCTAATGTCTCTGAAATTTCTGATATCTGTATCAAAATGTATGGAGATTTGGAAGGAAATGGCTACCCTTTTGTGATTTGATTTAGCTGGACAAGGGAGTACTGGGGGATAGTTGAGACTGATGACATGTTGGTAACAACCAGGTCAAGAATATTTTGTCCTATCATGGGTTTCCTTAAAAATTTGGTTCATGGAGTTTTTTTACGAAATCAAGAAATTTTTGTTTAGTATTATGTTTGCTATATCTATTGGATTTAATTACGTAGTATCTTTTGGAGCATAACTTATAGCTGAATTATAGGTATCGTTGTTTGTTGGACAGTTAAAGTCTCCTATAATAATGGAATTTCTTTGAATCTAAAGTTCAGCCAGTTAATTTATGAACCTAACATGGCGCCTGGTTTTCTGGGAGTATGAAGAAGGTACTGTGACATGTTCTGAATAAGATATATGATTTGAATGAACAGATAAGAAAGCAACAGTCTGAAAACTGAATGTTTCAGGAATATGAATTGAAGTGGTTTAATGCAGGAAATAAAAAAAAACATTTTTTTTTGTAAAATGGAAAACTACAATAGTCTATTTTTGTAGGGATTCTTTTTTTCTGTGTGCTTTTTACCTCCCTTCCTGCCAAATATCAGCCTGCAAATTTTTCTTGTGCTCATTCATTCCAGGGTGGTGGCAGTTTTGTCACTCTTCCAGTTGAAAGAGTAACAAAAGGAATCATGATCCAGGTAGGAATACACAGTTTTACCAATGCTGTTCATGAACCATCAGGTAAACTATCAGCCTTCACTGCAGACAGTTATGCTCCCAGTGGCTCATCGATTCACTGCTGTAGCCCATTTGAGAATGGCAGTCAGGGGCACCACATGTGATAGCTGACCCTCACCTTAAGCCTATTGTTCACTTACTTGCTTGCCGACCTCCTCCATCACTGTCAATAGCCAGGGAAGTCTGAAGGTCAACAGGGAAGCTGTCACTTATACCAACAGTTGGTGTGACCTCCTGTATCACTATGAGGGCCCACTACATCTCCCTCTTGTGCATGTTGCTACACACATACAACAAGGGTTACTATCACCAACTTGGTAGTGCAAATCCCATATCATTAGTCTCATGCTGTGTTGCAACACCTGCAAATCTCCCCTTGCCACTTGGTATATGCAGCAAACAGGAAGCACATTTCGATCATCTCAGGATGAGCCAGCTTGCATAAACCACTAACTCCCATCCCTTTACCCAGTTCTCCAGTGCCAAAGCTGCTGTTCAAACTTAATCACCTTGATCATGATGCTTTATGCCTTTATACCATGGAGAGGGGCCATTTTTTTTTCTTTTAAGATTAATTAGGGATAATAGAGCATTAGCGATTAAAAGAGTTTGATTACATTTGAAATGTTATGGTATCTCAGTGGAACAGTAGTGAAGAATATGTTTAGTAAGGTGCCATTTTCTTTTTTGATTTGGATTTGTTAACCAGTTTAGATATGACAGACAATGAGGAGAGATTAAAAATGTCAGAAAGGACTGGACTGAATCAACTGAGTCTTATGAGTCCAAGTAAAATAGCATCTTATTTAGTCCTTAGAACAAGCAAGGAGTAAGAGAGAGAGAGAGAGAGAGAGAGAGAGAGAGAGACAGAGAGTTATTCATTACCTGTGAAAAAATGGTGAAAGAAGGTAAATTTGTCAGATACATAGATAGGTCATCGGGTACCCTGTGCAGTTTCTTATACTGGTGCACTCATCAACTCAATAAGGACTTTCAAAGAACGTGAAGATCAAAAAGAGAGAGAGAGAAAGAGACAGAGAGAGAGAGAGATCTTTGCTGCAATGATAAAATGCAGCTTATTACAGTTGCTGCACCCCACTCACACACTGAGCATGTCTTGTATGACTTCAAGTGCAGTACCAACAGAATTTATTTATGAATCTTCAGTACCTTGTAATATTGGTATTACACTCACTTACTATCGGCACATGCCATTCTTGCCCTCTGACAACTTGTGTCCAGAGAAACCACCCCATTCACGCCACCCTAGTTGCAGTTCTGACAGAGGTAATATAGAAGATCTGGAAAATTGAGACAATTAAGGATTTTTCAGATTGGAATCATCTTATGGTGCCCTGTAGTATGGCCCCACCACATCTACCAAAATGATGACCATGTATACAGTTTTATATAATATTACAGTTAGGAAACAGTTACAGTAGGGTTGATTCTTGCATGGACTGCAGTGCCCACCATGACAGGCAGTGAAAGCTGAGTCAGATGAGAAGTCGTAGGAGGAGTCAGCAGCAGTGGATGACCATACCAGATGGAGGCGAGTGCAGTATGCTGTGGCACTAGCAAGAGGCAGCAGACAGCACATAGCTTTAAAATATAACTACATAAGAGTTAAGTAGATAAGCTACAGTAAAAATGATTCATGCAAAAACACCAGAGTGTGCATACCTGTGCATAGGCCACACTGTGCATCAGACAAAAGCAGCCAGTACACAAAGGGCAGGGCACAGTTATCATCATTTGCACAGGTGGGCAAGGGAGTACAGAGAAATGTGTGAGTGCTGGGGTATAGCAAAAGGCAAAGTGCTTTTATGGGAAGTCTCACAACTGGTATAGGGGGGGTTAATGTTAAGAAGGCCCAAGGTAGGTGGATATGGGGAGTGTGCTGAGTGCTGTTGTGGTGTGTGTGTGTGTGTGTGTGTGTGTGTGTGTGTGTGTGTGTGTGTGTGTGTGTGTGTGTGTGTGTGTGTGTGTGTGTGTGTATATGTGTGATGTATCTGCAGGGACACAGCCTCCGCACTTGGTGCAGCACCATGTCTGGGTCTGCTGGACATGTCCAGGGAATGCATGACAGAGAGCTCAACATCCCATCCACACCGCAAATCCATGAGAGTTGGCCCCATTGGCTAGATTCTGGTATGCAACATGACCTCAACTCACATCTTCTGGAAGTTGTGCCACTATAACAATAGCCATAACCATGGGGACACCATCTCCTGGGTGTAAACACCTCCACATAAGATAGAGCTATGGAAGTCTTAGCACTGCAGGAGGGATATCTTGCTCATCTATGGCAATACTGGCTAACATATCTGATCATAGCAGATAACTGGCTGTGAGGACAGCTCCTCATCCCTGCCAGATGATCCAGTGAAGACACTCGAATGTATGATTCAATCTTACAAAGGAATTACTGATATGGGGCATACTGTCCTGTACGTCTAAATCCACAGTCTGGATCACCATCACTATTTCTGTCATGGCTGTGGTGAAACTAGTATATGCTTCCACAACGCCCTGTGCATTCATTGGATTGTGGTCCCAGACTCACCAATTTCGGGGGGGAGCAGTAACCATATCTCTGGTGAGCACTATTACCTGCCATCCTGGTATGGACCTTCCTGACCTCAAATGCTAAGGACAGATTCAGACATCTGTCTACTGGGGGCCAGTATACTTCACTGATCTGTACTGTCCCCATCCAGCCTGTTCCCTCTTAGATGTCTGTGTGTCCTGTGTATTCACAGACATTGAGACTGTGTCAATGTTTTGTATAGAGAATGCAGTGGTCAAACTTTCTGTGTCAAACACACTCTGCAGCACCTGATTGTGCCGGCTCATCCCTGCCATCATTATCAGGGGCTACAGATGCTACAATATCAGATGGAAGCAGTTCCACAGTGCTGGTTCCAGATAAAGAATCACCTGGAAAAACATAAAAGCTAAAAATATCCAGCATAAGTATTACCCAGCACATGAACTACACACACAACTAATATCTGTACAACTTTAAACAGGAGAAAAAAAATAATATCCCAGCCCATACCTTGAGAAAATGGATATGCTTGTTTCATCCACAATGTACCAGTATACCATAATTCAGACAGATTTAATGGAGTTTAGAGAAACTATAAGATAATGAGGACTTGCAGCCATTGATACAATGAATAAGGACTTTATACCTGGGGCATCTGCAGTTGAACTTCTCTGTGGCTTCTCCAGCTCTGCTTCAACATCTAGCACCACACTGTGGGACTCTGCACAGGTGGTATTGCCTTTAAAGTGAGGTCAAAAACTCCTCCATCTACATAAGGGGAAGTTTGATCGATGGCTCAACACTAATTTCCCGATGGTCCCAAGTCAAAGCTTCTGTTCTATGGGTGACAGCATGGATCATATACATGGCACTGAAAAGGACCATATCATAGCTGTGATCCTGACCATGCACAGCATTAACATTGATGATATTTTCAGCTTAGACACAGTCATGGAAGAGCAGATTGGCAGAATGGACACCAAAGAGCCATCAGTCATGGAGGTGAAGGATCTCCACTATCACCTCATTTTCATAATCTGGAAACTTTGGTTTGTAGGTGGATGTGGAAACACCACCAATTGCAGTACTTTTCTTTGGGCCCTTTCTTTAGGCATAGTTCTGTTGTTAAAGAAAGCAGAGGAATTACCAGCATGGTTCCAGCATGGGCCTTACTAATTCTAACAACACTACCATTGTACTAGGCTCTAGAGTATGGTGTAGTGGTCCCTGACAGTTAGAGATGTGTATCCCATAAATGTTAGTCATGTATGTGTGTTGAGCACATATTCTCAACAAAATAACTGCAACTGAACAAAACAGAACCCTACAACCAGGGGCGGCTCATGCTATCAGTCTGCAGGACTGCAGCCCTCCCACCTAGAAATAAAAGAAATAAATTAATGTGAAACATAAACTTAAAAAAAAAAATCTTTCTTTTTTAACGAGAACCGGAACTGCCACGCATGTGCGGACACACTCAGACTGCCCCGCAGATGCCCAGGAATCTGTGCGAACTCTGACTGCCTGAGTCAGCAGTCCAGATGCAGACAAGGTATTTTCTGACCTGCAGATGCCATGCAGTAGACGACCGCACAGAAAAGAGGAGCTCCAGACTGCTTGAGCCACAGGCAGGACCAATCAGGAGAGAGGTAAGTTGAGTTCTAAGCTCTTGCAAGGAAGCATTAAGTCGAGTGCTTGTTTGCTGCTTTGACCTGGTTTACTGCTTTTGGACCCATGTACAGGTAATGGAGTGTGTGTACAATGCCCTTGTCAACACATAGAGGTGGGTAGAAATTATCAGGCTTAAACCCTGTCCCTTGGATGCAGGTGGTAAGGACATGAATTCCCTACCCACCACTATTTGTAAAAAAAATTGCAGATTTTTACGTCATATTTGTTCTGTTCCTCATAAAATCTGTGGTTTCTGTATCTTGATATTTCCTTGCAAAGGTTGATGGTGCACTGGTAGCATTGTTGCCTAACAACTACAGGTTCTCTGGTTTGATTCTTGGCGCGGGTGCCTTCTGTGTGGAGTCTGAATGTCCTCCCATCCTTTACAAAGATGTATCTGGAGTGTTTCTCCCTGCTCTACTGAAATTTGGCTTTGCTTTGTTCCAAGTCCGACTAGTTTCCTGGTTAACAAATGTTTAAAAATAACAGGCAGTTGAATTTCAGACTTCATTTTCTTCAGAAAGTACATGGTAAAACAAAACTTTTTATTCTAGCAATTGTCTAAGTTTGTAACATGGATATTTGAAATTTGCCCATATTTTTGGGACTGTATTCCCCCATTATTGGCCTCGTCCAGGTATTTTGTGCTAAGGTTGAGAGCTATGGTGAGAACTGAATTCACTGAATATGTTTGGCAGCTGTATTCCCACATTATTGGCTTTTTTCAGGTGTTTTTTGCTAAGAGGTTGACAGCTATGGTGAGAACTGAATTCACTAAATAGTAGCCATTTAAGTTTGTCTTCCTCTGTTTCAGCTGATTTGGCATAGTGGTATGTTTCTCTGACTGTTTTGCACAGGGTCCCCTGGGTTCAAGACGTGGCAGTGAAATGTATGGTAGTAACACAGCATTTTATTCTAACAACTTTCCAACATTATACAAGCAATGTTTAAAATGTGTCCCTGGTTTTTGGCCTTTTGCCCCCCCCCCCCCAATAAATTTTGGCTTTTTCCAGATATCTTGTGCTGCAAAGTTCAGAGATATAGCTGAGTGTCGAGTAGATTTTACAAGGAGCTGAGAGCTGCAGGGAAACAAAAGTTTAGTGCTGCTTATGCTAAATCTGCTTGCATTGTTAATAGCACAACAGGTAGTGTACTGGCTTTTTTATGCAGAAGGCTGTGGGTTCTACTCCCACAGTTGGTAGATGCATTGATGATACTGTACTGTGTTGTAAAGCGGGTGGATGCTGCAGTCCTTATTGGCAAAAATACCTAGTAACTATGAACCTGTTATCAGTTTGCTATCCATTCCTTATTGTGGTATTACTAGCTTATCATTTTTTTAATGCATGCAACATAGGCAATTTATTCTTCAAGGGCAACAGGCACTTTATTTGTAGATGAAACAATGACATATAAAGTTGTTTGCTAGCAGCAACCTCTTTATTAGTTACAGATTTCTTTAATGTGGATTTTACTACTTCAGAGATTGTGCGTATTTACTGATACTGGTGGACTATAGAAGGTTGAGTAGATGTTTTATGATGGAAATGTTCTGAATTGGACAGTTTTGTCATTGGTGCATGCATTTTGTTTCAATATTTACTGGAAAAATGTTCAAAACAATAAATTTAAAATGCCCTCTAACAACTGTACTGTATTGTACAAGGAATATAATATAATACAGTCAGGAAGGTGTATCAAAGAGCATGTGTATGTTTCATGTTCAAGGGGCCTATGATTTTGAAAACAGCCCAGAGTTAATCTTTATCTGCCACTGGCAAAATGTATTTTCGTTGAATGTGGGTTTCAATGCTGTTTCAATGCATGTGAGTTTCAAGGGCAGAGAAGTTTTAATGCTAAGTCTATTTTCATTGTGAGACTGCATTGCTTTGTTTAACAGATATCTATTAGGGTTTGTGCTGTAAAATGCAAAATAAAACTTTCAAATGAAATCTAAATCATTGCAGAAGTAAAGCAGTATGCACTTTACAGTTTTTATGGTAAATGGGGCAAAATAACCAAGGAATGGGATGTTGGAATGGCTGCAGGGGGGAGGCTCCATTCGACCATGATTTTGTGGTGGGGGGAGGGTAGCAAACTCAGACAGCCCCGGTTGAACTATACCTCTCAGTTGTTCATATTTTTGCAGAATGAATAGATATTTGCTTCTTATTTTTGGTTTGTTCCTAATAAAATTTGTGGCTTTCTAGCAAATCATTTAGGAATGAAGTCACTAAATGACAGACATTGAGTTTCAGACGTCATAACCTTCAGAAAAATGCATGCTAATGCAAGACCTGTTATTTTATCAACTGTCTTAAGTTTATACAAGAGCAATTTTTAGTAGTGTTTGTATGTTCCCCCAATATATTTGGCCTTGTCCCGATTTCCTGCATTAAAAGGTTGAGAGGTACGTGCAAATCGCTTTGTAGAATTAGGAATATCCAAACCTCTCAATTGTCCCCAATTTTTGTTCAAAATGTTGCTCTCCCCTAATAATCCCTCCTCAAAATGGCAATTTTGGGAGAAAATGTGGAGGGTTTACAATTATATATAACTGTAATGATCAGAGTTATAGATTACTTTTATTTCAGAAATGCATGTAGATGTTCTTATTTTGTTAGCTGCTCAAGTTAACAGTGTTAATATTAAAAATGTGTCCCTATTTTGACAGGTTCTCAGCTGTATTGTGTGGCAACTTTACATTTTTGCATCACATTTTTGGTATGTTTTCATAAAATTGTGGTTTTCTGGCAAATTAGTGGCAAGTCATTAAAGATTGAAGTTAGAAAATAATGGCAGACATTTGAGTTTCAGATTTCATACCTTTCAGAAAATTCATACTAATGCCAGATCTACTACTGTTCTATTATCTAAGTTAATAAGAGCAATATTTAAAAATTGTCCTTATTTTTGGGCCTGTGTCCCACTTCTAGTTCTATGTATGGCTTTGTCCAGATTTCTTGCTCTGAAGTTGAGAGGTATGAGTGTCAGAGCCATCACTGTCAGCCAGAGACATTTCAAATTATGACATACTTGTTGCACCCCACTCCCCATTGTAGTGGCTCTGGATGTGTCCAAGGAAGGTAAGGAGCAGTTATGCAGTGTAAGTGTGCAGAGTATTCCCCCATCCAAGATAGACCACAAGTACGACTGTGGCTTTTCATCTGTCCTTGATTTTGCAAAATGTTCTGGTTTTCTGTCAGATTTTTATACTGTTGATTTATGCTTCTTATTATTCAGGAAATGCATGCTGTCACAGTGCCCTGTTGCTCTGTTTAAGTAGCAATGATTTAATGAGCATCAGGTAAGCTTGTCGGAGATTGTAAGATGCAAGTAAGCTTTAATAAGCATACTGTTAAAAAATTACCAGCATTGAAACCCTTTTCGTTGTTGCCATGCAGAGAATATTTGCATAACTAGATAATGTATAAGCCTTGGGTATTTTAATGCATATGTCAGTTGCTGTGTCTTTCGGCTTATCCCGGTTAGGGGTCGCCACAGCGGAACTCTGGTCCGCTAATGTTTGGTAGTGGATTTTTACATGCCGAGTTACCAGCCCTGATGCACAACCTTCAACGAAGGCACACCCATTCATGCATGCCTCCACACAGAAGACGCTCTAACTGAGAATCGAACGGGACAACGTCTTGCTGTGAGACGACAATGCTACCACAGCACCACTACCGTGGGTTTGAAATACATATGACAGTATTTGTAATAAAAGGACAGGATTACAGTATTTTCAGAAGCTCATTACATTTGTTGGAGACTTGCAGTGATCTTTTGTTGGAGACTTGCAGTCATCTTTGCAGGCTTACCCGTAAACTAAACAGAATGCCAATCTATCATGTGTGGTCCATAACTTGTGCAGGAATCCTTTAAGCAATTTATGTTGAGCTTGTTTCTTGTTTGCTGTTCATTTTTTACTTTAATCATGTCTAGCCCATGAAACAAGTAGATAGTTGTATCAGGCAGCAGGTCTTTTTGGATAAGAAACATTTTTACAAGTGGGGGTATCACAGAGATTGCTACTTTGGGCATGTTACTTGGTAATTTTATAAAGCTGAATATAAATTATAATTAGAACTGCAGTGCAAGGAGTAGTGGTTTGAGTTGAGTTCTGCTTGTTTTTTTATACTTGATTTTGACTGGCATTCCAGTAATGTATTTAAAAAGTAATTTATTTTTTCATGCCTCACAACCTGATTCCATCTGAATATTAAGTAAGTTGTCATGTAGCCAATGCATTGAAATATTTTTTTCTTCTACACTTCATTTTGTCTTGATTGGACTCTCGTAATGACTGGTTGGCACCCAGGGCAGCATATTTAATTAAAGTTCCAGTTGTTGTGGTTTTGAGCATAGCTCCACCCCTTTCTAATTGGCCACACCCCTTTCCCATTAGCCCCACCCATTCAGCTGTCTCCTGCAGCCCTCCTTTAATTTGAAGTCACCAGCCGCCACTGCCTACAACACTATTAAACAATGCTCTCCAAATCTCCATAAGACCTCAGGCATGTGTTTACCATCTACCCTAACAGTCCTGCATGCTAATAGATTTAGTACACTTGCAATGCAACCTTTAATACCCTTTTGGACAACAGCCCAAAAGCTACTATCATACAAATAAATAGATGTGTAAAACGTAGCACTTAAGCAATTATCTTTTTGAGAAGTAATATTTCTTCAAAAGCACTCTAACAGGATTCAAACTCAAGGCAATGAGATGAGGCCCTGTGCTTCTCATTGCATTTATATTATGCAAAGTCACTCCTCTGGGCATGATGATTATGCTAAATAGGACTCATCTCATTATTGCTTCTGAATCACTCATTTTGCATGGTGAGTAAATGATGACTACACCTGGTAAGCACTGTGTAGTTTCTACATGATACTGTGCATTACCTAAATATCTGTAGCCAGCTCGGCTCATATGCAAACAGACAATTATTTTAGGGTTGAAAGAATTGTCATCCATATTTAACCATCTTCAGATGGATTTGCTATAGAACATGTATTCTCAACAACATACACATAGAAGGAGGACTGCCATGCTTTTCCCCTTAAAATGCCTTTGGAAACATAATAATATAATACCTACATTTTCTGTGATTGTAACCCATACAACACAAATGAGGTGCTAATTGCTGTGGTACACAAGAATTGTTTTGAGCACCAATCATCTGCCATTTTTTCCTGACATTCTTCAAGGTGAGAAATCATGGCTGGAGAAGGTAGTGCTCCTTTTAGGGCACATAATTGGTGTGAGGTGGAGTCCAAGATTTTCCTGTATATCCTCCATAAGGTACAGCTAGTGGCCTCCTCCTGTATAGGTGGATTGTCATGTAAATTGTCTTTGTTTTCAAGTTGATGTCAGTGGGTTCAGTTCCCACCCCAACACACAGTGTTGCGATCAAGAAAAAATATTTCATGTATATTTTTCCATCCAGTGCAGCAATACAAGGTCCGAATATGTAAGACCATCATTATTAGTTTGCTGGACATTTCACAACGTACAATGGGATTGTCTGTCTTTTACATATCATCTGTGGTTGAAATGTGTCTGCATAAGCAGCATGTTTATTTTCTATTTGTACAGGATTTCCAGACATTAAAATGTATCTCTGACTTAATAACCCCAGCATTTAATTTTCTGTAAGTAATTCTGCATGTCATGCTGGCTGTTGTAATAATCCTCCCCTGTTTATATATGTGTGTGTGTGTGTGTGTGTGTGTGTGTGTGTGTGTGTGTGTGTGTGTGTGTGTGTGTGTGTGTGTGTGTGTGTGTTTGTGTGTGTGTGTGTGTGTGTGTGTGTGTGTGTGTGTGTGTGTGTGTGTGTGTGTGTGTGTGTGTATATATATATATATATATATATATATATATATATATATATATTTATATATATATAAAGGGGGTGGAGCGAGAGGGAGAGATGAAGCTTCTGATGTCCATGTTTAATGTTTTGTAAGGTGAATTGTGCTAAATTGCATCATTAGCAACAACAGAAGGCAGTTTTCATTGTGTCTATATTTCTCTTCTCCCATCCTTTTTGTTAATATCCTTTCACTTAAACAATTTTTTAGATTTATTTTTTTATATGTTCATAAGTACTAAGCTATTGATCCATAAGGGTCTTTAGAGAACTAGCCATACATTCCCATGAAGTTTTTAGCACTTATATTTTGGGGAAGAATAACCCAGAGATGAGCAGAACATTTATATGTTGCTCATATCCATGAGGGACAATGGTGCTTAACAAGGGTGAATTTGCAGTTACACATCCATTCATTTAGATTACATTTGAATAGTGTAAGAGAAGTACTTTGCTTTGTATAGAGATGGCAAGAATTCCAAAAAAGTACTATTCTCTGTAATATAAATCTAGTCCTCCAACATGTTCTGTTTATATTGCAAAGAGACTGAGATGTTTTGACTGGGTGTTTATGCCTCCATCGGTCTTGTGAATGTGCAGTAGGTCTGGCATGTTGAGTTCAGCTGAGGCTCTGTACAGATTTTGCCCTTGGTAGCATGTATGACACCAAGAAGAGGGATGAGGTTTTGATATGGTCTGCATAGTTTTAATGATTCATGCCCTTGATTCTCTTAGTAAGAAAGCATTTGGGGCATTCAAGTTATAGCAGATGTTTGGACAGGTACATGCCAAAGAGGGCATTATGCTCAATGATCAGCATGATACGTGTGGAATACAATGGAATGACTACATCCCTGGATCTGCACACAATATCCTTAGTAATAAGCTGTGCAGTGAAAAAGTACTTTCTTCCAATAGTGGATAGATGGTGATCAAAAGACAGTTCATTATCTACATAGATTCCCAGGTCCCTAACAATTGGATCAGTTTTTAGAGATGTGTTGTCAGTGGGATAGTTATAATGGTATATTATGTTATAGCTACAACGGACGTCTTGCCTGCTGAAGGATACTGTTATACTTTTTGTGGCATTTAGTTTTACTCCATGATTTTGACACTGGCTATTGATTAGGGAAAGGTCCTCTTGGAGGATCTCGGTGTCCCCTGAGGTGTTTATGATGGCACCAAATTTACAAACATCTGCTAACTGGGTCAACCATAAACCATTAACAGTAGCTTTGACTTCCAAGAATTAAATGCCAAAGAGGATTGACCAAAGGACTAAACCATGGGGTAAATTGATAGTGACAGGTATTATAGAGGAGGTGGAGTAGCCCACCATAATTTCCTGGATTCTATTTGTGAGCCAGTTTGCTATCCTTTAAGTTACACAAGGATTAACATTTAGCTGAGATAGTTTATTTGTGATACCTGAGCAAGAGATGGTGTCAAAAGCCTTTGGAAGGTCTAGATAAGCAGTGTCTGTATTGATTTGCCCTCATCTATGGTTTCAGTAACCTCTCAAAGAAAATAACTAGGTTAAGTAGGCAGGCTCTGCCCTTGATAAATCTGAACAGACTTGGATCAAGAGGCTGTAGATTACTTTAGTTCTTATTTATTAAGTCCATAATGATCCTTTCCACAGCCTTATAGGTGTGGCTGATTAGACTTATGGCTCTATAATTTCCCAGGTATAGTTGACATTCCAACTATGTGCAAGGGGATGGCAGTTGTTGCCCTTCCTTCATCTGATACAAAGCCTGTTTAGAATCTGACACTGAAAAGTTTATGTAGGGGTCAGATAGGTCCTGTTCCGACTGGCCAGTAAGCAGCACAGGATGCTAGCTGGCCCCATACAAATGCATTGTCCTAGGATACTGCCATGAGAACTTTGCTAGAACAGATGTGATGAGGGATGTAGATTAGATATGGGATCTAGGAATATAGGATGGGATGAGGGGTAGGTTAGAGCTAAGAACGGCTAAGTCCTCTGGGACCAAGTATGTGATATCATTTACAATTAGATCTGCATAGTGCTAGACATTGTCTCTAAGGTTTCCAACTTAGTTAAGGAAGGCTTTCTGTCTGTCCTGTGACTTTGTGGCAGTTTTACCTCATATCTGGCTTTGGTTTATTTGATCCTGGTCTGGAGTTCCCTGTTAAATTTAACAAGAACTTTTTTTGCAACTTGAAAGTTACCTTTACTTTTATGTGCAAACATTTTTTTTTCTTTTATTATAAAACATTTTTAAATTTAGCATTATATTTACTTGAAAGAGGGACATCTATACAGCTATTCACATGTGCATAGAATTTGGCAGTAAAGGATTCCCTATAAATAATTAGGTCATCAGAATGGTAGGAGATGTTGCATTTATCTAGGTCGCCAATCAGTTCTGGTAGATTAACCTTGGCATAACCTCTGAATACCGAGGAATTGTATGATGCTTCTGGCTTCAGCCTTAAGGTGAATGTGACTGATTTGTGGATGGATCTGACCAGGGATAGAGTTACAACTGGTAAGGAGCAGAGCTGTCTCATATTGGTGAGGACTAAGTCCTGCATTTTATTACCCCTGGTTGGGGAGCGCACTAACTAATCCAGAGAATTTGTATTGATGAAGTCCAGAAATCTCTGAACATACATGCTATAGTATGCATACATCTCTCAGTTAATGGAGAGATAGTTGAAGTACCTTAGGATAATAGGGTCTATATTACATAGTCGAAGTATGACAACTTGGAACGTCATATGGTCGAAACCATAAGTTCAAAGTTGTCATACTTTGATGGAAAAATAAAAGCAAAGAACATACCTGAGGGTTGTAAGCAGGGGGGCAAGCCCCCCTAAACCCTTCACATGGGGGGCTGTGCCCCCCATACCCCCCGCTCTTTAAATATACCAACTCCGAGGTCAGCTACATTGCAGTAAAGAAAATTTTCCTTTACTGCACTGTAATGACCTCAGAGTTGATATATTATTTAAAGAGCGGGGGGGGCAGGGGGCTTGCCCTGCATATAACCTTTTATTTTATTTTCCCTTTTTTAATTTTATACATAGTCAAAGTTCTGTAACTTGAACATATGTATTCGTACATATGGTAGTGGAAGGTCTGGAACTCGACCTATGTAATACTCCCTGATAATATTGATGTTTTCTAGGGTAAGGAATGCTTGGAAGGAGTGGAGAATTTATTAAGTTCCTAACACTGAATAGCAATACCCTTTTCTTATCTTGATTGTGTTTTGTTATGTTGGAAGTTTTGGAGGACTGATGTTAACTAAAATGCACAATGGGGTGGACAATGTTTTTGCCAATATACTAAAGCCATCATGGGGATGAGTGCTGGCCATCCCTCTGGGGCTCTAAATAAAATCATCCAAAGCAAATTTTGAGAGAAAAATAGCTAAAGACTCAAAAGACAATCATAAGGCCTTCTTTAGCTATGTTAGAAACCTGGGAGGAAACTCCCAGATATGCTCAGAACTAGTTCAAAATGATGTGAAGATTACTGATCCTACAGACATTTCCAACATACTGGCTGACAGGTTCAGTGCAAACTTCTCCCAAAAGGAGAGATATCTATACCAGGCGATTGCAGCCCCCAAACATCTCCAACGCCCAAGTGAGAACTGCTCTCTCCAAAGCAAAAAACACAGCATCCATGGGACCTGATGGTGTCCCCGGCTGTGTGCTCCACGAACTCAACGAGGAATTAAACCCACAGCTAGGACAGCTGTTTAATCATAGTCTTACCTCTGGATACGTACCCATACAGTGGCGCACTGCAACTGTGGTCCCACTTCACAAAGGCGGTGCCTCCACTGACCCTGGAAATTACCGCCCCATTAGCTTGACAAGCCTTATCTGCAAAGCCATGGAGAGGATCATAATGGACCTCATAAATAAAGACATAGGGAATTTGCAGACTTTGGATCCATCCCAGTTTGGCTTTGTCAAAGGCAGATCATGCCTTCTAAACTTGGTTGACTTTTGAAACAGTCACCAAAGCCATTGATGAGGGAAAGGCAGTCCATACAGCCTACCTCGATCTGGCGAAGGCCTTCGATACAATACCCCACTCGGGTATCATTGAAAAATCATCAGCTTAAATGTTAACCCATACATCACAAGATGGGTTGCAAACTGGCTGAGTGACAGAACCCACAGGGTCAGAGTTGCTGGCGCCATGTCAGACTCAAAGCCTGTCACAAGTGGTGTACCACAGGGCTCAGTCCTGGGCCCACTCTTGTTTGGCATCTACTTTTCCGAAGTACAAGCAAACACAGGAGGGTTATGGCTGACAAAGTTTGCAGATGACTGCAAACTGGGCACCATAGCAGAAAACACATCTGACACAGATATCCTTCAGAAGGGTCTCACAGAAACGGATAACTGGTGCCAGAGCCATGGCCTAAAGTTAAATGCCAAAAAATGCATAGTCATACCCTTCGGGAAAAACAAGGTTACCCCTAGCTACCAAATAGGTGGCAATCTACTGAGCACAGAAGAAGTTATCAGGGACCTGGGGACCCAGGTTGATAGTAGTCTGTCATTCGACACCCATGTAGCTAAAGTAGTTAGGAAGACCTTCTACATTGCCCACCTTATCATGAAGGGATTCTCATCTAGATCAAGGGAGGTCATAGTCTCCCTATACTCATCACTCATCAGACCAATGATTGAGTACAATGCCCCATTCGGAATGTATCTGACCCGACACTTGCAGCAGCTGGAGAGGCCACAAAAGTTCCTCACCAAAAGGATAAAGGGTCTCAAACATCTGTCCTATGCTGCCCGACTGAAAGAACTCCAGCTCTATTCAGTCGTTTACCGCTTGCTCAGAGGTGACCTTTGCCTAACATACAAGGCCATGTCAAACCCAGATTTGATGAATATGCTTCACCTCAAAAAATCTAGATCCGTCAGAGCCACAAGGGTGGGAGACTTAAACCTCGACACGGCTATTAATAGGACGTGCTGGAGGGATAGATTCATCACCCAAAGACTCGCTATGCTGTGGAATAAAATCCCGGTATATGTGAGGCCGAGCACCTCGCTGGCCTTGTTCAAGAGAAATCTTGACCAATGGATGGGAGATCGCAGATATACCCCAGGGATTACCTCAGTGTCACTGCTCGACAGAGGCACAGCAAAATAATGGGTATAGTTCCCCATACTAAAGGGGTGGCGTAAGCCACAAAACTATGGGCTAGGCTTGTAAATGCCCTCGGGCAGATAGCCTAGTATGAACCTATGAACCTATGAAATGCCTTTGGAAACATAATAATATAATACCTACATTTTCTGTGATTGTAACCCATACAACACAAATGAGGTGCTAATTGCTGTGGTACACAAGAATTGTTTTGAGCACCAATCATCTGCCATTTTTTCCTGACATTCTTCAAGATGAGAAATCATGGCTGGAGAAGGTAGTGCTCCTTTTAGGGCACATAATTGGTGTGAGGTGGAGTCCAAGATTTTCCTGTATATCCTCCATAAGGTACAGCCAGTGGCCTCCTCCTGTATAGGTGGACAAGTGGATTGTCATGTAAAGTGTCTTTGTTTTCAAGTTGATGTCAGTGGGTTCAGTTCCCACCCCAACACACAGTATTGCGATCAAGAAAAAATATTTCATGTATATTTTTCCATCCAGTGCAGCAATACAAGGTCCGAATATGTAAGACCATCATTATTAGGTTGCTGGACATTTCACAATGTACAATGGGATTGTCTGTCTTTTACATATCATCTGTGGTTGAAATGTGTCTGCATAAGCAGCATGTTTATTTTCTATTTGTACAGGATTTCCAGACATTAAAATGTATCTCTGACTTAATAACCCCAGCATTTAATTTTCTGTAAGTAATTCTGCATGTCATGCTGGCTGTTGTAATAATCCTCCCCTGTTTATATGTGTGTGTGTGTGTGTGTGTGTGTGTGTGTGTGTGTGTGTGTGTGTGTGTGTGTGTGTGTGTGTGTGTGTGTGTGTGTGTGTGTGTGTGTGTGTGTGTGTGTGTGTGTGTGTGTGTGTGTGTGTGTGTGTGTGTGTGTGTGTGTGTGGTATATATATATATATATATATATATATATATATATATATATATATTTATATATATATAAAGGGGGTGGAGCGAGAGGGAGAGATGAAGCTTCTGATGTCCATGTTTAATGTTTTGTAAGGTGAATTGTGCTAAATTGCATCATTAGCAACAACAGAAGGCAGTTTTCATTGTGTCTATATTTCTCTTCTCCCATCCTTTTTGTTAATATCCTTTCACTTTAATTTTTTAGATTTATTTTTTTATATGTTCATAAGTACTAAGCTATTGATCCATAAGGGTCTTTAGAGAACTAGCCATACATTCCCATGAAGTTTTTAGCACTTATATTTTGGGGAAGAATAACCCAGAGATGAGCAGAACATTTATATGTTGCTCATATCCATGAGGGACAATGGTGCTTAACAAGGGTGAATTTGCAGTTACACATCCATTCATTTAGATTACATTTGAATAGTGTAAGAGAAGTACTTTGCTTTGTATAGAGATGGCAAGAATTCCAAAAAAGTACTATTCTCTGTAATATAAATCTAGTCCTCCAACATGTTCTGTTTATATTGCAAAAGAGACTGAGATGTTTTGACTGGGTGTTTATGCCTCCATCGGTCTTGTGAATGTGCAGTAGGTCTGGCATGTTGAGTTCAGCTGAGGCTCTGTACAGATTTTGCCCTTGGTAGCATGTATGACACCAAGAAGAGGGATGAGGTTTTGATATGGTCTGCATAGTTTTAATGATTCATGCCCTTGATTCTCTTAGTAAGAAAGCATTTGGGGCATTCAAGTTATAGCAGATGTTTGGACAGGTACATGCCAAAGAGGGCATTATGCTCAATGATCAGCATGATATGTGTGGAATACAATGGAATGACTACATCCCTGGATCTGCACACAATATCCTTAGTAATAAGCTGTGCAGTGAAAAAGTACTTTCTTCCAATAGTGGATAGATGGTGATCAAAAGACAGTTCATTATCTACATAGATTCCCAGGTCCCTAACAATTGGATCAGTTTTTAGAGATGTGTTGTCAGTGGGATAGTTATAATGGTATATTATGTTATAGCTACAACGGACGTCTTGCCTGCTGAAGGATACTGTTATACTTTTTGTGGCATTTAGTTTTACTCCATGATTTTGACACTGGCTATTGATTAGGGAAAGGTCCTCTTGGAGGATCTCGGTGTCCCCTGAGGTGTTTATGATGGCACCAAATTTACAAACATCTGCTAACTGGGTCAACCATAAACCATTAACAGTAGCTTTGACTTCCAAGAATTAAATGCCAAAGAGGATTGACCAAAGGACTAAACCATGGGGTAAATTGATAGTGACAGGTATTATAGAGGAGGTGGAGTAGCCCACCATAATTTCCTGGATTCTATTTGTGAGCCAGTTTGCTATCCTTTAAGTTACACAAGGATTAACATTTAGCTGAGATAGTTTATTTGTGATACCTGAGCAAGAGATGGTGTCAAAAGCCTTTGGAAGGTCTAGATAAGCAGTGTCTGTATTGATTTGCCCTCATCTATGGTTTCAGTAACCTCTCAAAGAAAATAACTAGGTTAAGTAGGCAGGCTCTGCCCTTGATAAATCTGAACAGGCTTGGATCAAGAGGCTGTAGATTACTTTTGTTCTTATTTATTAAGTCCATAATGATCCTTTCCACAGCCTTATAGGTGTGGCTGATTAGACTTATGGCTCTATAATTTCCCAGGTATAGTTGACATTCCAACTATGTGCAAGGGGATGGCAGTTGTTGCCCTTCCTTCATCTGATACAAAGCCTGTTTAGAATCTGACACTGAAAAGTTTATGTAGGGGGTCAGATAGGTCCTGTTTCCGACTGGCCAGTAAGCAGCCCAGTATGCTATCTGGCCCCATACATATGCATTGTCCTTGGATAGTCCCTTGTGGACTTTTTCATAACAGATGTGAAGAGGGATGTAGATTAGATATGGGATCTAGGAATATAGGATGGGATGAGGGGGTAAGGTTAGAGCTAAAGAACGGCTAAGTCCTCTGGGTCCAAGTATGTGATATCATTTACAATTAGATCTGCATAGTGCTAGACATTGTCTCTAAGGTTTCCAACTTAGTTAAGAAAGGCTTTCTGTCTGTCCTGTGACTTTGTGGCAGTTTTACCTCATATCTGGCTTTGGTTTATTTGATCCTGGTCTGGAATTCCCTGTTAAATTTAACAAGAACTTTTTTTGCAACTTGAAAGTTACCTTTACTTTTATGTGCAAACATTTTTTTTTCTTTTATTATAAAACATTTTTAAATTTAGCATTATATTTACTTGAAAGAGGGACATCTATATAGCTATTCACATGTGCATAGAATTTGGCAGTAAAGGATTCCCTATAAATAATTAGGTCATCAGAATGGTAGGAGATGTTGCATTTATCTAGGTCGCCAATCAGTTCTGGTAGATTAACCTTGGCATAACCTCTGAATACCGAGGAATTGGATGATGCTTCTGGCTTCAGCCTTAAGGTGAATGTGACTGATTTGTGGATGGATCTGACCAGGGATAGAGTTACAACTGGTAAGGAGCAGAGCTGTCCCATATTGGTGAGGACTAAGTCCTGCATTTTATTACCCCTGGTTGGGGAGCGCACTAACTAATCCAGAGAATTTGTATTGATGAAGTCCAGAAATCTCTGAACATACATGCTATAGTATGCATACATCTCTCAGTTAATGGAGAGATAGTTGAAGTACCTTAGGATAATAGGGTCTATATTATATAGTCGAAGTATGACAACTTGGAACGTCATATGGTCGAAACCATAAGTTCAAAGTTGTCATACTTTGATTGGAAAAAAATAAAAAGCAAAAGAACATACCTGAGGGTTGTAAGCAGGGGGGCAAGCCCCCCTAAACCCTTCACATGGGGGGCTGTGCCCCCCATACCCCCCGCTCTTTAAATATACCAACTCCGAGGTCACGCTACATTGCAGTAAAGAAAATGTTCCCTTTACTGCACTGTAGCGTGACCTCAGAGTTGATATATTATTTAAAGAGCGGGGGGTGTGGGGGGTGCAGGGGGCTTGCCCCCCTGCATATAACCTTTTATTTTATTTTCCCTTTTTTTAATTTTTTTATACATAGTCAAAGTTCTGTAACTTCGAACATATGTATTCGTACATATGGTAGTGGAAGGTACGGAACTTCGACTATGTAATACAGACCCTGATAATATTGATGTTTTCTAGGGTAAGGAATGCTTGGAAGGAGTGGAGAATTTATTAAGTTCCTAACACTGAATAGCAATACCCTTTTCTTATCTTGATTGTGTTTTGTTATGTTGGAAGTTCTGGAGGACTGATGTTAACTAAAAATGCACAATGGGGTGGACAATGTTTTTGCCAATATACTAAAGCCATCATGGGGATAGGTGCTGGCCATCCCTCTGCAAACTAGTTATGACTGTCTACCATCTCCTTCTAGGCTGATATATATTGAACCCCGTTTGAATGAGACCAGAAGGTAAGCCAATTGTTGGAGTTAATAATATTTTGTTCACATTGTGGCATCATTCTTGGTGATGGTAAAATGCTGCTCAAAGCACGGTTCATGCCTGCTTTCAAACATATTCCAAAAGCTCCATCATGTCTCTCTTCATATTGTCCAGGGAGAGGCATCTTAAATCATCTGCACTCATGTGTACTGTGACTGTGTGATATGTGTACTTGTGGTGCAAGTACATGAGTATCTGTGTGATGTGGCGAATGGTGGCATCTGATAGTCCACTGACCATGATTCTGCCCTTTCACAGCTAGAATTCTGGATTATGTGGTAGTTTGCTTTATGACCACTTGAACTGAGACAGTGTGACTTTTAGATGTATACTTCAATGTGGGTGCTGCCTGTGGTGTGTGTTTGTGATGTTGATGAGGGTAGTTGTTTCTTAGGTTACATTTAGGAAGCCTTTGTGGTTTAAGTAGAATACTTTTAAGAAACACAGCGAATATGTATATGTGTTTGGTCTGATCTGTGTGTGATATGTTTAGTGTGATATTGTGTGATACTGACAGCCTGCTTGTTATTTGCAGTGTTTTCAAGTGAGAGTTTTGCCACCAATAGCAATAAATAATTGCATTTCTCACACTCTCTGTCAGTTTGTTTAAGAATTAGTTGATTGTGAGTAAACATGATGCAATTGCTATATCGTCTCAGAATGCCCATATCAACCAAGTTGGTTACAGATACAGCTGGAAAGTGCAAATTCATGCTTCCAGGTGCTTACAAATGTGGGCTGAAGGGGGTGCAGTCCACATAAGGTCTGGAGATGATTACTGAAAGTGATATCTGTCTGGCAGTGGAGATAGTGATGGTCTAAACTCAGCTGTATGCAACCAGGAATCAATGATCCTTAGCTCCTTCTCTCATCAGAAACAAGAGAGTAGCATTAGTCCAAAGCTGCTTCATGAGATGTAGTGTTAACCCAGATGGGTTCAGTAAACTTGCTATAGTTTTCTCTTGATAGATACCCTGGACAGAACCTACAGCAGCTGGATGCAATGGAGAGCTACACAAAGGCCCCAAAGAGGCTCTCACCAAACTACAACCATACCATACAGTGAAGTGTGAGAAACACTTCCCAATCAGAGACCATCAGGAATCAATGCCCTTCTGTCTCTTCTCTTACCCAAAGCAAAGTTAATCCAAGCTGGGTCCTCAGAAGCAATTTTCAGTCTAGTAACTGTCAATCTTTCAGAAGGCCAAAAAATAATGTCTGTCTTACCAGGAACAAAACAGAAACACTGCTCCCAAGCTGACTCCTGAGAAGCAGTTCTTAGGCTCTCTAGTGATTGGTAATCTTCTCCCAGATATTACAGATTTTAAAAGTAAGATGGAAAAAGGATTACTATTCTGAATTTTTCAGTGTGTAGTAACTGAGTAGGATGATATGAAACAAAGGTTAACTCAAGCTTTAAGAGAAGAAGGGGAGAGGTTTCCCAGTTAGAGCTTTCAGTGACCAGTAGTAAAAGCAGATGAGAAAAAACTGGGCAAAGTTTATAAAGTCAAATTTACAGCAAGTTTAAAATTACAACAGGAAGATGGTGTGCAGACTAGAAACGTCCAGTTCAGCCGTACACCAGCAGTAGTATCACAGCACTTGCACTTTTCTCCAAATTTTTACCATTATATGCTGCAGCCTGCCCACTCCACCCCACAGATGGCAGCAGCACCACCGCTAACTCCACCACCACCACCATCTGAAGCAGCCAACACATGGTGGTCCCAGCCTCCCTCAGTGGCGTGCACACCTCCTGTCCTACCTGTACCACCTGCATCAGGTAGCCCTGCTCTGGAGACTGGTACAGTGGTACCCTCCAGTAGCAGAGAAAGTAAAGATGATACCATTTTCCCCCATCAGCAGCAGACAGCGTGGGGGATATTATCAAGACGTTGGATACCTGCACTGGCCATATACAGACCATGCTCTAGTGACTCATTGAGTCTCAACTTAGCACAATATCAGCTCTACCTCCTGAGCAAGGGCAAGTGGTGTCAGTACCCAGGGTGACAAGTAACCTCCCACTTTTTCTCAGATGGCAGGGAATGCATCTTTGAATACCGAATCATATCCCTCAACCTGATGTTCTCCTGTTTTTTGTGTCCATGCCCACCTCTGTTGGTTTCACATTCCTTCCCTCTAGTAATCTGATTTCTCCTTCACCATTGTGTTCCCTCTCCTCGTTTTGTTATCCCACTTCTGGTTAGTCTTGTCTGTCTTTCCCTGCTGCCTTAAACTCCCATCTTATTTTCTTCCTACTTCCCTTCCTTCCTTCCTCATCTTTCCCTTCTCTTAAAAAACTGGGTACCCATCCCACAAAAAAAAAAAGGTTTAGTCCACCTACCCTACCTCCATCTTTCTTATTCCTTATATGATCACCTTCTGTTCTACTCTCCGCTTGCTTTGCCTTTTCATCTCTGCCCTATACTCCCATTTCCATCTTCTAATCTGTTCACGAAATAAACACACCACACACGTGGCCAAAAAGGGCTTATAAAAATTATGTTTTTGAGGTTTTATACTGCATGGCAAATCGAAGAGAGAAACCTTGATGTTCACATATAACCAATAAGAAAAGGCCCTTCTTATTGTATAGCACAATTTAAGTCCGATCTATGTCATGCGCTACACTTATTACCATCAGTCATGTAAATGAGCTAATCACTGTTGAATAGCAGTTGTCAATATGAAATGGAGTTAACATATATGCCTTTACTCTTGACTTCTGCTATGCCTCAGCTTGTTAATGATCTGCTCTTTTGAATGCCAATAGACAGTGTAATGAGTTCCAATCTACTTATGGTTATTTTTATTTTGCTTCTCAGCCTCCAGTCTGACTGTGTGCAAAACTGCCCTGATATGTGTTTTCCTGATCCCTTCATTATAACATCTGTGATGTTTCAACATGTTAATGCTGTGTTGAAGAGACTCATTGAAGAGAGTCCTGAAATCTAATGTGTTGATTTCTGCTTCCAGTCTGTTCTATTATAACTTTCCTCTGACATGTCTTTCCCCTGATTCATGCAATATGACATCTGGAATGACTCATCTTGTTAACACTGTAATGCTGGGTTCCATTTTCTTAAGGCCTGTGTTTTGATTTCTGGTTCCAGTCTGTTCTTATGTAACATTCCCTCAATATGTATTTTCCTGACCCCATGAGCAAGAGCTCGGCTTGCTAATGCTGAAATAATATCACTGAACAAGGTAATGGGATCAAGTCCCCACAGAATTAATATTTTGTTTTCATTACATTGATAAATAATTTTACAAATTCAGAAATTATTTTGTCATAGGAAACTGCTCTTGTTTAAATTTAAGCAGCAGTATATATACCACTTCTACTGAAACAGTAAAGATCATAAAGGCTGGGAAGTCATAATGAGAGGATTCAAAAAAGACTGGACTGCACACAAGCCAAAACAAATTATTACTACTCCTGTAATTGAATCTGAACTTAAATCAGGCAATAAGGATTTGATAATCCATTTTTAACTTTAGAATGCCCAGATTTAAATTGTTTAAACTTTTTTAAAATGTTTAATTCTTTTCCTCTTTCTTTTCTTTGTTTGATCAATAAAAAATAATATTAACTGCAGTTTCAGTTAGATCATCAGCCACTTTAATATAGTTAAAACTAACTGAGAGGGAGATGTTTAAATCCCCAGTCCAATTTTTTTATAAAATTAACAATAGGAGAAACTGCCGTACCATCACTACACTCACAATTAGTTCAAGGATCAGTAATATTGCTCTCTACAATCATCCTAAGTTCTTCTAATTTAGAACAATTAATACCATTGTTATCAAAAGTATCATTCTTCTTAAAATTAGATTTGCATCCTAAGTACCCATTTAAATATTCATACTTTAATAAATCATGCAATGCATATGTATTTAATATTTCCATTGAAGTTTTTGTGACCCAAAAAGATAAAAGTAATAATTCAAACAGACCTACTTCAAGTGTCAAAGCAGAAATACTATTGCTATAAAGAAATACGAGTAAACTTTACTACCAAACTTCCTATAAAAACAAAATCACTGAATTCTATTAACGTTCTGGTTAAAAAGTGTAAGTTTATATAGCAGCAACCCTGTTCATTCTAGAATCTTCTAGACTAATGAAATATATGTGTACTTAATAATAAATAAACTGAAAACTGCCGCAATATCATCTCAATTTAATCCCTGAACACAAATGTGTTTTATTATTTTCATAGGTGTGAAGAGAACAGAGTTTTCAAAAGTTTCTTAGTTAAGTCCAGAACACAATTAGTGAAACTTAAATTTTCAGACACTATAAATAAATATGAATATTGTTTGTATAGAAAACAGCATAGCACTTGGCTGCTAATACTTAGCAAACAATACGCATAGTTTATTCAGACTCTAAGTCACTTAAATACAAACGGATAGTACTTATATAATTGCCATGGCCTACAAGTAAGGTCTATGATCTTCTGAAGGCACAAAATTCAGCATTCAGGGCAAATGACAGAGAAGCCTCAAGTGTGGCAAGGGCAAACCTGAAGAAAGGCATAAAAGAGGCTAAGAGAGACTATGGGAGGAAGGTACTGAACCACTTCGCAGATATGAGAGATACCAGATGGTTGTGGCAGGGAATACAACAAATTACAGACTATAAAATGAGACCTGCACAATATGATGATAACAGTGACTTTCTAGACAGGTTGAATACCTTTTTTGGAAGATTTGAGGAGCGGAACACCACAACTGTGCAAAGGTTACACATAGAGCAGTATGATGCAGTACTCAGGCTTAGCCAGATGGAAGTAAAAAGGGTGCTATAGAAAGTCAATCCCATAAAGGTGGCAGGTCCAGATAATATCTTGGGTATGGCATTGAAGAGCTGTGCAGACCAACTATATGCAATCCTCACAGATATATTTAATACCTCAGTTGGCCTAGCAAAGGTCCCTTCATGTTACAAAGTAACAAATTTCATCCCTCTACCCAAAAAAGCCTCACCTTCCAGCTTGAACAACTTCAGGCCTGTTACACTAACATCCACAGTTATGAAATGTTTTGAGACGCTAGTCAAGAAACACCTGTCTGCAGAACTACCATCAACATTTGATCCACTGCAGTTTGCCTACAGAAAAAACAGATCCATGGCTGATGCAATAGGAGTTGCATTGCATCTTGTTCTTGAGCATCTGGAGAGCAAGGACAGGTATGTGAGAATGCTATTCATCGACTTTAGCTCAGCATTTAACACAGTTGTACCTACACAATTCATCAGTAAGCTAGTGCATCTGGGCATCAGCAAGCACCTCTGCAATTGGATTCTGGACTTTTTGATTAACAGGCCACAGAAGGTTTGTGTGGGCAAGAATGCCTCTAGGAGCATAACACTCAACACAGGAGTTCCTGAGGGTTGCATTCTTAGCCCCCTACTGTTTACTATACTAACCCATGACTGCACAGCAAACTTCAGTAGAAATCATATCGTCAGGTTTCTTGACAACACCACAGTCGTGGTTCTCATCAGGAGACAGGATGAGAGTGCATACAGAAGAGGTTAACACACTGATTGCCTGGTGTGCAAGAAGCAACCTTGACCAGAAATAAAGTAAGTAAAACAAAAGAGATCATTGTAGACTACAGGAAGAGACAAACATCCCATATACCACTCCAGATCAATGGTGAGATGGTGGAAGGGTAAGCAGTACCAAATTCCTTGTAGTTCATATCTCTGATGATCTCTCTTGGTCAGGGAACACCTGCCACATAGTGAAAAAAGCACACCCATATCTCCACTTTTTAAGAAAACTAAAAGGGAGAAACTACCATTGTCAGCACTTTCTACCTTCTACAGAGCAGCAATTGAGAGCATCCTAGCATCAAATTTTTTGGTATGGTATGGGAGCTGTTCGGTCACAGATAAGAAATCCCTGCAGAGAGTGATGAGAGTTGCCGAGAGGATAACTGTCAGTAGTCTGATCACAATCCAGGATCTTTATACATCGAGGAGCCTAAAGAGAGCCACCAAAATATTAATGACACAACTCATCCTGCAAACAATCTGTTTATGAGCCTGTCATTGGGTAAAAGATACCACAGCAT